>NC_138768.1:737590315-738177815 GCF_965119305.1 Pelophylax lessonae
GGTGTGTGTGTCGGACTGGCTATAGTGGAGGTTGGATGCCAGTGTTTTTTTATTTTAGATGTGTGTTGGACCCACTATTTGGTGGTTGAAGGCTTGTACTTTTATTAGGCGTGTGTTGGACTGGCTATAGGGGAGGTCTGGGGCCAATATATTTCTATTTTCGGTGTGTGTTGGACCCTCTATATGTAGGTTGAAGGTTTGTACTTGGGCATGTGTTGGACTGGCTATAGGGGAGGTTGGAGGCCAGTACTTTGTTATTTTAGGTGTGTTGGACCCTCTATATAGAGATTTAAGGTTATTACTTTTATTAGATGTGTGTTGGACTGGCTGTAGGGGACGTTGGAGGCCAGTACTTTGTTATTTTAGGTGTGTGTTTGATCCTCTATATAGAGATTTAAGGTTTGTACTTTTATTAGACTGGCTATCAGGGAGGTTGGAGGCCCGCAATTTTTTTTCAGGTGTGTTTTGGACCTTCTATATGGAGGTTGAAGGTTTGTACTTTTATTAGGTGTGTGTTGGACTGGCTATTGGGGAGGTTGGAGGCCAGCAATTTTTTTAGGTTTGTGTTGGACCCCCTATATGGAGGTTGAAGGTTTGTACTTAGGCGTGTGTTGGACTGGCTATCGTGGAGGTTGGAGGCCAGTATTTTTTTATTTTAGGTATGTTGGACCCTCTATATGGAGGTTGATGGTTTGTACTTTTATTAGGCGTGTGTTGGACTGACTATAGGGGAGGTTGGAGGCCAGAAAGTTTTTTAAGTGTTTGACCTTTTATATGGAGGTTGAAGGTTTTTACTTTTAGTAGGTGTGTGTTCGATTGGCTATAGGGGAGCTGGAGGCCAGTAATATTTTTTTCTAGGAGTGTGTTGGACCATCCATAGAGTGTTTAGAGGCTGGCCCTTTCATTAGGCATGTGTTGGGCTGTTCACTGCATATCCCTCCATGCACTGCATATCCTTCTATCCCTCTTGTCAGGAATATTTCAAATTTATGCGTTTGATGCCCATTTTCAGGATTATTTCACATTTACGTGTTTGATGCCCATTTTCAAAATTATTTTGTATTTACACATTTGATGCTAATTTTCGGGGATATTTCATGTTTACGCATTTGATGCTCATTTTCAGGAATATATCATGGTGCCCATTTTCAGAATTATTTCATGTTTAAGCGTTTGATGCCCATTTTCAGGAATATTTCATGTTTATGCGTTTGATGCCCATTTTCAGGAATATTTCATGTTTACGCATTTGATGCTCATTTCCAGGAATATTTCATGTTTACCCGTTTGATGCCCAATTTCAGGAATATTTAATGTTTACGCGTTTGATGCCCATTTTCAGGAATATTTTATATTTACGCGTTTGATGCCCATTTTCAGGAGTATTTAATATTTCTCTGTCGTTCATTGACAGACGTAGTCCTCTTTGATTCTCATCAATAGGGTTATGCTGCCTCTGTAGGAGTAGGACTAGGCAGAAAGAAAAACGTTCTGGCTCCACCCTAGGGGCAGTCCCAGAGGGTATATCCTCCCTCTCTCTGCTACAGGATGTCAGTTTTTTTCTGTCTAGTCAGGAGTAAGGACCTAAGTTCCTTGCTGGCATCTTTTTGGTCCTGGCAAGATTTTTTTTAGAAAAAATATTTTTTTTTAGGTAGTTTCTCCAGTTTTTTTCCTGTGAGATCTTCAAGCAAATTACGCCGGATCTGGGCGACGGGCTGGATGTTGAGATCCAGTGGTCACCCCAGCCGGCCTACGAGCGGGCGCAGACCATAGCATCACGCTTGGTCGGCCACGACACATTCAAGTAAGTATGCGGGACCAGGCGACGGGCTGGATGTTGAGATCCAGTGGTCACCCCGGTTCAGCCTACGAGCGCGTGCAGACCATAGCTCCGCGCTGGGTCGGCCGCGACAGAGTCCCATTGGAGGGACTGACCTTGCGAGTTAAACGTCTCGCTTGGACGCCAGGAACCAGAGAGTCAAGGCGTCCAAATTGGTCGACAGCCCCCCATTTTGGTGGAGAGGGTACTGTGAAGAGAGGGTGCCTGTCAGTTCGGTATGGTGAGTAAATGTTTCCCTTTCCTCTCTGTGAGGCGTTTTGGGATACGGGCCCCTCTATATATGGTCAGATTCTTTCTGACACTAAAGTCCCCCTTGTAACCTATGTTAAAGTTCACATATCCTCAGTGATAATGTGCTCGGTGGGCAGCAGACTTGGTTTGGGAGCTAACATTCTAAACCAGCAGGCTTGGTTTGTAACTAACTGCAGTATTACAGCATACATAGGAGGTATAGCCTACCTTGACTGTAGTGGACCGTCAGACTCCCGCAGGTCGACAAGCCGCCATTAGCTTGGCATGCAGGCTGCTGTGCTGAGAACGCTACTTCGGCAGTCCGCCGCCATTTTGCTGTAGACCAGGTACACGAGCGTCCGCAGGTCACGCCGGCCGCCATTTTTCTGGAGTCTATTGTCTCCTGCATGGGGAGCGGCCATGTTTGAGGTGCCCAGCTAACCTCGAGGAGCAGCTGGGAACGCCGGAAGGCGTACACAGGGGGCGGAGCCACTTCCTTCTACCCGGGAAACTGAGCACAGTACTTCCCAGTCTGCACAAGACAAACGCTGACTGCAGTTGATAGGAAACTTCTCTGCATCGGGTGGTGAGCCTTTGGGGTCCCTCTCTCTCTCTGTGGGGGTCAAGAAGCAGGTACACTGAGGGGCACTATTGCGCTAGGGGGATACAGATAAAAAAAAAAAAGGAAAAGTTTTTTTCTGGCAATTGTCCTGGATTAACATGGACCCTGCCACACATGTATCTCCACCTGATCCCCTCGAGGTGTCTGCAGGATCCTCCAGCACCCTGCTTACTATTGAATCATTGTCAGCAGTTATGGAGACCTTTGTATCCCGGGTGGAAGTGGCTTGTCAGGGACAGGGCGCAAGAAAGCGACCCCCACCTACCCCCATTTTATCTGAAACTTCGGATTCAGAATCTGAGCCTATTCCTGCAGTTGCAGGTACCTCATCTGGGATTTGTGTCTCGGGTACTGTCTCTTCAGACAGTGAGTAGGATGTTTCGGCATCAGCCATAGCCCGAGAGGAAGCGTTGGTAAACGCACTAATTGTATCTGTCCGAGAAACCTTAAGATTACAGGGTACACCGTCGGAAGTAGCTGAGACTGAAATTCCCTTTGGTACTAAAAAACGCATCAAAGTGGAGAAGGTATTTCCATTGCCCAAATGTTTTGGTAATCCGATCAAGGAAGAATGGAGTCAGCCAAAACGCACTTCTGCTATTTCTAAACGCATTAGCAGGCGTTATCCGTTTGAGGAAGCCCTCATTAAGAAATGGACAGAACCACCGGTGGTGGATTCACCAATTTCTAGATTAAATAAAGCCACGGTCATTCCATTGGAAGACGCTCCGTCTTTTAAGGATCCGGTGGATCGCAAGATAGAAGCTATGTCCCGCGCCATGTTTTCCTTGATTGGATCAGCTTTCAGACCAATAATTGCTATTGGGCTGGTTTCGCAGACTGTAACTGAATGGACCAAGTGGTTACGCCGGGACTTAGAAGATGTCCCTCAGGCGGTATCAGATTTGTTGGAACAGATGATACAGGGGTTACAGTTTGTTTGTGACGCGGCGTTAGACGCCACTCCATTATTGGCGCGAGCATCAGTTTCAGCAGTGGTTCTCAGGCGTACACTGTGGCTAAAATGTTGGTCAGCTGACCAAGGTTCCAAAAAAGCATTGGCTAATCTCCCTTTTTTAGGAGAGCGTTTATTTGGAGCCAACTTAGATGAGATTATCAAGGATCTCACGGGAGGAAAGAGCACTTTTTTACCGCTAAGGGTAAAGGACCTCGTCAAAGACGGGGGCCTTCTTTCTCCGCTCATAAGAAATTTTTTCGTCCCACGGGTGAGAAAACAAAGTCCTCCAAAGCTCCTTCGGGAGGTTTCAGGGGACGCTGGTCGGGCAAGCAAAAGTCCGATTCTTCCAGATCTGAAGATAAGACTACTAAAGCCTGAAGGTGCGCCCCCACCCATAACTGGGGTGGGGGGACGTCTTCGCCGGTTCTCGGATCCATGGCTTTCCAGAATCCCGGACAAATGGGTTTGCGAAGTCATAAGGTCAGGGTACGAGATCGAGCTTCGATCTCTTCCACCGGCGCGATTCTTCCCTTCCAATATCCGACTATCCCCGGATCATTTAGAAGATCTGCGGAGAGCAGTCACGGATTTACTACAACAAGGAGTGGTGGTCCACGTTCCTTGGGCAGAACGCTTTCAAGGGTTTTATTCAAACCTATTTACAATACCCAGGAAAGAGGGCAAGGTGCGTCCAATTCTGGACTTAAGGGCACTCAATTCCTTTGTCAACATAAGAAAATTCAGGATGGAGTCCATTCGCACAGTAGTGGCCTCCCTGCATCAAGGGGATGTCCTAGCGTCCATAGACATCAAGGACGCCTATCTTCACATTCCCATTTACGCAGGACATCAGCGGTTTCTACGTTTTTCCGTAGAAGAGAACCATTATCAGTTTGCGGCGTTACCTTTCGGTCTCGCCACGGCTCCTCGGGTCTTCACGAAGGTGTTGGCCCCAATGTTGGCACTACTGCATCAACGAGGCATATCGATTCTAGGTTACCTAGACGATCTTCTGCTTCATGCAGAGTCTCCGCAGACCCTGTTACAAAACCTAGAGATTACTATGATCTCTTTACAGGAATTTGGGTGGCTGGTGAACCGGCAAAAGTCATTTCTGGTCCCCACCAGGAGGCTCGAATATCTGGGTCTAATTCTAGACACATCCAGGGCAAGAGTATTTCTTCCGGTAGGGAAACTCCGGAAGATTCAATCAGCAATTCAGTTGTTACTATCCAACAGCTGGTCTTCTCTTCGGACTTGCATGAGGGTTCTGGGGTTGATGGTGGCTTCCTTTGAAGCAGTCCCATTTGCCCAGTCCCATACCCGAATTCTTCAGGAAGAGATTCTTCTCAAATGGAATCGGAATCCGGAATCCCTGGACAATCGGATCCGATTGAGCGAACAGACCAGGGAATCTCTGGTCTGGTGGCTTCTATCTCCGATGCTCAGCCAGGGGAAGTCATTTCTGCCAAAATATTGGACGATTGTGACCACGGATGCCAGTCTATCCGGATGGGGAGGAATTCTCGGTCGATTATCCGTCCAGGGACTTTGGTCCCCGGAAGAATCTAGGTTACCGATAAATGTATTGGAACTGAGAGCGATCAGACTTTGTCTGATTCACAGGACCGAGCGGCTCCAGGGCAGCCCGGTTCGGATCCAGTCGGACAACGCCACGGCCGTGGCTTATGTCAATCACCAAGGGGGCACCAAGAGTGTCCGGGCGGCCAGGGAAGTGGCTTGCATTCTTCGCTGGGTGGAATGGTTTGTTCCAGCTATCTCTGCGGTGTTCATTCCGGGGGTGAAGAATTGGCAGGCAGATTATCTCAGCCGTCAGACTCTGGTACAGGGGGAATGGTCCCTCCATCCAGAAGTTTTCCACCAGTTGTGCCTACGTTGGGGCACCCCGGATGTGGATCTGTTGGCATCTCGATTTCAACAGGAAAGTACGGAGATTTGTGGCTCGCTCCCGCGATCCTCTAGCAGAGACCGCAGACGCACTGGTCGCCCCGTGGGGACAATACCAGCTAATGTATGCCTTTCCCTCCTCTCAGGTTACTGCCAAGACTTCTTCGCAGAATAGAGGGGGAAGGAATTCCAGTAATCCTGGTAGCTCCGGACTGGCTTCGTCGAGCCTGGTACGCCGACCTGGTCAGACTGGTGGCGGACGTCCCGTGGCGACTTCCTCTCAGGGAAGACCTACTGTCTCAGGGACCGATCTTCCATCCTGCTTTACGATCGCTGGCTTTAACGGCCTGGCTATTGAGACCCAGGTGCTGAAGGACAAGGGATTGTCAGCTTCAGTTATTCCTACTCTAGTTAAAGCAAGGAAAGCGACTTCCAGAAAGATTTATCATCGCACATGGAAGTCCTACATTGCATGGTGTGAACCCCTGGGGTTCCACCCACGTTCCTATTCGGTTAATCGAATATTAGCCTTTCTGCAACAAGGGGTTGAGCAGAAACTGGCCTTGAGCACGATCAAGGGTCAGGTTTCAGCATTAGCTATCTTCTTTCAGAAACCTTTGGCTACTCATTCCTTGGTGCGGAATTTCATCCAGGGGGTGCGACATCTGGCTCCGCCAGTGCACGCGCCGTTACCACCCTGGGATCTTAATCTAGTATTGTCGGTTCTTCAGAAGCCTCCCTTTGAAGATATTAGGGAGATTCCTTTACCCACGTTGTCCCAGAAGGTGGCCTTCTTGGTGGCTATCACTTCTGCACGCAGGGTGTCAGAACTGGCCGCATTATCTTGTCGTTCCCCATATCTGGTGGTTCATAGAGATAAGGTGGTTCTACGCCCGAATCCATCTTTCCTACCTAAAGTAATTTCAGAATTTCATCTGAATGAGGAAATTGTATTACCTTCTCTGTGTCCTAAGCCCAGCCATCATCGGGAGTTTGCTTTACACTCCTTGGATGTGGTTCGGGCGATCAGGGTATACTTGAAAACGACAGACTCGTTTCGCAAGACGGATTCACTTTTTGTGGTCCCGGATGGGCCCAAAAAGGGGTTGCCTGCATCTGCCACGACTATTTCCAAATGGATCAGACAGACGGTGGTACAGGCTTATTCTATTGAGGGTCGGGAGCCCCCGTTCCCTGTTAAGGCGCATTCCACTCGGGCGCTTAGTGCGTCATGGGCCTTTCGCCATCAGGCGTCAGTGGTCCAGGTGTGCAAGGCGGCTACCTGGTCGTGGGTGCATACCTTTACAAAACATTATAAAGTTGATGTAATGGCATCGTCTGATGCCTCGTTTGGCCGCAAGGTTTTGCAGGCCGCAATTTGAGGAGACCAGTGGTCTACCTCGAGGGTTTTTTTCCGTTGGAATTTTTATTTGAGTCTCATTCTTTGTTTATAATGAGCCTTTAAACTTCTACTTGGCACCGGTTGGGCCTTCTAGATTGGATTTTGATTTCTGTCAATCCCACCCCTCATTTGTGGCACTGCTTTGGGACGTCCCTATTGATGAGAATCAAAGAGGACTACGTCTGTCAATGAGCGACAGAGAAAATTGGATTTTTGTAAGATCTTACCGTAAAATCCTTTTCTCTTAGCTCATTGACAGACGTAGTACCCGCCCCTCTATCATTGAGTTGGGTTGGGTTAAATTCTCTGACACTGCTTTGTGACATAACTGACATCCTGTAGCAGAGAGAGGGAGGATATACCCTCTGGGACTGCCCCTAGGGTGGAGCCAGAATGTTTTTCTTTCTGCCTAGTCCTACTCCTGCGGAGGCAGCATAACCCTATTGATGAGAATCAAAGAGGACTACGTCTGCGAATGAGCTAAGAGAAAAGGATTTTACGGTAAGATCTTACAAAAATCCAATTTTTAATGTCTTAAGCCCATTTTCAGGAATATTTCATATTTACGCGTTTGATGCTCATTTTCAGGAACATTTGATATTTACAAGTTTGATGCCCATTTTCAGGAGTATTTGATATTTTCGCGTTTGATGCTCATTTTAAGGACTATTTCATATTTGTGCGTTTGATGCCCATTTTCAGGAATATTTGATATTCACACGTTTGATACCCATTGTCAGGAATATTTGATATTTACATGTTTGATGCCCATTTTCAGGATTATTTCATATTTATGCGTTTCATGCCCATTTTGAGGATTATTTCATATTTATACATTGGGTGCCCATTTTCAAGAATATTTGATATTTACGCGTTTGATGCCCATTTTCAGGATTATTTCATATTTACGCGTTTGATGCCCAAGCTCAGGAACATTTCATGTTCATGCGTTTGATAGCCATTTTCAGGAATATTTAATTTTTACGCGTTTGATTTACATTTTCAGGAATATTTCATGATTACGCATTTGATGACCATTTTTAGGAACATTTCATGTTTACGCGTTTGATGCCCATTTTCAAAACTATTTCATATTTACGCAGGTGATGCCAATTTTTCGGTAATATTTCATATTGACGCATTTGATGCCCATTTTCAGGAATATTTCATATTTACGCGTTTGATGCCCAATT
This sequence comes from Pelophylax lessonae, assembly GCF_965119305.1. Lineage (NCBI taxonomy): Eukaryota > Metazoa > Chordata > Amphibia > Anura > Ranidae > Pelophylax > Pelophylax lessonae. Next base: position 737,598,470 of record NC_138768.1, read on the forward strand.
TCAGGAATATTTTATATTTATGCGTTTGATGCCCATTTTGGGAAATATTTCATATTGACACGTTTGATGCCCATTTTCAGGAATATTTGATATTTACGCGTTTGATGCCCATTTACAGGAATATTTATGCATTTAATGCCCGTTTTCAGTATTATTTCATATTTATGCGTTTGATGCCCATTTTCAGGATTATTTCATATTTACACATTTGACCATTTTCAGTAATACTTAATCTTTACGCGTTTGATGCTCATTTTTAGGAATATTTCATGTTTATGAGTTTGATGCACATTTTCAGGAATTTTTTATATCTACGCTTTTGACCATTTTCAGCAATATTTCATATTTACGTGTTTGATGCCCATTTTCAGGAATATTTTTGTATGCTTTCATTCCTCATCTGTATACCTCCCTACACCCTCTGTATGATCTCCTTCCTTATCTGTTTACCTCCTTACACCCTCTGTATGTTCTCATTGCTCATCTGTATACCTCCCTACACCCTCTGTATGCTTTCAATCCTCATCTGTATACCTCCCTACACCCTCTGTATGCTTTCATTCTTCATCTGTATACCTCCCTACACCCTCTGTATGCTCTCATTTCTCATCTGTATACCTCCCTACACCCTCTGTATGCTCTTATTCCTAATTTTTATACCTCCCTGCACCCTCTTTATGCTCTCATTCCTCATCTGTATACCTCCCCACACCCTCTGTATGCTTTCATTCCTCATCTGTATACCTCCCTACACCCTCTGTATGCTTTCATTCCTCATCTGTATACCTCCCTACACCCTCTGTATGCTTTCATTTCTCATCTGTATACCTCCCTACACCCTCTGTATGATCTCATTCCTCATTTGTATACCTCCCTACACCCTCTGTATGCTCTCATTCCTCATCTGTATACCTCCCTACACCCTCTGTATGATCTCATTCCTCATCTGTATACCTCCCTACTCCCTCTGTATGCTGTCATTTCTTATCTCTATACCTCCCTACACCCTCTGTATGCTCTCATTACTGCCATCTTGTTGTAACCTGCAGTACTCTGTGCAATGGGTTAAAAAGAACCTGTTTAGACAGTCCTACAACTTACTTGTAAAGTGAAGGCTAGTTTTAGTTTTCTATGGGATTAGTAGAGAGGCCTGTTTACTATGGCATTTATAGTAAATGCCTATCAAAATGCTTCCCTGCTGTCCTTGCTGAGTTCTTCCCTGCTGTCCCGTCTGTGTGCATTCGGCTCGACTGTCAAAGGGGAAAGAAGGTATACCTCTTTACGGAGGACAGACAGAAGGACCTGTTCGCCCAAAGCACGCTTAACGGGGGGGACAAGCGCAGGCGTTAGGGCATGCTCGGGTACCCAAGCTTCTTCCTGGCCAGCTTGGGGAGAGTGGAGGCCAATCATATATTTTTTTAGGTGTTTGCTTGACCTTCTATGTGGAGGTTGAAGGTTTGGACTGGCTATAGGGGCCGTTGGAGGCCAGTAATATTTTTTAAGTGTGTGTTCAACACTCTATATGAAGGTTGAAGGTTTGTTTTTCCTCACATGTGTGTGGAAGTGGCTATAGGGGAGAATGGAGGCCAGTTTTTTTTTAGGTGTGTGTTGGACCCTCTATATGGAATTTGAAGGTTTGTACTTAGGCGTTTGTTGGACTGGCTGTAGGGGAGGATGGAGGCCAATATTTTTTTAATTTAGGTGTGTGTTGGACCCTCTATATAGAGGTTGAAGGTTTGCATTTTTATTAGGCGTGTGCTGGACTGGCTATAGGGGAGGTTAGAGGCCATTTTTTTAAGGTGTGTGTTTGACCCTCTATATCGAGGCTGAAGGTTTGTACTTTTATTAGGTGTGTGTCGGACTGGCTATAGTGGAGGTGGAAGGTTTGTACTTTTATTAGGCGTGTGTTGGACTGGCTATAGGAGAGTTTGGACACCAGTTTTTTTTATTTTAGGTGTGTGTTGAACCCTCTATATAGAGGTTGAAGATTTGCACTTTTATTAGGCGTGTGTTGGACTGGCTATAGGGGAGGTTAGAGGCCATTTTTTTAAGGTGTGTGTTGGACCCTCTATATCGAGGCTGAAGGTTTGTACTTTTATTAGGTGTGTGTGTCAGACTGGCTATAGTGGAGGTTGGACGCCAGTGTTTTTTTTATTTTAGATGTGTGTTGGACCCACTATTGGGCGGTTGAAGGCTTGTACTTAGGCGTGTGTTGGACTGGCTATAGGGGAGGTTGGGGGCCAATATATTTCGATTTTCGGTGTGTGTTGGACCCTCTATATGTAGGTTGAAGGTTTGTACTTGGGCATGTGTTGGACTGGCTATAGGGGAGGTTGGAGGCCAGTACTTTGTTATTTTAGGTGTGTGTTGGATCCTCTATATAGAGATTTAAGGTTTGTACTTTTATTAGGTGTGTGTTGGACTGGCTATTGGGGAGGTTGGAGGCCAGCAATTTTTTTAGGTTTGTGTTGGACCCCCTATATGGAGGTTGAAGGTTTGTACTTAGGCGTGTGTTGGACTGGCTATCGTGGAGGTTGGAGGTCAGTATTTTTTTATTTTAGGTATGTTGGACCCTCTATATGGAGGTTGATGGTTTGTACTTTTATTAGGCGTGTGTTGGACTGGCTATAGGGGAGGTTGGAGGCCAGAAAGTTTTTTAAGTGTTTGACCTTTTATATGGAGGTTGAAGGTTTTTACTTTTAGTAGGTGTGTGTTCGATTGGCTATAGGGGAGCTGGAGGCAGTAATATTTTTTTCTAGGAGTGTGTTGGACCATCCATAGAGTGTTTAGAGGCTGGCCCTTTCATTAGGCATGTGTTGGGCTGTTCACAGCATATCCCTCCATGCACTGCATATCCTTCTATCCCTCTTGTCAGGAATATTTCAAATTTATGCGTTTGATGCCCATTTTCAGGATTATTTCACATTTATGCGTTTGATGCCCATTTTCAGGATTATTTCACATTTTCGTGTTTGATGCCCATTTTCTAAATTATTTTGTATTTACACATTTGATGCTAATTTTCGGGAATATTTCATTTTTACGCATTTGATGCTCATTTTCAGGAATATATCATGGTGCCCATTTTCAGAATTATTTCATGTTTAAGCATTTGATGCCCATTTTCAGGAATATTTCATGTTTACCCGTTTGATGCCCAATTTCAGGAATATTTAATGTTTACGCGTTTGATGCCCTTTTTCAGGAATATTTTATATTTACGCGTTTGATGCCCATTTTCAGGAGTATTTAATATTTTAATGTCTTAAGCCCATTTTCAGTAATATTTCATATTTACGCGTTTGATGCTCATTTTCAGGAACATTTGATATTTACAAGTTTGATGCCCATTTTCAGGAGTATTTGATATTTTTGCGTTTGATGCTCATTTTAAGGACTATTTCATATTTGTGCGTTTGATGCCCATTTTCAGGAATATTTGATATTTACATGTTTGATGCCCATTTTCAGGATTATTTCATATTTACGCGTTTGATACCCATTTTCAGGATTATTTCATATTTATGCGTTTCATGCCCATTTTGAGGATCATTTCATATTTACACATTGGGTGCCCATTTTCAGGAATATTTAATTTTTACGCGTTTGATTCCCATTTTCAGGAATATTTGATATTTATGCGTTTGATGCCTATTTTCAGGAATATTTGATATTTATGGGTTTGATGCCCGTTTTCATGATTATTTCATATTTACGCGTTTGCCCATTTTCAGGATTATTTCATATTTACGCTTTTTGATGCAAATTTTCAAGAATATTTCATGTTTATGCTTTTGATGCCCATTTTCAGGGCTCTTCCTCCCCCCACTCCGCATATCTCCCCCGCCGAGGGGGGCGGCGGTGGCTCCTTCTCTTGGGCTCCTCTGACCCTGCTCTGCCTATATCCCCCGCCGAGGGGGGGGGGCGGCGGCAGTGCCTGCGCTTTGGCTCTTCCTCCCCCACTCCGCTTATCTCCCCCACCGAGGGGGGTGGCGGCGCCTTCGCTTGGGCTCCTCCGCCCCTGCTCCGCCTATATCTCCAACCGAGGGGGGGGGGCGGTGGCGCCTGCGCTTGGACTCTTCCTCCCCTTCTCCGTCTATATCCCTCGCCAAAGGAATGGGCGGCGGCGCCTGGGCTCTTTCTCCTCCCACTCCACATATCTCCCCGGCGGACTGGGGGCTACGGCTCCTGCGCTTGGGCTCTTCCTCCCCCCACTCCGCATATCTCCTCCGCCGAGGGGGGGCGGCGGCACCTTCTTTTGGGCTCCTCCGCCTCTGCACTGCCTATATCCCCCACCGAGGGGGGCGGCGGCACCTGCGCTTGGGCTTTTCCTCCCCCCACTCCGCATATCTCCCCCGCCCATGAGGGGTGGCGGCGCCTTCTCTTGGGCTCCTCCGCCCCTGCTCCGCCTATATCCCCCGACAAGGGGGGGTCGGCGGCGCCTGTGCTTGGGCTCTTCCTTCCCCCACTCTGCATATCTTCCCCGTTGAGAGGGGGCAGCGGCGCCTGCGCTTGGGCTCTTCCTCCTCCACGCGGCACCTTCTCTTGGGCTCCTCTGCCCCCACTCCGCATGTCTCCCTGGTGGAGGGGGGGCGGCGGTGCCTTCTCTAGGGCTCCTCTGCCCCTGCTCTGCCTATATCCCCCGCCGAGGGGGGTGGCGGTGCCTGCGCTTTGGCTCTTCCTCCCCCCACTCCGCATATCTCCCCTGTGGAGGGGGTGGGCGGCTGCGCCTGCGATTGGGCTCTTCCTCCCCCCACTCGGCATATCTCCCCCGCCGGGGGGGCGGCGGGTCCTTCTCTTGGGCTCCTTCGCCCCTGCTCCGCCTATATCCCCCGCTGAGGGGGGGGGGTGGCAGCGAATGCGCTTTGGCTCTTCCTCCCCCCACTCCGCATATCTCCCCCGCAGAGGGGGGGGGCGGCGGCGCCTGCGCTTGGGCTCTTCCTCCCCCACTCGGCATATCTCCCCTGCCGGGGGGGCGGCGGGTCCTTCTCTTGGGCTCCTCCGGCCCTGCTCTGCCTATATCCCACGCCGAGGGGGGGGGGGCGGCGGCGCCTGCACTTGGGCTCCTCCGCCCCTGCTCCGCCTATATCTCCCGCCGAGGGGGGGGTGGCGGCGCCTGCACTTGGGCTCTTCCTCCCCTTCTTTGTCTATATCCCTCGCCGAGGGGGGAAGGCGGCGGTGCCTGCGCTTGGGCTCTTCCTCCCCCCACTCCACATATCTCCCTGGCGGACGGGGGGCTGCGGCTCCTGCGCTTGGGCTCTTCCTCCACCCACTCCGCATATCTTCTCCGCCGAGGGGGGGGGCGGCTGTGCCTTCTCTTGGGCTCCTCCACCCCCACTCCGCATATCTCCCCCACCGAGGGGGGGTCGGCGGCGCCTTCGCTTGGGCTCCTCCGCCCCTGCTCTGCCTATATCCCCCGCTGAGGGGGGGGCGGCGGCGCCTGCGCTTGGGCTCTTCCTCCCCTGCTCCGTCTATATCCCTCGCTGAGGGGGGGGCTGCGGCTCCTGCGCTTGGGCTCTTCCTCCCCCACTCCGCATATCTCCTCCGCCGAGGGGGGGCGGCGGGCGCCTTCTTTTGGGCTCCTCCGCCTCTGCACTGCCTATATCCCCCACTGAGGGGGGCGGCGGCACCTGCGCTTGGGCTTTTCCTCCCCCCACTCCGCATATCTCCCATGTGGAGGGGGCAGTGGCGCATTTTCTTGGGCTCCTCTGCCCCTGCTCCGCCTATATCCCCTGCTGAGGGGGGGCAGCGGTGCCTGCGCTTGGGCTCTTTCTCCCCCCACTCCGCATATCTCCCCCGCCCACGAGGGGTGGCGGCGCCTTCTCTTGGGCTCCTCCGCCCCCACTCCGCAATATTTAATTTTTGACGTTTGATGCTAATTTTTAGGAATATTTCATATTTATGCGCTTACTGCCCATTTACAGGAATAATTGATATTTAAGCATTTGATGCCCATTTTCAGGATTATTTTATATTTACACGTTTGATGCCCATATTCAGGAACATTTCATGTTTATGCGTTTGCCCATTTTAAGGAACATTTGACATTTACGCGTTTGATGCCCATTTTCAGGAATATTTTATTACGCATTTGATGTCCATTTTCAGGAACATTTCATGTTTACGCGTTTGATGCCCATTTTCAAAACTATTTCATATTTACGCGTGTGATGCCCAATTTCAGGAATATTTTATATTTATGCGTTTGATGCCCATTTTGGGAAATATTTCATATTGACACGTTTGATGCCCATTTTCAGGAATATTTGATATTTACGCGTTTGATGCCCATTTACAGGAATATTTGATATTTATGCATTTAATACCCGTTTTCAGTATTTCATATTTATGCGTTTGATGCCCATTTTCAGGATTATTTCATATTTACACATTTGACCATTTTCAGTAATATTTAATCTTTACGCGTTTGATGCTCATTTTTAGGAATATTTCATGTTTCTGCGTTTGTTGCCCATTTTCAGGAATTTTTCATGTTTACACATTTGATGCCCATTTTCAGGAATATTTCATGTTTATGAGTTTGATGCACATTTTCAGGAATTTTTTATATTTACGCTTTTGACCATTTTCAGCAATATTTCATATTTACGTGTTTGATGCCCATTTTCAGGAATATTTCTGTATGCTTTCATTCCTCATCTGTATACCTCCCTACACCCTCTGTATGATCTCCTTCCTTATCTGTTTACCTCCTTACACCCTCTGTATGTTCTCATTGCTCATCTGTATACCTCCCTACACCCTCTGTATGCTTTCATTCTTCATCTGTATACCTCCCTACACCCTCTGTATGCTCTCATTTCTGATCTGTATACCTCCCTACACACTCTGTATGCTCTCATTCCTCATTTGTATACCTCCCTGCACCCTCTGTATGCTCTCATTCCTCATCTGTATACCTCCCCACACCCTCTGTATGCTTTCATTCCTCATCTGTATACCTCCCTACACCCTCTGTATGCTTTCATTCCTCATCTGTATACCTCCCTACACCCTCTGTATGCTTTCATTTTTCATCTGTATACCTCCCTACACCCTCTGTATGATCTCATTCCTCATCTGTATACCTCCCTACACCCTCTGTATGCTCTCATTTTTTATCTCTATACCTCCCTACACCCTCTGTATGCTCTCATTACTGCCATCTTGTTGTAACCTGCAGTACTCTGTGCAATGGGTTAAAAAGAACCTGTTTAGACAGTCCTACAACTCACTTGTAAAGTGAAGGCTAGTTTTAGTTTTCTATGGGATTAGTAGAGAGGCCTGTTTACTATGACATTTATAGTAAATGCCTATCAAAATGCTTCCCTGCTGTCCTTGCTGAGTTCTTCCCTGCTGTCCCGTCTGTGTGCTTCGGCTCAACTGTCAAAGAGGAAAGAAGGTATACCTCTTTACGGAGGACAGACAGAAGGACCTGTTCGCCCAAAGCACGCTTAACGGGGGGACAAGCGCAGGCGTTAGGGCATGCTCGGGTACCCAAGCTTCTTCCTGGCCAGCTTGGGGAGAGTGGAGGCCAATCATATATTTTTTTAGGTGTTTGCTTGACCTTCTATATGGAGGTTGAAGGTTTGTTTTTTTTTAGACGTGTGTTGGACTGGCTATAGGGGACGTTGGAGGCCAGTAATATTTTTTAAGTGTGTGTTCAACACTCTATATGAAGGTTTGTTTTTTCCTCACACGTGTGTGGAAGTGGCTATAGGGGAGAATGGAGGCCAGTTTTTTTTTAGGAGTGTGTTGGACCCTCAATATGGAATTTGAAGGTTTGTACTTAGGCGTTTGTTGGACTGGCTGTAGGGGAGGATGGAGGCCAATATTTTTTTAATTTAGGTGTGTGTTGGACCCTCTATATAGAGGTTGAAGGTTTGCACTTTTATTAGGCGTGTGTTGGACTGGCTATAGGGGAGGTTAGAGGCCATTTTTTTAAGGTGTGTGTTTGACCCTCTATATCGAGGCTGAAGGTTTGTACTTTTATTAGGTGTGTGTCGGACTGGCTATAGTGGAGGTGGAAGGTTTGTACTTTTATTAGGCGTGTGTTAGAATGGCTATAGGAGAGTTTGGACACCAGTATTTTTATTTTAGGTGTGTGTTGAACCCTCTATATAGAGGTTGAAGGTTTGCACTTTTGTTAGGCGTGTGTTGGACTGGCTATAGAAGAGGTTAGAGGCCATTTTTTTAAGGTGTGTGTTGGACCCTCTATATCGAGGCTGAAGGTTTGTACTTTTATTAGGTGTGTGTGTCGGACTGGCTATAGTGGAGGTTGGATGCCACTGTTTTTTTTATTTTAGATGTGTGTTTGACCCACTATTTGGCGGTTGAAGGCTTGTACTTTTATTAGGAGTGTGTTGGACTGGCTATAGGGGAGGTCGGGGGCCAATATATTTCTATTTTCGGTGTGTGTTGGACCCTCTATATGTAGGTTGAAGGTTTGTACTTGGGCATGTGTTTGACTGGCTGTAGGGGACGTTGGAGGCCAGTACTTTGTTATTTTAGGTGTGTGTTGGATCCTCTATATAGAGATTTAAGGTTTGTACTTTTATTAGAAGTGTGTTGGACTGGCTATCAGGGAGGTTGGAGGCCCGTAATTTTTTTCAGGTGTGTTTTGGACCTTCTATATGGAGGTTGAAGGTTTGTACTTTTATTAGGTGTGTGTTGGACTGGCTATTGGGGAGGTTGGAGGCCAGCAATTTTTTTAGGTTTGTGTTGGACCCCCTATATGGAGGTTGAAGGTTTGTACTTAGGCGTGTGTTGGACTGGCTATTGTGGAGGTTGGAGGCCAGTATATTTTTATTTTAGGTATGTTGGACCCTCTATATGGAGTTTAATGGTTTTGTATTTTTATTAGGCGTGTGTTGGACTGGCTATAGGGGAGGTTGGAGGCCAGAATTTTTTTAAGTGTTTGACCTTTTATATGGAGGTTGAAGGTTTTTACTTTTAGTAGGTGTGTGTTCAATTGGCTATAGGGGAGCTGGAGGCCAGTAATATTTTTTTCTAGGAGTGTGTTGGACCATCCATAGAGTGTTTAGAGGCTGGCCCTTTCATTAGGCATGTGTTGGGCTGTTCACTGCATATCCCTCCATGCACTGCATATCCTTCTATCCCTCTTGTCAGGAATATTTCAAATTTATGCGTTTGATGCCCATTTTCAGGATTATTTCACATTTATGCGTATGATGCCCATTTTCAGGATTATTTCACATTTACGTGTTTGATGCCCATTTTCAAAATTATTTTGTATTTACACATTTGATGCTAATTTTCGGGAATATTTCATGTTTACGCATTTGATGCTCATTTTCAGGAATATATCATGGTGCCCATTTTCAGAATTATTTAATGTTTAAGCGTTTGATGCCCATTTTCAGGAATATTTCATGTTTATGCGTTTGATGCCCATTTTCAGGAATATTTCATGTTTACGCATTTGATGCTCATTTCCAGGAATATTTCATGTTTACCCGTTTGATGCCCAATTTCAGGAATATTTCATGTTTATGCGTTTGATGCCCATTTTCAGGAATATTTTATATTTACGCGTTTGATGCCCATTTTCAGGAGTATTTAATATTTTAATGTCTTAAGCCCATTTTCAGGAATATTTCATATTTACGCGTTTGATGCTCATTTTCAGGAACATTTGATATTTACAAGTTTGATGCCCATTTTCAGGAGTATTTGATATTTTCACGTTTGATGCTCATTTTAAGGACTATTTCATATTTGTGCGTTTGATGCCCATTTTCAGGAATATTTGATATTCACACGTTTGATACCCATTGTCAGGAATATTTCATATTTATGCGTTTGATACCCATTTTCAGGATTATATCATATTTATGCGTTTCATGCCCATTGTGAGGATTATTTCATATTTACACATTGGTTGCCCATTTTCAAGAATATTTGATATTTACGCGTTTGATGCCCATTTTCAGGATTATTTCATATTTACGCGTTTGATGCCTATTTTCAGGAATATTTGATATTTATGGGTTTGATGCCTATTTTCAGGAATATTTGATATTTATGGGTTTGATGCCCGTTTTCATGATTATTTCATATTTACGCGTTTGCCCATTTTCAGGATTATTTCATATTTTCGCGTTTTGATGCAAATTTTCAAGAATATTTCATGTTTATGCGTTTGATGCCCATTTTCAGGGCTCTTTCTCCCCCCACTCTGCATATCTCCCCTGCCAAGGGGGGCGGCGTCGGCTCCTTCTCTTGGGCTCCTCCCACCCTGCTCTGCCTATATCCCCCGCGGAGGGGGGGCGGCGGCGCCTGCGCTTTGGCTCTTCCTCCCCCCACTCCGCATATCTCCCCCGTGGAGGGGGGGCGGCGGCGCCTGCGCTTGGGCTCTTCCTCCCCCCACTCGGCATATCTCCCCCGCCTTGGGGGGCGGCGGCTCCTTCTCTTGGGCTCCTCCTCTTGGGCTCCTCCGGCCCTGCTCTGCCTATATCCCCCACCGAGGGGAGGTGCGGCGGCGCCTGCGCTTGGGCTCTTCCTCCCCCACTCCGCATATCTCCCCCACCGAGGGGGGGCGGCGGCGCCTTCGCTTGGGCTCCTCCGCCCATGCTCTGCCTATATCCCCCGCCGAGGGTGGGGGCGGCGGCGCCTGTGCTTGGGCTCTTCCTCCCCTGCTCCGTCTATATCCATCGCCGAGGGGGGGCGTCGGTGCCTTCGCTTGGGCTCCTCCGCCCCTGCTCCGCCTATATCCCCCGCTGAGGGGGGGCGGCGGCACCTTTTGTTGGGCTCCCTTTGCCTCTGCTCTGCATATCTCCCTTCGCCGAGGGGGGGTGGAGGCGAATGCGCTTGGGCTGCTCCCCCCCCCACTCCCTCTATCTCCCCCGTCAAGGGGGGGGGGGGCGGCGGCGCCTGCGCTTGGGCTCCTCCTCCCCCCCACTCCGCATATCTCCCCCACCGAGGGGGGGTGGCACCTTTTGTTGGGCTCCCCCGCCTCTGCTCCGCATATCTCCCTTCGCCGAGGGGGGACGGAGGCGCATGCGCTTGGGCTGCTTCTCCCCCCCACTCTGCCTATCTCCCCCGTCAAGGGGGGGCGGCGGTGCCTGCGCTTGGGCTCCTCCTCCCCCCTACTCCGCATATCTCCCCCGTCGAGGGGGGGCAGCGGCGCCTGCACTTTGGCTCCTCCTTTCCCCACTCTGCATATCTCCCCCACCGAGAGGGGCGGCGGTGCCTTTTATTGGGCTCCCCCGCCTCTGCTCCGCCTATCTCCCCTGCTGAGGGGGGCGGTGGCGCCTGCATTTGGGCTCCTCCTCCCCCCACTCCGCCTATCTCCCCCGTCGAGGGGGGGCGGCGGCACCTGCGCTTGGGCTCCTCCTCCCCCCACTCCGCATATCTCCCCCACCGAGGGGGGCGGCGGTGCCTTCTATTGGCCTCCCCACCTCTGCTCCGCCTATCTCTCCCACCGAGGGGGGGTGGCGGCGCCTGCGCTTGGGCTCCTCCTCCCCCCACTCCGCATATCTCCCCCACTGAGGGGGGGGCAGCGGCGCCTTCTATTGGGCTCCCCCGCCTCATCTCCACATATCTCCCCTGCCGAGGGGGGGCGGCGGAGCCTTCTATTGGGCTCCCCCACTTCTGCTCTGCATATCTCCCTTCACTGAGGGGGGGCGGAGGCGCATGCGCTTGGGCTGCTCCTCCCCCCCACTCCGCCTATCTCCCCCGTCGAGGGGGCGCGGCAGCGCCTTCTATTGGGCTTCCCCGCCTCTGCTCCGCCTATCTCCCCCGTCGAGGGGGGGGCGGCGGCGCCTGCGCTTGGGCTCCTCTCCCTCACTCCGCATATCTCCCCCACTGAGGGGGGGCAGCGGCGCCTTTTGTTGGGCTCCCCCGCCTCTGCTCCGCATATCTCCCTTCGCCGAGGGGGGGGCGGAGGCGCATGCGTTTGGGCTGCTCCTCCCCCCCACTCCGCCTATCTCCCCCGTTGAGGGGGGTAGGCGGCGCCTGCGCTTGGGCTCCTCCTCCCCCCACTCTGCATATCTCCCCCACTGAGGGGGGGCGGCGGCCCCTCTTATTGGGCTCCACTGCCTCTGCTCCGCCTATCTCCCCCACCGAGGGGGGACAGCAGCGCCTATGTTTGGGCTCCTCCTCCCCCACTCCGCCTATCTCCCCCGTCGAGGGGGGGCGGCGGCGCCTGCGCTTGGGCTCCTCCTACCCCCCACTCCACATATCTCCCCCGCCGAGGGGGGGCGGCGGCGCCTTCTATTGGGCTCCTCCTCCCCCCACTCCGCATATCTCCCCCACTGAGGGGGGCAGCGGCGCCTTCTATTGGGTTCCCCCGCCTCTGCTCCGCCTATCTCCCCTGCCAAGGGGGGGCGGTGGCGCCTGCGTTTGGGCTCCTCCTCCCCCCCACTCCACCTATCTCCCCCATCAAGGGGGGGCGGCGGTGCCTGTGCTTGGGCTCCACCTCCCCCCACTCCGCTTATCTCCCCCGCCGAGGGGGGGCGGCGGCGCCTTCTATTGGGCTCCCCTGCCTCTGCTCCGCCTATCTCCCCCGCCGAGGGGGGGCGGCGGCGCCTTTTGTTGGGCTCCCCCGCCTCTGCTCCGCATATCTCCCTTCGCCGAGGGGGGGCGTAGGTGCATGCGCTTGGGCTGCTCCTCCCCCCCACTCCGCCTATCTCCCCCGTCAAGGGGGGGGCAGCGGCGCCTGCGCTTTGGCTCCTCCCCCCCCCCACTTGGCATATCTCCCCCGCCAAGGGGGGGCGGCGGCGCCTTCTATTGGGCTCCCCCGCCTCTGCTCCGCCTATCTCCCCCCATCGAGGGGGGAGGCGGCGCCTGGGCTCCTCCTCCCCCCCACTCTGCATATCTCCCCCGCCGAGGGGGGGCGGCGGCGCCTTTTATTGGGCTCCCCCGCCTCTGCTCCGCATATCTCCCCTACTGAGGGGGGGATGGCGGCGCCTGTGCTTGGGCTCCTCCTCTCCCCACTCCGCCTATCTCCCCCGTCGAGGGGGGGCAGTGGCGCCTGCACTTGGGCTCCTCCTCCCCCCACTCCGCATATCTCCCCCTCCGGGGGGGGCGGCGGCGCCTTCTGTTGGGCTCCCCCGCCTCTGCTCCGCCTCTCTCCCCCGCCGAGGGCGAGCGGAGGCGCCTGCTCTTGGGATCCTCCTTCCCCCACTCCGCATATCTCCCCCGCTGAGGGGGGGCAGCGGCGCCTTCTATTGGGCTCCCCCGCCTCTGCTCCGCATATCTCCCCTGCCGAGGGGGGGCGGCGGCGCCTTCTATTGGGCTCCCCCGCTTTGTCTCCGCCTATCTCCCCGTCGAGGGGGGACGGCGGCGCCTGCGCTTGGGCTCCTCCTCCCCCACTCCGCATAACTCCCCCGCCGAGGGGGGGGGGGGGCGGCTGCGCCTTTTGTGTGGCTCCCCCGCCTCTGCTCCGCATATCTCCCTTCGCCGAGGGGGGGCGAAGGCGCATGCGCTTGGGGTGCTCCTCCCCCCCACTCCGCCTATCTCCCCCATCGAGGGGGGTGGGCGGCGCCTGCGCTTGGGCTCCTCCTCCCCCCACTCCGCATATCTCCCCCACCGAGGGGGGGCGGCGGTGCCTTCTATTGGGCTCCCCCGCCTCTGCTCCGCCTATCTCCCCCGCCGAAGGGGGGGGTGGCGGCGCCTGCGCATGGGCTTCTTCTCCCCCCCACTCCGCATATCTCCCCTGCCGAGGGGGGGGGGGCGGCGGCGCCTTCTATTGGGCTCCCCCGCCTCTGCTCTGCATATCTCCCTTCGCCGAGGGGGGGCGGAGGCGCATGCGCTTGGGCTGCTCCTCCCCCCCACTCTGCCTATCTCCCCCGTCGAGGGGGGGCGGCGGTGCCTTCTATTGGGCTCCCCCGCCTCTGCTCCGCCTATCTCCCCCGCCGAGGGGGGGGGGTGGTGGCGCCTGCACTTGGGCTCCTCCTCCCCCCACTCCGCATATCTCCCCCGCTGAGGGGGGCGGCGGAGCCTTCTATTGGGCTCCCCCGCCTCTGCTCTGCATATCTCCCTTCACTGAGGGGGGGCGGCGGCGCCTTCTATTGGGCTCCCCGCCTCTGCTCCGCATATCTCCCTTCGCCGAGGGGGGCGGAGGCTCATACGCTTGGGCTGCTCCTCCCCCCCACTCTGCCTATCCCCCCCATCGAGGGGGGGCGGCGGCGCCTGCACTTGGGCTCCTCCTCCCCCCACTCCGCATATCTTCCCCGCCGAGGGGGGGTGGCAGTGCCTTCTATTGGGCTCCCCCGCCTCTGCTCCGCCTATCTCCCCCTTGAGGGGGGGCGGCGGCGCCTGCGCTTGGGCTCCTCCCCCCCACTCCGCATATCTCCCCCACTGAGGGGGGGCGGCGGCGCCTTTTGTTGGGCTCCCCCGCCTCATCTCCACATATCTCCCCTGCCGAGGGGGGGGCGGCGGAGCCTTCTATTGGGCTCCCCCGCCTCTGCTCTGCATATCTCCCTTCACTGAGTGGGGGCGGAGGCGCATGCGCTTGGGCTGCTCCTCCCCCCCACTCCGCCAATCTCCCCCGTCGAGGGGGGGGCGGCTGCGCCTGCGCTATGGCTCCTCCTCCCCCCACTCCGCATATCTCCCCCGCCGAGGGGGGGCGGCGGTGCCTTCTGTTGGGCTCCCCCGCCTCTGCTCCGCATATCTCCCTTCGCCGAGGGGGGCGGAGGCTCATACGCTTGGGCTGCTCCTCCCCCCCACTCTGCCTATCTCCCCCGTCGAGGGGGGGCGGCAGCACCTGCACTTGGGTTCCTCCTCCCCCCACTCTGCATATCTTTCCCGCCGAGGGGGGGCGGAAGCGCCTTCTATTGGGCTCCCCCGCCTCTGCTCCGCCTATCTCCCCCTTGAGGGGGGCGGCAGCGCCTGTGCTTGGGCTCCTCCCCCCCACTCCGCATATCTCCCCCACTGAGGGGGGGCAGCTGCGCCTTTTGTTGGGCTCCCCCGCCTCTGCTCCGCATATCTCCCTTCGCCGAGGGGGGGGCGAAGGGGCATGCGCTTGGGCTGTTCCTCCCCCCCACTCCACCTATCTCCACCGTCGAGGGGGGGCGGCGGCGCCTGTGCTTGGGCTCCCCCCCCCCACTCCGCATATCTCCCCCGCCGAGGGGGGGGGGGGGCGGCGGCTCCTTCTATTGGGCTCCCCCGCCTCTGCTCCGCCTATCTCCCCCGCCGAGGGGGGGGCGGTGGCGCCTGCGTTTGGGCTCCTCCCCCCCCCCACACCGCCAATCTCCCCCGTCAAGGGGGGGCGGCGGTGCCTGCGCTTGGCCCCTCCTCCCCCCACTCCGCATATCTCCCCCGTCGAGGGGGGACGGCGGCGCCTTCTATTGGGCTCCTCCCCCCCACTCTGCCTATCTCCCCCATCGAGGGGGGGCGGTGGCGCATGCGCTTGGGCTCCTCCTCCCCCCACTCCGCATATCTCCCCCGCTGAGGGGGGCAGCGGCGCCTTCTATTGGGCTCCCCCGCCTCTGCTCCGCATATCTCCCCTGCCGAGTGGGGGCGGCAGTGCCTTCTATTGGGCTCCCCGCCTCTGCTCCGCATATCTCCCTTCGCCGAGGGGGGCGTAGGCGCATGCGCTTGGGCTGCGCCTCCCCCTAACTCTGCCTATCTCCCCCGTCAAGGGGGGGCGGTGGTGCCTGCACTTGGGCTCCTCCTCCCCCCACTCCGCTTATCTCCCCCGCCGAGGGGGGGCGGCAGCGCCTTTTGTTGGGCTCCCCCGCCTCTGCTACGCATATCTCCCTTCGCTGAGGGGGGGTGGAGGCGCATGCGCTTGGGCTGCTCCTCCCCCCCACTCCACCTATCTGCCCTGTCGAAGGAGGGCGGCGGCGCCTGCACTTGGGCTCCTCCTCCCCCCCACTTGGCATATCTCCCCCGCCGAGGGGGGGCGGCGGCGCCTTCTATTGGGCTCCCCCGCCTCTGCTCCGCCTATCTCCCCCGTCGAGGGGGACGGTGGTGCCTGGGCTCCTACTCCCCCCCAATCTGCATATCTCCCCCGCCGAGGGGGGCGGCGGTGCCTTTTATTGGGCTCCCCCGCCTATGCTCCGCATTTCTCCCCCGCCGAGGGGGGGCGGCGGCGCCTGCGCTTGGGCTCCTCCTCCCCCCAACTCCGCATATCTCCCCCGCCGAGGGGGGGCGGCGGCGCCTTCTATTGGGCTCCCCCGCCTCTGCTCCGCCTATCTCCCCCTAAGGGGGGCGGCGGCGCCTGCGCTTGGGCTCCTCCTCCCCCCACTCCGCATATATACCCCGCTAAGGGGTCAGCGGCACCTTCTATTGGGCTCCCCCACCTCTGCTCCGCATATCTCCCCTGCTGAGGGGGGGGTGGCGGCGCCTGCGCTTGGGCTCCTCCTCCCCCCCACTCCGCATATCTCCCCCGCAGAGGGGGGCGGCGGTGCCTTCTATTGGGCTCCCCCGCCTCTGCTCCGCCTATCTCCCCGCCGAGGGGGGGCGGCGGCGCCCTCACTTGGGCTCATCCTCCCCCACTCTGCATATCTCCCCCGCTGAGGGGGGGCAGCGGTGCCTTCTATTGGGCTCCCCTGCTTCTGCTCCGCATATCTCCCCTGCCGAGGGCGAGGGGGCGCATGCGCTTGGGCTGCTCCTCCCCCCCCCACTATGCCTATCTCCCCCTTCGAGGGGGGGCGGCGGCGCCTGCGCTTCTGCTCCTCCTCCCCCCCACTCTGCATATCTCCCCTGCCGAGGGGGGGTGGCGGCGCCTTCTATTGGGCTCCCCCGCCTCTGCTCCGCCTATCTCCCCCGTCGAGGGGGGGCGGCGGCGCTTGGGCTCCTCCTCCCCCCACTCCGCATATCTCCCCCGCCGAGGGGGGGCGGCGGCGCCTTTTGTGTGGCTCCCCCGCCTCTGCTCCGCTTATCTCCCTTCGCCGAGGGGGGGCGGAGGCGCATGCGCTTGGGCTGCTCCTCCCCCCCCACTCCGCCTATCTCCCCCGTCGAGGTGGGGCAGCGGCGCCTGCGCTTGGGCTCCTCCTCCCCCCCACTCCGCATATCTCCCCCGCCGAAGGGGGGCGGCGGCGCCTTCTATTGGGCTCCCCTGCCTCTACTCTGCATATCTCCCCCGCTGAGGGGGGGCAGCGGCGCCTGCGCTTGGGCTCCTCCTCCCCCCACTCCGCATATCTCCCCCATCGAGGGGGGGCGGTGGCGCCTGCGCTTGGGCTCCTCCTCCCCCCCACTCCGCATATCTCCGCCGCCGAGGGGGGGCGGCGGCGCCTTCTATTTGGCTCCCCCGCCTCTGCTCCGCCTATCTCCCCCGCCGAGGGAGGCGGCGGCGCCTGCGCTTGTGCTCCTCCTTCCTCCACTCCGCATATCTCCCCCGCCGAGGGGGGGCGGCGGCGCCTTCTATTGGGCTCCCCCGCCTCTGTTCCGCATATCTCCCCTGCTGAGGGGGGGCAGCGGCGCCTGCGATTGGGCTTCTCCTCCCCCCACTTCGCATATTTCCCCCGCTGAGGGGGGGCGGCAGCGCCTTCTATTGGGCTCCCCCGCCTCTGCTCCGCCTATCTCCCCTGCCGAAGGGGGGCCCGCGGCGATGCCTGCGATTTGGCTCCTCCTCCCCCCACTCCGCATATCTCCCCCGCTGAGGGGGGGATGGCGGCGCCTTCTATTGGGCTCCCCTGCCTCTACTCCGCATATCTCCCCTGCTAAGGGGGGGCGGTGGCGCCTTCTATTGGGCTCCCCCGCCTCTGCTCCGCATATCTCCCCCGCCAAGGGGGGGGGGGGACGGCGGCACCTGCGCTTGGGCTCCTCCTCCCCCCACTCCGCATATTTCCCCCGCCGAGGGGGGCGGCGGCGCCCTCTATTGGGCTCCCCCGCCTCTGCTCCGCCTATCTCTCCCACCGAGGGGGGGGGCGGTGGTGCCTGCGCTTGGGCTCCTCCTCCCCCACTCCGCATATCTCCCCCGTCGAGGGGGGGCGGCGGCGCCTGCGCTTGGGCTCCTCCTCCCCCCACTCCGCATATCTCCCCCATCGAGGGGGGGCGGTGGCGCCTGCGCTTGGGCTCCTCCTCCCCCCCACTCCACATATCTCCGCCGCCGAGGGGGGGCGGCGGCGCCTTCTATTTGGCTCCCCCTCCTCTGCTCCGCCTATCTCCCCCGCCGAGGGAGGCGGCGGCGCCTGCGCTTGTGCTTCTCCTTCCTCCACTCCGCATATCTCCCCCGCCGAGGGGGGGCGGCGGCGCCTTCTATTGGGCTCCCTCGCCTCTGTTCCGCATATCTCCCCTGCTGAGGGGGGGCAGCGGCGCCTGCGATTGGGCTTCTCCTCCCCCCACTTCGCATATTTCCCCCGCCGAGGGGGGGCGGCAGCGCCTTCTATTGGGCTCCCCCGCCTCTGCTCCGCCTATCTCCCCTGCCGAAGGGGGGCCCGCGGCGATGCCTGCGATTTGGCTCCTCCTCCCCCCACTCCGCATATCTCCCCCGCTGAGGGGGGGATGGCGGCGCCTTCTATTGGGCTCCCCTGCCTCTACTCCGCATATCTCCCCTGCTGAAGGGGGGCGGTGGCGCCTTCTATTGGGCTCCCCCGCCTCTGCTCCGCATATCTCCCCGCCAAGGGGGGGGGACGGCGGCACCTGCGCTTGGGCTCCTCCTCCCCCCACTCCGCATATTTCCCCCGCCGAGGGGGGCGGCGGCGCCTTCTATTGGGCTCCCCCGCCTCTGCTCCGCCTATCTCTCCCACCGAGGGGGGGGGCGGTGGTGCCTGCGCTTGGGCTCCTCCTCCCCCACTCCGCATATCTCCCCCGTCGAGGGGGGGCGGCGGCGCCTGCGCTTGGGCTCCTTTTCCCCCCCACTCCGCATATCTCCCCTGCCGAGGGGGGGCGGCGGCGCCTTCTATTGGGCTCCCCCGCCTCTGCTCCGCCTATCTCCCCCGCCGAGGGGGGGGCGGCGGCGCCTTCTATTGGTGGGGCGACCCTGGGGACCGCGACCTTGTATCCACCTGCAGCCAAATCCATCCTCACCTTCAGAGGCCCTGGTGAAGACCGGTGGATGCTTAGACCCCGCACCTCAGGTTAGCCTGTGCTACTCACCTCGGGTTTCCAACCAAGCTCCGCCCACTGGCAACGGTAAGCCTTCTCTGCACGACAGGCTTCCACCTGCCTCATAACAATATCTCTCCCGTTGAGGGGGGAGCGGCGGCGCCTGCGCTTGGGCTCCTCCTCCCCCCACTCTGCATATTTCCCCGCCGAGGGGGGGGGGGCGGCGCCTTCTATTGCGCTCCCCCGCCTCTGCTCCGCCTATCTCTCCCGCCGAGGGGGGAGCGGCGGTGCCTGCGCTTGGGCTCCTCCTCCCCCCACTCTGCATATCTCCCCCGCTGAGGGGGGGCCGCAGCGCCTTCTATTGGGCTCCCCCGCCGCTGCTCCGCCTATCTCCCCCGTTGAGGGGGGGCGGAGGCGCATGCGCTTGGGCTGCTCCTCCCCCCCACTCCGCCTATGTCCCCTGTCAAGGGGGGGCGGCGGTGCCTGCGCTTGGGCTCCTCCTCCCCCAAATCCGCATATCTCCCCCGTCGAGGGGGGGCGGCGGTGCCTGCGCTTGGGCTAATCCTCCCCCCCACTCCGCATATCTCCCCCGCCGAGGGGGGGCAGCGGCGCCTTCTATTGGGCTCCCCCGCCTCTGCTCCGCCTATCTCCCCCGCCGGGGGGGGCGGCGGTGCCTGCGCTTGGGCTCCTCCTCCCCCCCACTCCACATATCTCCCCCGCCAAGGGGGGGCGGCGGCGCCTTCTATTGGGCTCCCCCGCCTCTGCTCCGCCTATCTCCCCCACCGAGGGGGGGCGGCGGTGCCTTCTATTGGGCTCCCCCGCATCTGCTCCGCATATCTCCCCCGCCTCGGGGGAGGCGGCGGCGCCTGCGCTTGGGCTCCTCCTCCCCCCACTCCACATATCTCCCCCGCCTCGGGGGGGCGGCGGCGCCTGCCCTTGGGCTCCTCCTCCCCCCCCCCCACTCCGCCTATCTCCCCCGCCCAGGGGGGGCGGCGGCGCCTTCTATTGGGCTCCCTGTAATGTTCTGGTACCTTTGGGTACCCTAATTACTCTTTCATAAGTGTATGCGCCCCACCATTCTCTTTTGGTAAGGTGCGCATACACCTTTAAGACTGATGCTGTCATCACTGAGCGCCGGACTGGATGGCTATTTAGATCGCCGGCTCTCACTCACATGTGTTCGTTCAAACTGCTTTGTGCCTTGATGCTAACCTGTCTTGAAGCTCTCATGCTTGCAAGCATACCTCGCTGTCAGAAACCACGCTGCGCTGATCCCTGTATCCCGCTACCGGATCATCCGCTCTTGCCGAACCTCTCCTCTGCTACATTGCTATTAGTGATAAGTACCCCACAGGGGAAACCTCTATAACCTTTATACTAAAGCTTACACTATCTAGCTCTGCATACTAAGGACTATTACTACATCTGCATTATCTAAGATTGCTAGCTCTTGAGCCTACTACCACCTGTTCTTGCACTGGGTTGATCTCTCTTGTATGTCCACCTGCTACTCTGTCATCTACTACCATACATGATTGCTAAACCTATCTGCATCCCATCTGTTACTATCTTACTTTCAAGAACATTTCCTTTCAAGTGTCTGTCATCTACCATCTCTACCCAACCTGTCTCTTCAGCCTATCATCACTGTGTTACTATATACATAAGTCACTCTAGGAAACATCTTATTGAGTGTGTGTATTTACTTGCTGAATTGAGATCATCCACACATGATGAGTCATTGAGAGTTGGGAATGGTGTCTCAGCATTTCTCTACATGACTACTGAAGTGGAATATTTCTGCAGCTGAAAATCCACATCATACGTAAAACGCAGGAGCGTTACAGATTGAACGAACCACAAATGGATTCAGCAGAAATAACCACTCAGATGACACAATTAAAACAGCAAGTAACTGCGTTAATACACGCACTTGCTGAATTAAAAGAAGACAATCAGGCTCTGTCGCAGCAGGTAATTAGACTGACACAACTTACCACTGCTCAGTCCCCTGAACCCAAGATAAATCCTCCTTTGGTATTTACAGACGATCGCAAAAAATTTCGCGAATTTAAAAACGCATGTGAGTTACTTTTCTTGCTAAAACCCCGTACCTACCTTACTGATCACATTAAGGTTTGTACTATTATTTCTTACCTAACAGGCGATCCTCGGGCCTGGGCAGACTCTCTTTTTGAGAAAAGCGATCAGCTTCTCAACTCCTATGCCTTGTTCCTAGCAGAACTCACTAGCCTATATGATGATCCCAATAGGCAGAGTACTGCCGATCTTCAATTAAGATCCTTGAAACAAGGTGGGAGACCTGTAGAAGACTTTGTCACAGAATTCAAGAGATGGACCCTTGATTCAGAATGGAATGATGCATCTCTGAAGACCCAATTTAGGCTTGGCCTATCAGAGGCCGTTAAAGAGCTCGCCCGAGCGGATCTGCCAAAAACCCTGGATGCATTGATACAACTCAGTATCACCATAGATAGAAGACTACAAGAAAGAAAGGCTGAGAAAATGGGAATGCCATTATCCAGTTCTTCTCGGATTTCGGCCGTTGACCCCGTTCCTATGAAGGTAGGAACCATACGCCCACCTCTATCAATTATGGAAAGAGCCAGAAGACGATCTGGTAATCTCTGCTTGTACTGTGCATCCCCGGATCACAAGATAAACGTCTGTCCCCTAGTCTACAAAAAGAAGGGTGAGTGTTCACATGTCCTCCTAGGGGGATTGACAACTTCAATCACTAACCCTTATCTTTCTGTTTGCTTAGCATTACAGTGGGACCAGAACAGGATTACTACTAAGGCCATGATTGACACAGGATCTTGTGGAAATTATATTGACATACGTTTTGCTGCTTTAAATAAAGTTCCTATTATTTCTAAACTTAAACCTGTCTCAGTGAGTCTTATTAACGGTGTTCCTTTACCCTCTGGTCTGATCACTGATCAGACACAGGCACTCCTAGTCACTACTAACGGGTCTCATATGGAGACCACTACTTTCGATCTAATACCTTCACCCCACTTTCCTATTGTTTTGGGACTTCCCTGGTTGCACACACATCAACCAACCATAGATTGGAAGGAACAGACCCTGACCTTCCTCTCTTGCTATTGCGAGGGTACGTGTAACCTCCCGTCTTTCGGGAAGATCCTGTCTGTGGTGACAGATGAGATTGCACCACTATGTTATCAGGATCTCTCTGAGGTTTTTCTTGAGAAAAATGCTCAAGCACTAGCTCCCCATCGAGACTATGATTGTAGCATTGATCTACTCCCAAATAGCAAATTGCCGTTCGGTCATGTTTATCCTCTTTCACAGGATGAACTTTCCCATCTCAAAGACTATTTGGATGAGAATTTGGAAAAAGGTTTTATTAGACCTTCCACTTCTTCCACAGCAGCAGGACTCTTTTTTTGTCCGCAATAAGGACTCAAGTCTCAGGCCTATTATCGACTATAGGCAATTGAATGCTATTACAATAAAAGATCGCTATCTTCTACCGCTTATCCCTGAGCTCATTGAGCAGGTGCGTGGAGCTACCTATTTTTCAAAATTGGACCTGAAAGGAGCATACAATCTCATTCGAATCCGTGATGGACACGAGTGGAAGACTGCATTCAGAACCAGATACGGATTGTTCGAATATCTTGTAATGCCATTCGGGCTATGCAACGCCCCTGCAGTTTTTCAACGATTTATAAACGATATTTTCAGAGACTTACTAGATGTCTGTGTTGTGGTATATCTGGACGATATACTTATATATTCACGATCCCTGTCTGAACACATAAGACATGTAAGACTAGTATTATCGAGATTGCTTGCACACAACCTTTATGTGAAACTGAAAAAATACTTGTTTCATAAAGAAGAGGTACTCGTTCTAGGCTACATCATATCCAAAACAGGAATCGAGATGGACATGAGTAAGATATCCTGCATTCAGGATTGGCCTACACCAACCACACGCAAGGCGCTACAGCGATTCCTTGGATTTTCGAATTTCTACAGGAAGTTCATTAGAAACTTCTCTGCCATTGTGAGACCCCTCACACAGCTCACTAGCATTAAAAAAACATTCAAATGGTCAGATGAAGCAAATAAAGCTTTTCACCTGTTAAAGACAAGGTTTACTTCTGCTCCCATACTACGCCATCCAGACCTATCCCTCCAATACATTCTGGAAGTAGATGCGTCAAACATGGCAGTAGGAGCAATACTCTCCCAACGACCAACTCACACTTCACCACTTCATCCAGTCGCCTTTTTTTCTAAATCCCTAAGCAGTCCCGAGATAAATTACCCCGTGGGTGAAAAGGAACTGCTTGCTATAAAATTGGCTCTGGAGAATTGGCGACATCTACTCGAAGGCACCCAATTACCAATACTTATATACACGGACCATAAAAATCTCCAATATCTTCAGACTAACAAAACTCTCTCGCACCGACAGGTACGATGGTCACTATTCTTTCTAAGGTTTAACTTCCTAGTGACCTACACACCTGCAGATAAGAACAAAAAGGCGGATGCACTATCACGACTAACTGAAGAAAACTACTTTGAAATCCCTTCCGTTCCTATAATACCTCACAAACGCATTATTGGAGTTGTCCGTTCCTTGAAGGAAGAGGTTTTGCATGGTATCAGTTTGGATTCACCCCCACCACAACTAAATAAATACTGATGCAGAAGGCTTCCTCTACTACAACGACAAACTTTACATACCACCTACCATACGCACCAAGATCTTGGAATTATCACATGATGTGCCTATGGCAGGACATATGGGTATGACAAAGACTCTTAATCTGATTACCAGGCAATTCTGGTGGCCTGACATGAAAACATCTATACAAAAATTCGTCTCTTCATGCAATGTCTGTGCCAGGTCCAAAATTGACACTACGAGGCCATCCGGTCTACTATGCAGTCTACCAATACCCCAAACTCCATGGGAAGTTGTGTCCTTGGACTTTATAGTGGAATTGCCTCCTTCCAAAGGATTTAATACCATCTTAGTGTCAGTGGACCATCTGACAAAAATGGCACATTTCATTGCTATTCGCAGACTACCTTCGTCCAAACAAACGGCAGAACTCTTGATGAAACATGTCTTTAAGTTACATGGTATCTCAAAAACTCTTCTGTCTGACCGTGGATCACAATTTATTTCCAAGTTCTGGCAAGAACTATGTCACATACTACGGATCGAGCGGAAGCTCACTTCTCCTTACCATCCGCAGACCAACGGACAGACTGAAAGAGTCAACCAATGCATCGAGCAATATTTACGTTGTTACACTTCTTACCAACAGGATGATTGGGTGGATCTTCTCCCTCTGGCAGAATTTGCCTACAACAACGCAACCCACAGTACGACCAAGCAGAGTCCGTTCTACTTGAACTATGGGTTTCATCCCTCTATTCTTCCACCACGCATGCTTCCTTCAAATAACCCAGTAGCTTCAGACTATCTTACCCAAATAAAGGACTCTCTGGGTTTGCTTAATACTACCATTGCACACGCTCATAGTCGACAAAAGAAGTACTATGATCTTCGCAGAAGACCTTCTCCTCAGTACGCTATCGGGGACCTCGTTTGGCTCTCAACAAAAAATTTAAGACTGAAAATCCCTAGCAAAAAGCTTGGACCTCTGTTCTTGGGACCTTTCCCAATCAAGAAACTTATTGGAAAAGCTGCAGTACAGCTTACATTGCCAATAGACCTCAAAATACATCCCATTTTCCATGTGTCGCTACTAAAGCCCCATGTTCCTGACCAAGGATTAAGGCCTACTATCCCACCTCCTCCTCCTGTACAAGTTGAAGGTGGAGAAGAATATGAGATAAAAGAGATTCTGGATTCTCGTATCCACAGAGGAAGACTTCAGTACTTGGTTCGATGGAAGAACTATGGGCCCCAAGACGACACCTGGCTAAACACCTCTGACATACATGCCTCTAGATTAATCCGCAATTTTCATGCGAAGTACCCAGACAAACCAGCTCCAGAGGCCTTCAGGAGCCGGCCTTAAGGGGGGGTACTGTAATTTTCTGGTACCTTTGGGTACCCTAATTACTCTTTCATAAGTGTATGCGCCCCACCATTCTCTTTTGGTAAGGTGCGCATACACCTTTAAGACTGATGCTGTCATCACTGAGCGCCGGACTGAATGGCTATTTAGATCGCCGGCTCTCACTCACATGTGTTCGTTCAAACTGCTTTGTGCCTTGATGCTAACCTGTCTTGAAGCTCTCATGCTTGCAAGCATACCTTGCTGTCGGAACCACGCTGCGCTGATCCCTGTATCCCGCTACCGGATCATCCGCTTTTGCCGAACCTCTCCTCTGCTACATTAGTGATAAGTACCCCACAGGGGAAACCTCTATAACCTTTATACTAAAGCTTACACTATCTAGCTCTGCATACTAAGGACTATTACTACATCTGCATTATCTAAGATTGCTAGCTCTTGAGCCTACTACCACCTGTTCTTGCACTGGGTTGATCTCTCTTGTATGTCCACCTGCTACTCTGTCATCTGCTACCATACATGATTGCTAAACCTATCTGCATCCCATCTGCTACTATCTTACTTTCAAGAACATTTCCTTTCAAGTGTCTGTCATCTACCATCTCTACCCAACCTGTCTCTTCAGCCTATCATCACTGTGTTACTATATACATAAGTCACTCTAGGAAACATCTTATTGAGTGTGTGTATTTACTTGCTGAATTGAGATCATCCACACATGATGAGTCATTGAGAGTTGGGAATGGTGTCTCAGCGTTTCTCTACATGACTACTGAAGTGGAATATTTCTGCAGCTGAAAATCCACATCATACGTAAAACGCAGGAGCGTTACACTCCCCCGCCTCTGTTCCGCATATCTCCCCCACTGAGGGGGGGCGGCGGCGCCTGTGCTTGGGCTCCTCCTCCCCCCCACTCCGCATATTTCCCCCACCGAGGGGGGGCGGCGGCGCCTTCTATTGGGCTCCCCTGCCTCTGCTCCGCCTATCTCCCCGCCGAGGGGGGGCGGCGGTGCCTGCGCTTGGGCTCCTCCTCCCCCCTCCGCATATCTCCCCCGTCGAGGGGGGCGGCAGCGCCTGCGCTTGGGCTCCTCCTCCCCCCCACTCCGCATATCTCCGCCGCCAAGGGGGGGAGAGCGGTGCCTTCTATTGGGCTCCCCTGCCTCTACTCCGCATATCTCCCCCGCTATGGGGGGGCGGCAGTGCCTGCGCTTGGGCTCCTCCTCCCCCACTCCGCATATCTCCCCCGTCGAGGGGGGGCGGTGGCGCCTGTGCTTGGGCTCCTCCTCCCCCCACTCTGCATATTTCCCCCGCTGAGGGGGGGGGCGGCGGCGCCTTCTATTGGGCTTCCCCGCCTCTGCTCCGCCTATCTCCCCCGCCGAGGGGGGGCGGCGGCGCCTGCGCTTGGGCTCCTCCTCCCTCCACTCCGCATATCTCCCCCGTCAAGGGGGGGGCGGCGGCGCCTGCGCTTGGGCTCCTCCTCCCCCCACTCCGCATACCTCCCCCGCCGAGGGGGGGCGGCGGCGCCTTCTATTGGGCTCCCCCGCCTCTGTTCCGCATATCTCCCCCGCCGAGGGGGGGTGGCGGCGCCTGCGCTTGGGCTCCTCCTCCCCCCACTCCGCATATCTCCCCCGCCGAGGGGGGCGGCGGCGCCTTCTATTGGGCTTCCCCGCCTCTGCTCCGCCTATCTCCCCCGCCGAGGGGGGGGCGGCGGCGCCTGCGCTTGGGCTCCTCCTCCCTCCACTCCGCATATCTCCCCCGTCAAGGGGGGGGCAGCGGCGCCTGCGCTTGGGCTCCTCCTCCCCCCCACTCCGCATACCTCCCCCGCCGAGGGGGGGCGGCGGCGCCTTCTATTGGGCTCCCCCGCCTCTGTTCCGCATATCTCCCCCGCCGAGGGGGGGCGGCGGTGCCTGCGCTTGGGCTCCTCCTCCCCCCTCCGCATATCTCCCCCGTCGAGGGGAGCGGCAGAGCCTGCGCTTGGGCTCCTCCTCCTCCGCATATCTCCCCCGTCGAGGGGGGCGGCAGCGCCTGCGCTTGGGCTCCTCGTCCCCCCCACTCCGCATATCTCCCCCGCCGAGGGGGGGAGAGCGGCGCCTTCTATTGGGCTCCCCTGCCTCTACTCTGCATATCTCCCCCGCTAAGGGGGGCGGCAGCGCCTGCGCTTGGGCTCCTCCTCCCCCCACTGCGCATATCTCCCCCATCGAGGGGGGGCGGCGGCGCCTTCTATTGGGCTCCCCCGCCGCTGCTCCGCCTATCTCCCCCACCGAGGGGGGGCGGCGGTGCCTTCTATTGGGCTCCCCCGCCTCTGCTCCGCATATCTCCCCCCACTCCGCATATCTCCCTTTGCCGAGGGGGGCGGAGGCGCATGCGCTTATGCTCCTCCTCCCCCCACTCCGCATATCTCCCCTGCCGAGGGGGGTCAGTGGCGCCTTCTATTGGGCTCCCCCGCCTCTGCTCTGCCTATCTCCCCCGCTGAGGGGGGGCGGCGGTGCCTGCGCTTGGGCTCCTCCTCCCCCCACTCCGCATATCTCCCCCGTCGAGGGGGGTCGGCGGCGCCTGCGCTTGGGCTCCTCCTCCCCCCACTCCGCATATTTCCCCCGCTGAGGGGCAGCCCAAGCGCATGCGCCTCCGCCCCCCCTCGGCGAAGGGAGATATGCGGAGCAGAGGCAGGGGAGCCCAACAGAAGGCGCCGCCGCCCCCCTCGGCGGGAGAGATATGCAAAGTGGGGGGGAGGAGGAGCCCAAGTGCAGGCGCCGCCGCCCCCCCTCGACGGGGGAGATAGGCGGAGTGGGGGGAAGGAGCAGCCCAAGCGCATAGCTCCCTTCGCCAAGGGGGGCGGAGGCGCATGCGCTT
Source organism: Pelophylax lessonae (assembly GCF_965119305.1). Classification (NCBI taxonomy): domain Eukaryota; kingdom Metazoa; phylum Chordata; class Amphibia; order Anura; family Ranidae; genus Pelophylax; species Pelophylax lessonae. Next base: position 737,626,336 of record NC_138768.1, read on the forward strand.
GGGCTGCTCCTCCCCCCTCCTCCGCATATCTCCCCCGCCGAGGGGGGGCGTCAGCGCCTGTGCTTGGGCTCCTCCTCCCCCACTCCACATATCTCCCCCGCCGAGGGGGGGCGGCGGCGCCTTCTATTGGGCTCCCCTGCCTCTGCTCCGCCTATCTCCCCCACCGAGGGGGGGCGGCGGTGCCTTCTATTGGGCTCCCCCGCCTCTGCTCCGCATATCTCCCCCGCCGAGGGGGAGGCGGCGGCGCCTGCGCTTGGGCTCCTCCTCCCCCCACTCCACATATCTCCCCCGCCTCGGGGGGGCGGCGGCGCCTGCCCTTGGGCTCCTCCTCCCCCCCACTCCGCCTATCTCCCCCACCGAGGGGGGGCGGCGGCGGCTTCTATTGGGCTCCCCCGCCTCTGTTCCGCATATCTCCCCCACCGAGGGGGGGCGGCGGCGCCTGTGCTTGGGCTCCTTCTCCCCCCACTCCGCATATTTCCCCCGCCGAGGAGGGGCGGCAGCGCCTGCGCTTGGGCTCCTCCTCCCCCCACTCCGCATATCTCCCCCACCGAGGGGGGAGAGCGGCGCCTTCTATTGGGCTCCCCTGCCTCTGTTCCGCATATCTCCCCCACCGAGGGGGGGCGGCGGCGCCTGTGCTTGGGCTCCTTCTCCCCCCACTCCGCATATTTCCCCCGCTGAAGGGGGGGGGGCAGCGCCTTCTATTGGGCTCCCCCACCTCTGCTCCGCCTATCTCCCCCGCCGAGGGGGGCGGTGGTGCCTGCGCTTGGGCTCCTCCTCCCCCCTCCGCATATCTCCCCTGTCGAGGGGGGCGGCATCGCCTGCGCTTGGGCTCCTCCTCCCCCCACTCCGCATATCTCCCCCGCCGAGGGGGGGAGAGCGGCGCCTTCTATTGGGCTCCCCTGCCTCTACTCCGCATATCTCCCCCGCTAAGGGGGGGCGGCAGTGCCTGCGCTTGGGCTCCTCCTCCCCCCACTCCGCATATCTCCCCCGTCGAGGGGGGGGCGGTGGCGCCTTTGCTTGGGCTCCTCCTCCCCCCACTCCGCATATTTCCCCCGCGGAGGGGGGGGGGCGGCGGCGCCTTCTATTGGGCTCCCCCGCCTCTGCTCCGCCTATCTCCCCCGCCGAGGGGGGGCGGCGGCGCCTGCGCTTGGGCTCCTCCTCCCTCCACTCCGCATATCTCCCCCGTCAAGGGGGGGGGCGGCGGCGCCTGCACTTGTGCTCCTCCCCCCCACTCCGCATACCTCCCCCGCCGAAGGGGGGCGGCGGCGCCTTCTATTGGGCTCCCCCGCCGCTGCTCCGCATATCTCCCCCACCGAGGGGGGGCGGCGGTGCCAGCGCTTGGGCTCCTCCTCCCCCCACTCCGCATATCTCCCCCGCCGAGGGGGGGGGGCGGTGGCGCCTTCTATTGGGCTCCCCCGCCTCTGCTCTGCCTATCTCCCCCGCCGAGGGGGGAGCGGCGGTGCCAGCGCTTGGGCTCCTCCTCCCCCCACTCTGCATATCTCCCCCGTCGAGGGGGGGCGGTGGTGCCTGCGCTTGGGCTCCTCCTCCCCCCACGCCTTCTATTGGGCACCCCCGGCTCTTCTCCGCCTATCTCCCCCGCCGAGGGGGGGCGGCAGTGGCGCCTGCGCTTGGGCTCCTCCTCCTCCCCCCACTCTGCATATCTCCCCCGCCGAGGGGGGAATTGCGGCGCCTTCTATTGGGCTCCCCTGCCTCTACTCCAGATATCTGCCCCGTTGAGGGGGGGCGGCGGCGCCTGCGCTTGGGCTCCTCCTCCCCCCACTCCGCATATCTCCCCCGTCGACGGGGGCGGCGGCGCCTGCGCTTGGGCTCCTCCTCCCCTCCACTCCGCATATCTCCCTTCGCCGAGGGGGGGCGGAGGCGCATGCACTTGGGCTGCTCCTCCCCCCCACTCCTCCTATCTCCCCCGTCGAGGGGGGGGGGGGCGGCGGCGCCTGCGCTTGGACTCCTCCTCCCCCCACTCACGATATCTCCCCCATCCAGGGGGGGGGCGGTGGCGCCTGCGCTTGGGCTCCTCCTCCCCCCACTCCGCATATCTCCCCCGCCGAGGGGGGGGGGCGGCGGCGCCATCTATTGGGCTCTCCCGCCTCTGCTCTGCATATCTCCCTTCGCCGAGGGGGGGCGGAGGTGCATGCGCTTGGGCTGCTCCTCCCCCCCCCACTCCGCCTATCTCCCCCGTCGAGGGGGGGGCGGCGGCGCCTGCGCTTGGGCTCCTCCTCCCCCCACTCTGCATATCTCCCCCGCTGAGGGGGGCATCGGCGCCTTCTATTGGGCTCCCCCGCCTCTGCTCCGCATATCTCCCCTGCCGAGGGAGGGCGGCGGCACCTTCTATTGGGCTCCCCCACCTCTGCTCCGCATATCTCCCCCGCCGAGGGGGGGCGGTGGCGCCTGCGCTTGGGCTCCTCCTCCCCCCACTCCGCATATCTCCCCTGTCGAGGGGGGGCGGCGGCGTCTGCACTTGGGCTCCTCCTCCCCCCCCACTCCGCATATCTCCCCCGCTGAGGGGGGTCAGTGGCGCCTTCTGTTGGGCTCCCCCGCCCCTGCTCCGCTTATCTCCCCCGTCGAGGGGGGGGCGGCGGCGCCTGCGCTTGGTCTCCTTCCCCCCCCCCACTCCGCTTATTTCCCCTGCTGAAGGGGGGCGGCGACGCCTTCTATTAGGCTCCCCCGCCTCTGCCCCGCCTATCTCCCCCGTCGAGGGGGGGCGGCGGCGCCTGCAATTGGGCTCCTCCTCCCTCCACTCCGCATATCTCCCCCGCCGAGGGGGGGCGGTGGCGCCTTCTATTGGGCTCCCCCGCCTCTGCTCCGCCTATCTCCCCCGCCGAGGGGGGGCGGAGGCACTTTCTATTGGGCTCCCCCGCCTCTGCTCCGCCTATCTCCCCTGCACAGGGGGAGCGGCAGTGCCTGCGCTTGGGCTCCTCCTCCCCCCACTCCGCATATCTCCCCCGTCGAGGGGGGCGGCGGTGCCTGCGCTTGGGCTCCTCCTCCTCCCCCCCACGCCTTCTATTGGGCTCCCCCGCCTCTACTCCGCCTTTCTCCCCCGCCGAGGGGGGGGCGGCGGTGCCTGCGCTTGGGCTCCTCCTCCCCCCACTCTGCATATCTCCCCCGTCAAGGGGGGGCGGCGGCGCCTGCGCTTGGGCTCCTCCTCCCCCCCACTCCGCATATCTCCCCCACCGAGGGGGGCGGCGGTGCCTTCTATTGGGCTCCCCCGCCTCTGTTCCGCATATCTCCCCCGCCGAGGGGGGGCAGCGGTGCCTGCGCTTGGGCTCTTCCTCCCCCACTTTGCATTTTTCCCCCGCCGAGGGGGGGCGGCGGCACCTTCTATTGGGCTCCCCCTCCTCTGCTCCGCCTTTCTCCACCGTCGTGGGGGGGCGGCGGCGCCTGCGCTTGGGCTCCTCCTCCCCCCACTCCGCATATCTCCCCCGCCGAGGGGGGGTGGTGGCGCCTTCTATTGGGCTCCCCCGCCTCTGCTCCGCCTATCTCCCCAGCCGAAAGGGAGCGGCGGTGCCTGCTTTTGGGCTCCTCCTCCCCACACTTCGCATATATCCCCCGTCGAGGGGGGGCGGCGGGCCTGTGCTTGGGCTCCTCCTCCCCCCACTCCGCATATTTCCCCTGCCGAGGGGAGGCGGTGGCGCCTTCTATTGGGCTCTCCCGGCTCTGCTCTGCCTATCTCCCCCGCCGATGGGGGGCGGCGGCGCCATCTCTTGGGCTCCTCCGCCCCTGCTCCGCCTATATCCCCCACCGAGGGGGGGCGGTGGCGCCTGCGCTTGGGCTCCTCCTCCCCCCACTCCGCATATTTCCCCCGCCGAGGGGGGCGGCGGCGCCTTCTATTGGGCTCCCCCGCCTCTGCTCCGCCTATCTCCCCCATCGAGGGGGGGGGCGGCGGCGCCTGCGCTTGGGCTCCTCCTCCCCCCACTCTGCATATCTCCCCCATTGAGGGGGGGCGGCGGCGCCTGCGCTTGGGCTCCTCCTCCCCCACTCCGCATATCTCCCCCGCCGAGGGGGTGCGGCGCCGCCTTCTATTGGGCTCCCCCGCCTCTGCTCCGCCTATCTCCCCCGCCGAGGGGGGGCGGCGGCGCCTGCGCTTGGGCTCCTCCTCCCCCCACTCCGCATATCCCCCCCGCCGATGGGGGGATGGCGGCGCCTTCTATTGGGCTCCCCTGCCTCTACTCCGCATATCTCCCCCACTGAGGGGGGGCGGCGGCGCCAGCGCTTGGGCTTGGGCTCCTCCTTCCCCCACTCCGCATAACTCCCCCGTCGATGGGGGGCGGCGGCGCCTGCGCTTGGGCTCCTCCTCCCCCCACTCCGCATATATCCCCCGTCGAGGGGGGGCGGCGGCGCCTGCGCTTGGGCTCCTCCTCCCACCACTCCGCATATCTCCCCCACTGAGGGGGGCGGCGGCGCCTTCTATTGGGCTCCCCCGCCTCTGCTCCGCATATCTCCCCTGCCGAGGGGGGGTGGTGGCGCCTGCGCTTGGGCTCCTCCTCCCCCCACTCCGCATATTTCCCCCGCCGAGGGGGGGTGGCGGCGCCTGTGCTTGGGCTCCTCCTCCCCCCACTCCGCATATTTCCCCCGCCGAGGGGCGGCGCCTGCGCTTGGGCTCCTCCTCCCCCCACTCCGCCTATCTCCCCCGTCGAGGGGGGTTGGCGGCGCCTGCGCTTGGGCTCCTCCTCCCCCCACTCCGCATATTTCCCCTGCCGAGGGGAGACGGTGGCGCTTTCTATTGGGCTCCCCCGCCTCTGCTCCGCCTATCTCGCCCGCTGAGGGGGGGCGGCGGCGCTTGCGCTTGGGCTCTTCCTCCCCCCACTCCGCATATCTCCCCCGCCGAGGGGGCGGCGGCGCCTTCTCTTGGGCTCCCCTGCCCCTGCTCCGCCTATATCCCCCACCAAGGGGGGGGGCGGCGGCGCCTGCGCTTGGGCTCCTCCTCCCCCCAATCCGCATATTTCCCCCGCCGAGGGGGGCAGCGGCGCCTTCTATTGGGCTCCCCCGCCTCTGCTCCGCCTATCTCCCCCATCGAGGGGGGGCGGCGGCGCCTGCGCTTGGGCTCCTCCTCCCCCCCCACTCCGCATATCTCCCCCACTGAGGGGGGGCGGTGGTGCCTTCTATTTGGCTCCCCCAGCTCTGCTCCGCCTATCTCCCCCGCCAAGGGGGGGGCGGCGGTGCCTGCGCTTGGGCTCCTCCTCCCCCCACTCTGCATATCTCCCCCATCGAGGGGGGCGGCGGTGCCTGCGCTTGGGCTCCTCCTCCCCCCACTCCGCATATCTCCCCCCGCCGAGGGGGGGCGGTGGCGCCTTCTATTGGGCTCCCCCGCCTCTGCTCCACCTATCTCCCCCGCCGAGGGGGGGCGGCAGCGCCTGCGCTTGGGCTTCTCCTCCCCCCACTCCGCATATCTCCCCCGCCGAGGGGGGGTGGCGGCACCTTCTATTGGTGTAAGGGATTAGCTCGGTGGTAGGCGTGGATGACCCCTTTGGGGGTGCGTTTTCACAGAGAGATAGCCGAGCAGAGGTTGAAAACAATAGTTTGGTTTATTAGGTCAATTTTCTTCATACCAGTGCATGCAGCAAAAACATCAAAATAAAATAAAAGACAAAATAAATCCTTGCCTCTGTGGGCGGCTACCTTCTCACGCTGGAACCTACCTAAGAAGTCCTCCCAACCTACTGTTGGGCCGACACTGCTGATCCTACAGCAGACACTCAAATGTCCATTTGTTTGCTTTTCACACAGCACAAACATTGTCCATTGAACATGTCCCTTTGTTTTCTTTCACACAGAAACACTTCGTCTTCTCACCTTTGAGACGTCTTCACTCTTGGTTACCCTCCTTAGCTTCACATCGCTTTAGGGGGTCTTCTCCCATGCTCACCAGCTTGTCGGGAGGCACACATCCGACTGTCCCCCTCTCCCAGCCCACACGGCGACAGGAGGCAGCAGTCCTTCTCCCATGCCCACACGGCGTCGGGAGGTACACGTATGTCTGCCTTCCTCTCCCAGCCCACACGGCGACAGGAGGCAGCACTCAATAGATTTTCTCTGGACAAATTATAGAGGCCTTGATCTCCTCATTCTGAACAGCTGAATGGTTTTCAAACTTCCTGCTGGCTCTCTCTTCAGCCAACACCCTATAGTATCAGTGAACTTTCTAAATCAGGTGGAAATGTATCTCCTTCCTGTGACTACATTCCCAGATTTACCTGACTTCCTGTCACATACCCCCCCCTCTTGTTTCAACCCTAGGGTTGGGACACATATTTCCAGGCACGCATGTGTCAGGCACTGCTGACTCACTGATAAGCCTCCTATTATCCTCAAGCTTCCGGATGAAACTGTTTCTGTCATCTTCATTGACAGTTTTCTCATAAATGCCACACAGTTTGTCTCTCATCTCATATTATACATATAAGTCGCGCTAAATATATTAGATGGAGATGTGAAGTCCATAAAAGTCCAAAATAATATTATTGATAAATTCCAGGACCAAGCTCCCTTAAGGGTATGTGCTTACCAGATGAAGGTAAGGAAAAGGCAGTCTCGCTGCGTGGAAACTTGTCACCTTGACAGTAGATCCAAGCTTCTATGATCGATCAACTCAGTGGACATGGGATCATGAAAAGCAAAAAAAGTACCGCAATAGCGTAAAACCCAACAAACAAATTGTGACTATCACCATAGGTGTGGGTAAATGAATATTGTGATGTGATATGACCTCCACCACAATAAATGAAATAAATAAATCATGCAAAAATATAGGGAACTTAGGGTGAATAACCCCTACCAGAGAGGTTAAGGGTTGACGCCTTAAGTGATTAATGTGTATCGGTTGGAGTAGCCTCTTACCAAACAGAAAAAATAATGACACAGTGAAGAAAACGTTGAAAAAAAGGTAATCGTGCTGAACCACCACCAGCTGAATTCGCCTCTTACCCTGGATAGATATAGATTAGCCAAAGTGCACTAAACAAATCCAGTGTACCACTCAGGAGCCAGCAATTTCACACCTGTGAGAGTTGCCTCTTACCACATATGAAGTTGTATCAAGCCTGTAGGGTAAACCAAGTGGCCAAAGACCGACCCCAAATTGAATCCAAGCCTGTGTGTTTACGAATAACCAGGGGATCCGACCAGAGGTGTAGGTAACTGGGTCTCAGAAGTTTCAGCAATATAGGATATCACCACCATAAGAAGAAAGAAAGGGCTCCCATAGCGTAAAACCATAAAAGCATTTTATTCCATAAAAGCAAAAAAACTTACAAAGACCAGGAATGGGTGAGCAATGGAGGTTGCCGCCGGCCGGACGGCTCCGCTCGTCCGCACTCGTGGGTCGCAGTCAGATGACGTCAGTACGCCGTTGCCCTGACGACGTTTCGTCACAGATGACGTTATCAAAGGTGCGGACGGCGTACTGACGCCATCTATTTATAAGAAGAGAGGACTGGATGCCCGGAAGTGGGTGAAGACCGTTCCGCCATCATTGAAGAGGTAATCAGAACTATTACGATCATACATCCACCATCGGGCAAACAATTTAAACTAAGCTGTTCTACGCAGCACAAATAACACCCATAGGGTTGTCAACCCGTGCAAACAATACATTGGTGCAGTACATATATAATAAACAATAATGGCAATCCCATTGAGAGGGCTGGCTGCAACGCCATCTAGTGGATATTTGATATATTAAATATGAAAGGTCCATATATATGATCTTATTCACATAGACCCCATCAAGACAACAACAATATTAACCTATTGAATATAATCAAAGGTTGCTGATATATGAAATAAAGTTAATCCTGACAAACCGCTCTCAATCATTGTGTATATTGGGTCAAGAACCGAAACCAACTCAAAAAATTTTGGCCCCACCCTACATCAATAAATGTCACATATACCAGTTATATATTGGTGTTGTCCTGTTACAATCTCAAATGAAGTTTGAATGATATACATATTTAAAATTTGTAAAATTATAATAAAAACAATATTTGGTCAAGTGAACTTAATCCAAAATGTACAGGTGATATCATACATCTCCATCAGATGATGAAAATATATTAATAACAATGGAAATAAGGGCTTATATGACTGAATAACCGGATCAAACTAAGCATTATTTATGAACGCATTCACTTCTATATCCACATTCAGTCCAAACGGTACATAAGTTTTGACTCGGTGAATCCAGGTCATCTCTAATTTAGAGATGCCTCTAACTAGGGGTTCACCTCTCCAGTGTGGTGTGAATTTATCTATCCCTAAAAATAAAGTATTAGCGGGATTTTTACCATGGACAAGAGCGTAGTGTTTGGACACTGAGTGTTTAGGAAATCCCTTAAGGATATTGGATATGTGTTCATTGAGTCTCACCTGTAGCGGTCGTTTAGTTCGGCCTATGTATTGTAACCCGCATGGGCACTGGAGTAAATATACAATGCCAGTGCTCATGCAGGAAACAAATGGTCTAATGGCATGAACTCTACCTGTACTGGTAGAAGTGAATTCTTTAACTGTTCTACGCTTGTTAGAGCTAAAGGAACAAACCCGACATCTATTACATTTATAGAATCCAGTCATTTGGCTTAAAAAGGTAGGTTTAGGAGCTGGTGGTTCTAAAATGTTAGGTGCCACCTTGTCTCTCAAGGTGGGAGCCCCTCTAAACACCACACGTGGTCTATCTGGCAAAGTGCTGCCCAAGACAGGGTCATTTCCTAGAATGTGCCAATGGCGGCTGACAATGTTCTTAATACTCATATGCTGGCTAGAGAAAGAGGTGACAAAAGGCAGGCCGAATGATGAATCCTTAGGATCCACTTTTGGATTCCCACTCAGTAGTTGACTTCTGTCTATTTGACTAACCTCCGTCAGGGTCTCTCTAAGGAATCCCTCGTCATATCCCTTATCAAGAAATCTCTTAGTGAGGACACGAGCCTGAGTTTGGAAATCATGAAAGTCACTACAGTTGCGCCTAATGCGGAGGTATTGGCCTTTGGGTATGGCCCTCAGCCAAGGTGCATAATGGCAACTATCGGTAGGAATATATGAATTCCTATCGGTTGCTTTAAAGTATGTGGACGTACAGAACTGTCCATCTTTGATGTTAATAGTAAGATCAAGAAAATTGATAGTAGACTGGCTGCATTCATAGTTTAACTGTATACCCCGATCATTGATGTTTAAATGATCTAGAAAGGATATCAAGTCACTGTAATGGCCATCCCAGAGGAGGAGCACGTCATCTATATACCTAGCCCAAAGGAGTATCTGCGGTCTACGATGGGCATAGATGACGCCCTCCTCCCACTGGGCCATAAACAGATTTGCAAGGGATGGGGCATATTTGGCACCCATGGCCACACCGGTGACCTGGCGATAGAATTGCCCGCTATACCAAAAATAATTATGGTGGGTTGCAAACTCCAATAACTCCATAATAAATGATATCTGGATAGCCGGCAAATCAGAATTCCTATTGAGAAACATGTTAACCGCATTTAGCCCAACACTATGTGGAATGATTGTGTATAGGGAAGAGACATCAGCTGTGACCATCCAAAGATTATCAGTGGGGGTCACGTTGGTCAAAAGACCAATGACCTGTCTCGTGTCTTTAATATAAGATGGTGTATTTTGCACCAGTGGCTGCAGATAAGAGTCAATGTACTTCCCCACCCGGGACGTCACAGAGTCGATGCCACTGACAATGGGACGACCCGGGGGGGAAGTCAGACTCTTATGCAGCTTCGGTAGATAGTAAATAACCGGAGTGCGGGGGCATTTGGGGATCAAAAATGCCTTTTCTTTTTTATTGATTATATTTTGATTGAATCCTCTTTCTACAATACCCTCAAGAATCTTTTTATAGGAAACTTTGGGATCCCTAGATAGAGGGACATAGGTTAAGTTGTCACCTAAAATCCGATGCATCTCCCGGTTATAATCGCTACGGTCAAGTACAGCGATCCCACCCCCCTTATCCGCTGGCCTAATGACCAGATCTTTATTGTCACAAAGGGAATCTAATCCCTTTTGTAGGTCGGCGGACAAGGAGGTTTTATGTGGTTTGACCCTATCCAGATCTCTAAGTAACACATCCCTAAATACCTTTAGTGATGGAGCTAAAGAACCAGGCGGGTTAAATAATGAGGCATTAGAAAGCCCTGAGTGTTGAATCTCAGAGCTAACTAAGCGATTTTCCTTAATAGGGTTACTCAATATGTATCTTTTTATATTGAGTTTTCTTACAAATTTATGGATATCCATGTACGTCTGGAACTTATCCAGACGTTTCGGAGGAGCATATTTCAAGCCTTTATCCAGTAAATGTTTCTCGGGTTCAGATAGTACTACCTTACTCAGATTAAATATACCAGCCCCAGCTATGTTTTTACTTTTTTTAAGTTTGATGCGCCTGCCTCCTCGGTTTCCTCTTGTGGCTCGGCGGGGCGCTTGGTTCCCTGTGTGGCCCTGGGAAAACCCCACCCTGGATAGCTCTGATTGGTGGGTATCTGGGATGATGTATTATCTGACGTTATCTCCCTAAGGGGCTGAGAAGCACTTTGGTTGGGGGGAGGTAAGGTGTTGTTAGGGCCCTCATTGTCCCTTAAAGGGTAAAATCTATTTTCCACTGGGACGTTATATTGATAGTTATCATGTCTATTATCAGGCCTACCCTGCCAATAAGGCTCCCTCAAAGAGCCCCTAAAAGGCCCTGTGGGCGGATCATACCAACGTCTATCAGGTCTAGGGGGGCTCTGATCATATCTCCCATATGAGTGGCGTTGGTGGCCATAGTCAGGACCCTGATCCCTATAGTGATAGGATGGTTCAGGATAATTATAGGGCCCCTTTCTCCATTGCGGAGTGTTGGGATAACCAGATGAATGGGTGTATTCCCTTTGATGATAATTCGGAGTGTTAGGTTGATCCCTCTCCCCTTGTTGCCAATTGGTTTTATAACCCTGGTTGTTATATGTACCATTAGGTTTGGGTTGATTCTGTGGTTGTTTACCTTTTTTGGGGTTAGGTCCCCTATGGGGTGATTTGAATGAAGGGCGTCTATTTTTCTGATGTGCACCCTTTTTTTGTGGCTTTTTATTGATGTCCACTGTTAGTGGGGGAACTGGGGCAGCTCTATTGATTTGAGCGGTAGAGATCTCCATGCCCTCTTCTTCTGAATTTAATTCAGCCATTAGCCGTTTCTGCCATTCAAAAACGCCACTAGAATGGTAATCTTGGAGATCCCTATTGAACTTCTTGCGTTTCTTGATTTTCTGATCTCTCTCCTCCTTTTCAAGATTTTTTAATAGATCAGCTGAGGAAGATTTATATTCTTCACTTTCCTTATAGGGTGCCAATTTCTCTTTGACTATTTTTATTTCGTCATCGAGTCTGGAAAGTTTAGCACTCTTCCTACCTGACAGGAAACGCAAGAAGTTCACCCCTGCTTCATTGAAATATTTATACCAATCCTCTAACTCGACTTCACCGAGCTGAGGACAAACCTCCCACCTGAGGCTTCTAGGGACCATAGTCTTTTTGATATAGGTATCCAAAAAGGCTATGTCCCATTGAGTGTGGATCTCTGATACAAGTAAGTTTTTCAGCCTCATAAAGAGTCCACTTACATCGGTTTCCTCTGTGGAAAGTACCTCAAAAACCCCGTCAGTATTAAGTGACCTAGAGGCTCTATATTCAAAGATATCCATTTTGTATGGATATATCCAAAAGCAGCAGTTAAAGGTCAAAAGCAAAAATGTGGAATAAGGGAATAATAACCGCGCTAAAGGAACAGATAAATTAGAACAGCAGCAACTTCAAGTGTGACCACACCCTAATAAATATTATACATATAAGTCGCGCTAAATATATTAGATGGAGATGTGAAGTCCATAAAAGTCCAAAATAATATTATTGATAAATTCCAGGACCAAGCTCCCTTAAGGGTATGTGCTTACCAGATGAAGGTAAGGAAAAGGCAGTCTCGCTGCGTGGAAACTTGTCACCTTGACAGTAGATCCAAGCTTCTATGATCGATCAACTCAGTGGACATGGGATCATGAAAAGCAAAAAAAGTACCGCAATAGCGTAAAACCCAACAAACAAATTGTGACTATCACCATAGGTGTGGGTAAATGAATATTGTGATGTGATATGACCTCCACCACAATAAATGAAATAAATAAATCATGCAAAAATATAGGGAACTTAGGGTGAATAACCCCTACCAGAGAGGTTAAGGGTTGACGCCTTAAGTGATTAATGTGTATCGGTTGGAGTAGCCTCTTACCAAACAGAAAAAATAATGACACAGTGAAGAAAACGTTGAAAAAAAGGTAATCGTGCTGAACCACCACCAGCTGAATTCGCCTCTTACCCTGGATAGATATAGATTAGCCAAAGTGCACTAAACAAATCCAGTGTACCACTCAGGAGCCAGCAATTTCACACCTGTGAGAGTTGCCTCTTACCACATATGAAGTTGTATCAAGCCTGTAGGGTAAACCAAGTGGCCAAAGACCGACCCCAAATTGAATCCAAGCCTGTGTGTTTACGAATAACCAGGGGATCCGACCAGAAGTGTAGGTAACTGGGTCTCAGAAGTTTCAGCAATATAGGATATCACCACCATAAGAAGAAAGAAAGGGCTCCCATAGCGTAAAACCATAAAAGCATTTTATTCCATAAAAGCAAAAAAACTTACAAAGACCAGGAATGGGTGAGCAATGGAGGTTGCCGCCGGCCGGACGGCTCCGCTCGTCCGCACTCGTGGGTCGCAGTCAGATGACGTCAGTACGCCGTTGCCCTGACGACGTTTCGTCACAGATGACGTTATCAAAGGTGCGGACGGCGTACTGACGCCATCTATTTATAAGAAGAGAGGACTGGATGCCCGGAAGTGGGTGAAGACCGTTCCGCCATCATTGAAGAGGTAATCAGAACTATTACGATCATACATCCACCATCGGGCAAACAATTTAAACTAAGCTGTTCTACGCAGCACAAATAACACCCATAGGGTTGTCAACCCGTGCAAACAATACATTGGTGCAGTACATATATAATAAACAATAATGGCAATCCCATTGAGAGGGCTGGCTGCAACGCCATCTAGTGGATATTTGATATATTAAATATGAAAGGTCCATATATATGATCTTATTCACATAGACCCCATCAAGACAACAACAATATTAACCTATTGAATATAATCAAAGGTTGCTGATATATGAAATAAAGTTAATCCTGACAAACCGCTCTCAATCATTGTGTATATTGGGTCAAGAACCGAAACCAACTCAAAAAATTTTGGCCCCACCCTACATCAATAAATGTCACATATACCAGTTATATATTGGTGTTGTCCTGTTACAATCTCAAATGAAATTTGAATGATATACATATTTAAAATTTGTAAAATTATAATAAAAACAATATTTGGTCAAGTGAACTTAATCCAAAATGTACAGGTGATATCATACATCTAGGGGGGCGGCGGTGCCTGCGCTTGGGCTCCTCCTCCCCCCACTCCGCATATCTCCCCCCGCCGAGGGGGGGCGGTGGCGCCTTCTATTGGGCTCCCCCGCCTCTGCTCCACCTATCTCCCCCGCCGAGGGGGGGCGGCAGCGCCTGCGCTTGGGCTTCTCCTCCCCCCACTCCGCATATCTCCCCCGCCGAGGGGGGGTGGCGGCACCTTCTATTGGTGTAAGGGATTAGCTCGGTGGTAGGCGTGGATGACCCCTTTGGGGGTGCGTTTTCACAGAGAGATAGCCGAGCAGAGGTTGAAAACAATAGTTTGGTTTATTAGGTCAATTTTCTTCATACCAGTGCATGCAGCAAAAACATCAAAATAAAATAAAAGACAAAATAAATCCTTGCCTCTGTGGGCGGCTACCTTCTCACGCTGGAACCTACCTAAGAAGTCCTCCCAACCTACTGTTGGGCCGACACTGCTGATCCTACAGCAGACACTCAAATGTCCATTTGTTTGCTTTTCACACAGCACAAACATTGTCCATTGAACATGTCCCTTTGTTTTCTTTCACACAGAAACACTTCGTCTTCTCACCTTTGAGACGTCTTCACTCTTGGTTACCCTCCTTAGCTTCACATCGCTTTAGGGGGTCTTCTCCCATGCTCACCAGCTTGTCGGGAGGCACACATCCGACTGTCCCCCTCTCCCAGCCCACACGGCGACAGGAGGCAGCAGTCCTTCTCCCATGCCCACACGGCGTCGGGAGGTACACGTATGTCTGCCTTCCTCTCCCAGCCCACACGGCGACAGGAGGCAGCACTCAATAGATTTTCTCTGGACAAATTATAGAGGCCTTGATCTCCTCATTCTGAACAGCTGAATGGTTTTCAAACTTCCTGCTGGCTCTCTCTTCAGCCAACACCCTATAGTATCAGTGAACTTTCTAAATCAGGTGGAAATGTATCTCCTTCCTGTGACTACATTCCCAGATTTACCTGACTTCCTGTCACATACCCCCCCCTCTTGTTTCAACCCTAGGGTTGGGACACATATTTCCAGGCACGCATGTGTCAGGCACTGCTGACTCACTGATAAGCCTCCTATTATCCTCAAGCTTCCGGATGAAACTGTTTCTGTCATCTTCATTGACAGTTTTCTCATAAATGCCACACAGTTTGTCTCTCATCTCATATACACATTCTTCAACTGCATTTTTGGCATCATTTTGCTCCTTCTCGTTTCTGTCATCTTCATTGACAGCTTTCTCATAAATGTCAGACAGCTTGTCCCTCATAACCGTCTGTCCAATCCACCATGGAGGACCGTGATCCATAGGTAACTCAATTTTGCTAGTCTTAAAGTCTTCAACATTCTTAAGACGCCTCTCTCTGCAATCAACAAATGATTTCCACAACACTTTGAGAACCTCTGCTTCACTTAGCTTTGTTCCAAGAACTGTCTGTACTTTATCAACTTTCCTTCCATCATCATATGGGTCAAAGGCAACAACACAGTTGAACCCAGCGATCTGGGTGGTATCCATTATAGACCTCCTCTCTGCATCAGTGAAGAAGCATGGAACTGCAACACATTCTTTTACAGGTTTCTTCAATGCACTTTCTGCTGAACTATTTGACCGCTCAAAGTCACCTAGTTCCTTTTCTCTATCTGAATTCCACATGGAATGCATCTCAAGATCACGATCAAACTTCTGCCACCCGTCTTTCACCAGTTCCATTTTGGAAACACTCCCTGAAAGGCACTTATTCATTTGCTTCACGTTTTCACCAACAGCCTTAGTTTTCTCCACTAGGTGGCGTTTGCTTTTTTCTCCCAGATTTATATCACTTGCTTTAGTTTTCTCCGCTTTAGTTTTCTCCACTAGGTTTTCAGCCTGAACTGAGAAATCATCACATTTCTTACACAACTCTTTTGTTTGCTGAAGCTCTAATGATACATTTTCCAATGCTTGAAGTTTTTGAAGGAACGGTTTATTCCAAAGGGGTGATTCAAGCCACGTGTCATCACATTTCTGAGGATCACTCAGGACAGACCCCAAAACACTGATCCTTTTAAAAACTGCATCAGGCACACTATCCCCTCTTTGGGACAGATCCTCTGTTGCCTGGAATTCCTCTTCCAGTTCCTGCAACGGAATCTTCATCTCTTCTACTTGCTGTTCTAAGGCTCGCTTAGACTTTTCTAGCTCCTGAAACTTTTCTAGCTCCTGAACTCTTTTCACAACATCATCCTTGGAGCTGACCAATTCTTCAATTTCTGTACGCAGCTGTTTGTCAACACTTTCTAGTTCAGCCTTACACTCTAGAGCATCCTCCAAAGAGCGAGCCAAGAACAGGGCTTTGCTCTCGTTATCACGCACCTCCGTTTCTGCACGGGCGCGTTCTTCTGCATATTTTGCAGACACAGTCTTCTCTTCACCAAGCATCTGATCAAACTTCTTTTTCACATCTTCAACACACTGTAATGAACCAACGCTTTCTTCCATGCGTTTTTTCATATCCGCTATCTGAGCTTGCAATGTTGCGACTTGCTCTGATAGGTTTTTCTTTGCTTCCGCCTCCTCTTTTAATTGTTCCAGGAAGCCATTTTTCTCATCTTCCATTTGTTTGAGCTTTGTGCTAAAACTCAGCCTTTGACACCTCTCTTCCTGTAAGAGTTCCTGCGTGTCTTGCAGCTGCGATTCCAAGATAGAAAAATCTTCCGCAATTTCTCTAGATTTGCTGTCTGCTTGAGAAAGCTGATTTGTAACATTGTCCAGCTCAACCTGCAGTCGGTTTGCCTTCTCTAACAGCTTAGCACACAATCGGTCACCTTCTGACACCTTGACTTGCGATTCCAGAAGCCGTGCCTCTACTTTTTCCCTCTTATGTTCACAATCTCCTTTTCCCTGCATAAGAGCCTTCACCTCATTGGCTAGCATCTGGGAATAAGAATGTAATTCTGCCACACAGGCTTGTTTCTCCTTTAACTGCTGCTGGACACGTTGGGCTTCCCCTTTCCAACTTTCACAGTCCGCACGCCATTCATCTACCACATTGCTCAAAGTAGTGAGCTCATACACAGTACTCAGTAATTTAGCCTCTCTTTCACTTTTCTCTTTGTCGCTGAGAGACAATGTCGCTTTCAGAGCAACATTCTGTTCCTGCGACTCCTGCAGGTCTATTTTTGTAGCTCCCAAAGACTGAAGACTTTTTTCCAGCTGATTACGCAACTCCAACATATCAGCCATACTTTGCTTCTGCAAAGTCTGAATTTCACTTTCCTTTTCCATGAGGATGGTATCTTTCTCCATTATAGTCTCTCTGCGTTTTTGCAACTCGACCAAAAGAAGAGCAGTGGATTCTTCCCACTGTGACACATGAGACTTCAGTAGTTCATTCGTTTCCTGCAAGTTTCTATGCTCCATTTTAAGCAATTCCAAGGCTTGTTCCTTTTCTTCCATTTTCCGTTGCAAGGCATCCAACTCAGCCCTGCACACATACTCGGTTTCCTCCAAACCGATGGCCTCCATTGGCTGCTGGCGTCTCTGTTTCCAGCCTGCCATGCTCTCTTGATGAGCCTTTTGTTGAGCTGCAAAGCTCTGCTGAAAATCCGCATTTGCCTGCTGTTGAGCTGCATTTGCTTGCTGTTGAGCTGCATTTGATATAATCAGATGTTTCAACATCTCCTCCATTTTGAGTTTACTTTTCATCTGAGCACACTGCGTCTCCATAGCAGTTTCATCAGTGTTGCTAGGGACAACAACCTTCCTCTTTAGTAGACTCTCTTTAGGCATGGATGGGGCTGGTTCAGACGGTAGCATCCCCTCCATCCATAGAATCCGGTCTCTCATTTCATCTATCTTTGCATTCTTCAGGCGTTTTGAACGCCCCATCTTCAATAACTCCACAAACAAATTTTTCACAGTCCAGCAAAAATTTTTCAGACCACTGTCTCTTTAACACATGTAGTTTTTCTCTCTCTCTTGCAAGATCTCTTTTCCTGCACACACAGTTTGTGCAGTCACTTGCACCAGACACAACAAAGTTCATCAAATAATTTTGAGACAGCTGTCTCTTTAAAACACTTTTTTTTTTTCTGTCAGGATCTTCTCTCCTGCACACATAGATTGTGCAATCTCATGCACCAGATAAAGTTCATCAAACATTTGCACTTCCTTGCAGGGATCTCTGCTTATGCCCACTGCATACCTCCACCATATGTGAGGGATTAGCTCGGTGGTAGGCGTGGATGACCCCTTTGGGGGTGCGTTTTCACAGAGAGATAGCCGAGCAGAGGTTGAAAACAATAGTTTGGTTTATTAGGTCAATTTTCTTCATACCAGTGCATGCAGCAAAAACATCAAAATAAAATAAAAGACAAAATAAATCCTTGCCTCTGTGGGCGGCTACCTTCTCACGCTGGAACCTACCTAAGAAGTCCTCCCAACCTACTGTTGGGCCGACACTGCTGATCCTACAGCAGACACTCAAATGTCCATTTGTTTGCTTTTCACACAGCACAAACATTGTCCATTGAACATGTCCCTTTGTTTTCTTTCACACAGAAACACTTCGTCTTCTCACCTTTGAGACGTCTTCACTCTTGGTTACCCTCCTTAGCTTCACATCGCTTTAGGGGGTCTTCTCCCATGCTCACCAGCTTGTCGGGAGGCACACATCCGACTGTCCCCCTCTCCCAGCCCACACGGCGACAGGAGGCAGCAGTCCTTCTCCCATGCCCACACGGCGTCGGGAGGTACACGTATGTCTGCCTTCCTCTCCCAGCCCACACGGCGACAGGAGGCAGCACTCAATAGATTTTCTCTGGACAAATTATAGAGGCCTTGATCTCCTCATTCTGAACAGCTGAATGGTTTTCAAACTTCCTGCTGGCTCTCTCTTCAGCCAACACCCTATAGTATCAGTGAACTTTCTAAATCAGGTGGAAATGTATCTCCTTCCTGTGACTACATTCCCAGATTTACCTGACTTCCTGTCACATTGGGCTCCCCTGCCTCTACTCCGCATATCTCCCCCGCTGAGGGGGGGCGGCGGCGCCTGCGATTGGGCTCCTCCTCCCCCCACTCCGCATATCTCCCCCGTCGATGGGGGGCGGCGGCGCCTGCGCTTGGGCTCCTCCTCCCCCCACTCCGCATATCTCCCCCACCGAGGGGGTGGCGGCGCCTTCTATTGGGCTCCCCCGCCTCTGCTCCGCATATCTCCCCTGCCGAGGGGGGGCGGCGCCTGCGCTTGGGCTCCTCCTCCCCCCCACTCCGCATATTTCCCCCACCGAGGGGGGGTGGCAGCGCCTGTGCTTGGGCTCCTCCTCCCCCCACTCCGCATATTTCCCCTGCCGAGGGGCAGCGCCTGCGCTTGGGCTCCTCCTCCCCCCACTCCGCCTATCTCCCCCGTCAAGGGGGGGCGGCGGCGCCTGCGCTTGGGCTCCTCCTCCCCCCACTCCGCATATTTCCCCCGCCGAGGGGGGCGGCGGTGCTTTCTCTTGGGCTCCTCCGCCCCTGCTCCGCCTATATCCCCCGCCGAGGGCGGCGACGGCGCCTGCGCTTGGGCTCTTCCTCCCCCACTCTGCATATCTCCCCTGCCGAGGGGGGGCGGCGGCACCTTCTCTTGGGCTTCTTCGCTCCTACTCTGCATTTCTCCCTGGCGGAGGGGGGGTGGCGGCGCCTTCTCTTGGGCTCCTCCGCCCCTACTCCACAATATTTAATCTTTACACGTTTGATGCTCATTTTTAGGAATATTTCATGTTTATGCGTTTATTGCCCATTTTCAGGAATATATGATATTTACGCTTTTGATGCCCATTTTCAGGATTATTTCATATTTACACGTTTGATGCCCATATTCAGGAACATTTCATGTTTATGCGTTTGATGCCCATTTTCAGAACTATTTCATATTTACGCGTTTGATGCCAATTTTTCGGGAATATTTCATATTGACGCATTTGACGCCCATTTTCATTAATATTTCATATTTACGCGTTTGATGCCCATTTTGGGAAATATTTCATATTGACACGTTTTATGCCCATTTTCAGGAATATTTGATATTTACGCGTTTGATGCCCATTTTCAGGAATATTTCATGTTTACACGTTTGATGCCCATTTACAGGAATATTTGATATTTATGCATTTAATACCTGTTTTCAGTATTATTTCATATTTATGCGTTTGATGCCCATTTTCAGGATTATTTCATATTTACACATTTGACCATTTTCAGTAATATTTAATCTTTATGCTTTTGATGCTCATTTTAGGAATATTTTTATGTTTATGCGTTTGTTGTCCATTTTCAGGAATATTTGATATTTACACGTTTGATGCTCATTTTCAAGAATATTTCATATTTACGCTTTTAATGCCCATTTTCAAGAATATTTCATATTTACGCTTTTGATGCCAATTTTAAGGATTAGCTCATATTTACTCGTTTGATGCTCACTTTCAGGAATATTTCATGTTTATGCGTTTGATGCACATTTTCACAAATTTTTGATATTTACGCGTTTGACCATTTTCAGGAATATTTTATATTCACGCGTTTGAAGACAATTTTCAGGAATATTTCATGTTTATGCGTTTGATGCCCATTTTCAGGAATATTTCATATTTGCGCTTTTGATGCCCATTTTCAGGAATATTTCATGTTTATACGTTTGATGCTCATTTTCAGGATTATTTCATATTTACACGTTTTCCTATTTTCAGGAATATTTCATGTTAATGAGTTTGATGCACATTTTCAGGAATTTTTTATATTTACGCTTTTGACCATTTTCAGCAATATTTCATATTTACGTGTTTTGATGCCCATTTTCAGGAATATTTCTGTATGCTTTCATTCCTCATCTGTATACCTCCCTACACCCTCTGTATGATCTCCTTCCTTATCTGTATACCTCCCTACACCCTCTGTATGCTTTCAATCCTCATCTGTATACCTCCCTACACCCTCTGTATGCTTTCATTCTTCATCTGTATACCTCCATACACCCTCTGTATGCTCTCATTACTCATCTGTATACCTCCCTACACCCTCTGTATGCTCTCATTCCTCATTTGTATACCTCCCTGCACCCTCTGTATGCTCTCATTCCTCATCTGTATACCTCCCTACACCCTCTGTATGCTTTCATTCCTCATCTGTATACCTCCCTACACCCTCTGTATGCTTTCATTTCTCATCTGTATACCTCCCAACACCCTCTGTATGATCTCATTCCTCATCTGTATACCTCCCTACACCCTCTGTATGCTCTCATTCCTCATCTGTATACCTCCCTACACCCTCTGTATGATCTCATTCCTCATCTGTATACCTCCCTACACCCTCTTTATGCTCCCATTTCTTATCTCTATACCTCCCTACACCTGCCATCTCTATCTCTATCTCTATGCTCTCATTCCTGCCATCTTGTTGTAACCTGCAGTACTCTGTGCAATGGGTTAAAAAGAACCTGTTTAGACAGTCCTACAACTCACTTGTAAAGTGAAGGCTAGTTTTAGTTTTCTATGGGATTAGTAGAGAGGCCTGTTTACTATGACATTTATGGTAAATGTCTATCAAAATGCTTCCCTGCTGTCCTTGCTGAGTTCTTCCCTGCTGTCCCGTCTGTGTGCTTCGGCTCGACTGTCAAAGGGGAAAGAAGGTATACCTCTTTACGGAGGACAGACAGAAGGACCTGTTCACCCAAAGCACGCTTAACGGGGGGGACAAGCGCAGGCGTTAGAGCATGCTCGGGTTCCCAAGCTTCTTCCTGGCCAGCTTGGTATGGCAATTTTGGGACTGATCTAATTCCCAGGATTTCTCCATATGCCAAGCCGACCTCCTGGAGGTGAGGATCAACCACTTTTACTGGACTGTCGCCATTCAAGTGACCAGAGCCTTTGAACCCGGAAAGAAAACCAGGTGAAGATGGAACATTGCCTCTTATTTTCAGGATTATTTCATGTTTACGCGTTTGATACCCATTTTCAGTATTATTTCATATTTACACATTTGACCATTTTTAGGAATATTTCATATTTACGCATCTGGTGTCCATTTTCAGGAATATTTCATATTTACGCATCGGATGCCCATTTTCAAGAATATTTCATATTTTCACGTTTGATGCCCACTTTCAGGAATATTTTATATTTATGCGTTTGATGCCTATTTTCAGGAATATTTGATATTTACACGTTTGATGCCCATTTTCAGGATTATTTCATATTTTCGAGTTTAATGCCCATTTTTAGGAATAGTTCATATTTACGCATTGGATGCCCATTTTCAAGAATATTTCATATTTACCCGTTTGATGTCCACTTTCAGGAATATTTGATATTTATGCGTTTGGCTATAGGGGAGGTTGGAGGCCAGTATTTTTTTATTTTAGGTGTTTGTTGGACCCTCTATATGGAGGCTGAAGGTTTCTACTTTTATTAGATGTGTGTTGGACTGGCTATAGGGGAGGTTGGATGACAGTCATTTTACTGGACCTCTATATGGAGGTATATATTTTTCTTAGGCATGTGTTGGACTGGCTATAGGGGAGGTTGGAGGTCAGTATATTTTTAGTTGTGTGTTGGACCCTCTATATGGAAGTTGAAGGTTTGTACTTAGACATTTGTTGGACTGGCTGTAGGAGAGGCTGGAGGCCAGTATTTTTTTTATTTTTGGTGTGTGTTGGACCCTCTATATGAAGGTTGAAGGTTTGTAGTTTTATTAAGCTGGATACACACTATCCAACTTTTGTGGTTAGATTTCCTTCAGATTTACCTTTTCTATGTAGTGCAAGGGCCTGCCAGATTGTGTACAAATTCAAAGTGTTTAGGTTTGACCTCATATTATATGGTTTTGGTAAGTCTAAAGGAAAAAGTCTTCAGAAAATCTTATAGTGTGTATGGCCCATTAGGCGTGTGTTGGACTGGCTATAGGCGACGTTGGAGGCCAGTACTTTTTTATTTTAGGTGTGTGTTGGACCCTCTAAATCAAGATTTTTGGTTTTTACTTTTTTTTTGGTGTGTGTTGGACTGCCTATAGGGGAGGTTGGAGGCCAGTATTTTTTTATTTTAGGTGTGTGTTGGACCCTCTAAATGGAGATTTAAGGTTTGTACTTTTATTAGGCGTGTGTTGGACTGGCTGTAGGGGAGGTTGGAGGCCAGGATTTTTTTATTTTAGGTGTGTGTGTGTGTTGGACCCTCTATATTGAGATTTAAGGTTTGTACTGTTATTAGGCGTGTGTTGGACTGGCTGTAGGGGACATTGGAGGCCAGTACTTTTTTATTTAGCTGTATTGGACCCTCTATATGGAGATTTAAGGTGTGTACTGTTATTAGGTGTGTGTTGGACTGGCTTTAGGGGAAGATGGTGGCCAGGACTTTTTCGTTTTGGGTGTGTGTTGGACCTTCTATATGGATATTTAAGGTTTGTACTTTTATTAGGTGTGTGTTGGACTGGCTATAGGGGAGGTTGGAGGCCAGTAACATTTTTTAAGTGTGTGTTTGACACTCTATATAGAGGTTGAAGGTTTGTATTGTTCTTACGCATGTGTTGGACTGGCTATAGGGGAGGCTGGAGACCAGTATTTTTTATTTTAGGTGTATCTAGAACCCTCGATATGGAGGCTGAAGGTTTGTACTTTTATTAGGCATGTGTTGGACTGGCTATAGAGGAGGTTGGAGGCCAGTCATGTTTTTTTTAGGTGTGTGTTCAACCTTCTATATTTAGGATGAAGGTTTGTACTTTTATTAGGCGTGTTTTGGACTGGCTATAGGGGAGGTTGGAGGCCAGTAATTTATTTTTCTAGGTGTGTGTTTGACACTATATGAAGGTTTGTATTTTTCTTAGGTGTGTGTTGGACTGGCTATAGGGGAGGTTGGAGGCCAGTATTTTTTTTTATTTTAGGTGTTTGTTGGACCCTCTATATGGAGGCTGAAGGTTTCTACTTTTATTAGATGTGTGTTGGACTGGCTATAGGGGAGGTTGGATGACAGTCATTTTACTGGACCTCTATATGGAGGTATATATTTTTCTTAGGCATGTGTTGGACTGGCTATAGGGGAGGTTGGAGGTCAGTATATTTTTAGGTGTGTGTTGGACCCTCTATATGGAAGTTGAAGGTTTGTACTTAGACGTTTGTTGGACTGGCTGTAGGAGAGGCTGGAGGCCAGTATTTTTTTATTTTTGGTGTGTGTTGGACCCTCTATATGAAGGTTGAAGGTTTGTAGTTTTATTAAGCTGGATACACACTATCCACCTTTTGTGGTTAGATTTCCTTCAGATTTACCTTTTCTATGTAGTGCAAGGGCCTGCCAGATTGTGTATAAATTCAAAGTGTTTAGGTTTGACCTCATATTATATGGTTTTGGTAAGTCTAAAGGTAAAAGTCTTCAGAAAATCTTATAGTGTGTGTGGCCCATTAGGCGTGTGTTGGACTGGCTATAGGCGATGTTGGAGGCCAGTACTTTTTTATTTTAGGTGTGTGTTGGACCCTCTAAATCAAGATTTTTGGTTTTTACTTTTTTTGGCGTGTGTTGGACTGCCTATAGGGGAGGTTGGAGGCCAGTAATATTTTTTAGGTGTGCGTTCGACCCTTTATATGAAGGTTGAAGGTTTGCATTTTTCTTACGCGTGTGTTGGACTAGCTATAGGGGAGGCTGGATGCCAGTATTTTTTTTATTTTAGGTGTGTGTTAGACCCTCTATATGGAGGCTGAAGGTTTATAATTTTATTAGGCGTGTGTTGGACTGGCTATAGGGGAGAGTGGAGGCCAGTAATATATTTTTTTAGGTGTTTGCTTGACCTTCTATATGGAGGTTGAAGGTTTGTTTTTTTTAGGCGTGTGTTGGACTGGCTATAGGGGACGTTGGAGGCCAGTAATTAGGGTTGAGCGAACACGGACTGTATTATTTGTGTTCGTACTGAATAATTGGATTTTTGTTACCCGAACACGGACCCGAAAACTTTACTGTATATTCGGGTAAAAATCCGTGTTCGGTCATTTTATTTCCGGGTTTTGTATGCATTGGCGCGCTTTTCATGGCGGGCTTTCAACAGCCAATCAACAAGCGTTTAACTGGTGTGCCTTAAGCCATCCCAGCCATGCCTACAAATGTATTAGTAGCTGTGATTGGCCATCTGAAGCATGTGACCAAGTCTTTATAAGTTTGAGCCAGTGCCGCTGCGTCATTCTGCTGTGTAGTTCAGGGACAGAGCACACATCATACATGCTGGCTGCTGATTAGGGACAGACAGGCAAAAAACATTTGTGTCCGGATAGAATTGAGGGACAGGTCGGAGTGTGTTAGGCAGGGCAAGTTGTAGGGCATTTTAGGGCGAGGCTGCTGATTTTTAGGGTCAGTGTTCTACAATCGATTTTGCTGTGTGGGGGGGGGGGTTTGCAGTGACCGATCTTATCAATCCTTTTAGGGAGAGGCTAGAGATAGGCAGGTGTCAGTGGTCCACATCGATTTTGCTGTGTGTGGGGTGCAGTGAACACAATCTTTTTTTGCCCACTGAGGAGGAGGGAGAAAAGTATTTTTCTATCAGTCACTGTGTGCAGCGTTTTTCCTTCAGTGCTGCTGTGCTGACTGTGATAATACACTGCTGTGTTCACATGTGCTATTATTGAGTGGTTTAAAAAATTATACACTTTTTTCTATTCCACTATTCAATATACACCCTTGGGTTAAAAAAATTAAATTGTGGCATAGTCTGTACTAATCTAGTTAAAAATTACAAACTTAAAAGGGGAATTTTTTTTCCCTCCATAGCCTGCAGCAGAGCTGAATGATATAAGTCACTGCTGTTCACATGTGCTATTGATAAATCACACCAATTTTATATCATATTTTCTATTCCGCTATTCAATAAAAACCTTTGGGTATAAACAATTAAATTGCGGGATAGTCTGTGTTGGTACGTGTGAGATACACCTTTCCAATTTTTGGGGTGCATCTCATACTTCCGGGGATTTGAGGGTGCTGCCTGTTCCGAACTCCTCCTACTCCTCATCCTGCCTTTGGGGGTACAAAAAATAGTAATTGGGGCCTAGTCTGGTTCTGTACGTGTGAGATACATACACTTTTTTTGATAATATTTTCTATTCCGCTATTCAATAAAAACCTTTGGGTATAAACAATTAAATTGCGGGATAGTCTGTGTTGGTACGTGTGAGATACACCTTTCCAATTTTTGGGGTGCATCTCATACTTCTGAAGATTTGAGGGTGCTGCCTGTTCCGAACTCCTCCTACTCCTCATCCTGCCTTTGGGGGTACAAAAAATAGTAATTGGGGCCTAGTCTGGTTCTGTACGTGTGAGATGCATACACTTTTTTTGATAATATTTTCTATTCCGCTATTCAATAAAAACCTTTGGGTATAAACAATTAAATTGCGGGATAGTCTGTGTTGGTACGTGTGAGATACACCTTTCCAATTTTTGGGGTGCATCTCATACTTCTAAAGATTTGAGGGTGCTGCCTGTTCCGTACTCCTCCTACTCCTCATCCTGCCTTTGGGGATACAAAAAATAGTAATTGGGGCCTAGTCTGGTTCTGTACGTGTGAGATACATACACCGTTTTTTGATAATATTTTCTATTCCGCTATTCAATAAAAACCTTTGGGTATAAACAATTAAATTGCGGGATAGTCTGTGTTGGTACGTGTGAGATACACCTTTCCAATTTTTGGGGTGCATCTCATACTTCTGAAGATTTGAAGGTGCTGCCTGTTCCGTACTCCTCATCCTGCCTTTGGGGGTACAAAAAATAGTAATTGGGGCCTAGTCTGGTTCTGTACGTGTGAGATACATACACCGTTTTTTGATAATATTTTCTATTCCGCTATTCAATAAAAACCTTTGGGTATAAACAATTAAATTGCGGGATAGTCTGTGTTGGTACGTGTGAGATACACCTTTCCAATTTTTGGGGTGCATCTCATACTTCCTGGTACTAGTCTGGTTCTGTACGTGTGAGATACATACACTTTTTTTGATTCGCTCCGCCAATCACGTCAAGCCGTCCGTCCGAATACGTACTACGTCACGTCCGGCCACATCCAACTTCCGGTTTCCGGGGACACGGGCAGAGAGCACGGCCATTTGTTTGGCGGCCCGTGGGATGGTGTTAAGGCGATTCATTTTCTACTATATTGTAAGTGTAACTTTTAACATGCGTAATTAATAAAAGTCCTGACATACTGCACGATGATAGCATCTTTCTCTTTTATGAGCAATACCTGGATGTTGTGAGCTGCAGTGTACCTTATAAGGTTGATTGTTTGGCGGTCCATCGAGGCTATCACTACCAAAGAAAATCCTTAAAGCGGTTTATTATTTGGCTTCTGGTGAGTAGGGGACCAAGAGGGGAGCACCTACTCGTGAACAGAGAGCACCGGCACTTTTTTATGAGTACGCAGCACTTTGGATTTATGTTTGGCACAAAGACTGTCACTATTAGATCACTTGAATAACTGAAGAATATATGAATTTTATCACAAGAATTTAATGTGGAAGAACATTGTTTATTTATAGATTTTGGCTCACTTATTTATTTATTTATGTATATTGATTGTCACTATTGAATATTTTTTGCACTATTTATTAACTTTGAATAGTTCATTTGATATAGTTTAAGCACTAGCACTTTAAGCACAATATTATGATTAATTTGGTTTTATACACATAACTAGTTGGTTGATAAGCAGCACAGGTACTATTATAATTTATCTGTTTTAAAGGCACCCCCCTTTTTTACCAGCCGCAGCTTATTTTATATTTATTCATTTTACAACTATTTGAGCAGATATAATCCTAAGCGCTAGCCCTATAAATTTTATACCTGCGTAGAATGCGCCTTAACAGGGAAAGGAGAATTTGACCCTTGATTGAATAGGCCTGCACCACCGTCTGTCTGATCCATCTGGAAATGGTCGCGGCAAACGTGGCCAAACCCTTGCAAGGTCCATCCAAATAGTGAGTCTGATTTTCTAATTGACTTGGTAGCAGCCAGATACACCCTGAACGCCCAAACCACAGCCAGAGAATGCAAGGCAATCTCCTTAGGATGCCTAGGCTTAGGACACAGGGAACGCAACAGCATGTCTTCCTTTAGATGGAAACCAGAAACAACCTTAGGAAGGAACGACTGACAAGGACGAAACACCACTTTTTCTCTGTGAACCACCAAGTAAGGTGAACGACAAGACAAAGCTGCTAGCTCAGACACCCTATGTGCAGAAGAAAAAGCCACCAAGAAGGTTACCTTCTGGGACAATGTAAGCAGAGGAATCTCACAAATATTTTTAAACGGCGGTTACTGAAGAACCGACAGCACAAAGTTGAGATCCCACGAGGGCAATGGAGACCGCACTGGGGGAGTGAAGTGGCGAACCTCCTGAACCAATGTGCGAACCAAAGAATGTGAAGCCAAAGGACATTGAAAGAAAACCACCAATTCCAAACCTGGCCTTTGATGGTACCCGAGGCCAGACACTGCTTAACACCTCGTTGGAGGAAAGCCAAACTCCGAGACACCTAAAAAGGAGTGGGGTGAACCCAAGAGATTCACACCCGTAAAGTACGCTCCTCAAACGCAATGGTAAATCTTCCTAGAAGTAGATTTACTAGCCTGCAGCAGCATGGGAATCACAGAATCAGACAACCCTCTTATCCTTTAGCCCTAGGCTTCCGACAGTCAAGCCGTTAAGCCAGCGACTGTAAGGCAAGATGGAAGATTGACCCTTGGGCCAACAGATCTCTTCTAAGAGGAAGTCCTCAAGGAGCATCGGCGACCAATCGAATCAGATCTACGTACCAAGACCAGCAAAGCCAGTCTGGAGCTATTAGGATGGCCGTAATCTCTTCAGCCTCAAACCTACGCAGGAATCTTGGCAGTAGTTCTAGAAGAGGAAAGACGTATAGATGACAATACTGGCCCCATAGGAGCCACCAGTGCATCTGTGGCATCGGCCAGAGGATCCCGAGACCATGCCACAAACCTAAGCACCTTCCAGTTGAGACGAGAGACCAACAGGACCACCTCGGGAGTTCCCCACCGGAGACACAACTGATGAAACACCTCCGGAGGAAATGTCCAGTATATCGATCAGTAGTCTGGATTCTTCCAGAGTCCAGACACTCTGAGCACAATCCGTGCCAAAAACGAAACTCCACTCAGACAGGCTAGCATTTGTTGTGACCACCGTCCAGTACAGGGCAAGGAAGATTTTCCCTGTGGAAGCACCGGAGAGCGAAGCCACTGAATCAGAGACCCTCTCGTACCCCGGCTCAACAGGTTCAGATTGTCTAGAGACTGTGGATTCTTGCTCCACATGGCAAGAATCTCTCTTTGCAGAGGTCTCGTGAGGAACTGTGCAAACAGAACCACCTCAAAGGTAGACACCATCAGACCCAGCACCCGCATAACAGTCCTGAAAGAGGACCGACTGCTGCACAACAGGAGCCAAATTCATCCTGCAGATTTTGGAGCTTGTCCCATGGGAGGAACACCCTGGCTGAGGCCGAGTCCAGAGCAGACCCAGATAGTCCCACTAGGTGGATGGAACCAGAGCCAATAACTGGAAATTGAATTTCCAACCGAACTCCTGAGTCTGCACAGTAATCTCCCGATTGTCTGTCAGAGCAGTCGGAGACCCTGCTCGAGAAGATCATCCAGGTATTCCAGTACTGCAATCCCCCGCCGGCGCAAAAATGCCAACATCGAGGCCAACACTTTGTGAAGAGCTGAGGTGCCGAGGCAAGACCTTTTGATAATGCTCCTCGCCCACGGCAAGCGGAGGAGGCGCAGATGACCGACATATATCGGAATATGAAGGTAAGCATCCTTGATATCAGTAGAGGCCAGAAGATCTCTCTGATGTAGGGATGCCACTACTGTACGAATAGACTCCATTCGGAACATCTGTACCCGCACAAGCGGTTCAGAGCTTTGAGGTCCAATATTGGACATACCTCGGTTTCCTTCCTGGGACCTGTTAACTTGTTTGAATTAAAACCCATGAAAAAAAAACGCTCCGATTCTGAGACAAGGACAATCACCCCTTGTAGTATCAAGTCTTGCATCTCCCCGGAGAGACCTCAAAGGCGGTCTGGGGAAAAACGCCGGTTTAGAAGGAAAGAATCTCTCTGGAGGAGAAGACTGAAAACTCGATCTTGTAGCAGGACCAAATCAGCTCGTCTCTCACTTGTCTTGAATCAGGGAGGTCCACGAGTCCAGAAATAAGCGAAGATGTCCTCTCCTACCCCAGATATGGGAGAACGCGCCCCTTCAGGCAGAAGAGGTGTTTGTCTGCAGGTCTGGAAGGACCAGATTTATTCAGCCCGGAGACCTGAGAGTCCACCACAGGTGGAACTGCCCAATTATTCAACATAGACTCCTCAAGGGATACCGTGTATCGAAACGCTTAGGCGCCGCCATATAGCGTTTAGGACAACTCCACCGACTTGCGACAATTTTGTCATAGAAACATAGAATGTGTCGGCAGAAAAGAACCATTTGGCCCATCTAGTCTGCCCAATATATCTGAATCCTATGAATAGTCCCTGGCCCTATCTTATATGAAGGATAGCCTTATGCCTATCCCATGCATGCTTAAACTCCTTCACTGTATTTGCAGCTACCACTTCTGCAGGAAGGTTATTCCATGCATCCACTACTCTCTCAGTAAAGTAATACTTCCTCATATTACTTTTAAACCTTTGCCCCTCTATTTTAAAACTGTGTCCTCTTGTGGTAGTTTTTCTTCTTTTAAATATGCTCTCCTCCTTTACCGAGTTGATTCCCTTTATGTATTTAAAAGTTTCTATCATATCCCCTCTGTCTCTTCTTTCTTCCAAGCTATACATGTTAAGGTCCTTTAACCTTTCCTGGTAAGTTTTTTCCTGCAATCCATGTACTAGTTTAGTAGCTCTTCTCTGAACTCTCTCTAGAGTATCTATATCCTTCTGGAGATATGGCCTCCAGTACTGCGCACAATACTCCAAGTGAGGTCTCACCAGTGTTCTGTACAGCGGCATAAGCACTTCTCACTTTCTACTGCTTATACCTCTCCCTATACATCCAAGCATTCTGCTGGCATTTCGTGCTGCTCTATTACATTGTCTTCCCACCTTTAAGTCTTCTGAAATAATTACTCCTAAATCCCTTTCCTCAGATACTGAGGTCAGGACTGTGTCAAATATTCTATATTCTGCCCTTGGGTTTTTACGCCCCAGGTGCATTATCTTGCACTTATCCACATTTAATTTCAGTTGCCAGAGTTTTGACCATTCTTCTAGTTTTCCTAAATCCTTTTCCATTTGGCGTTTCCCTCCAGGAACATCAACCCTGTTACATATCTTTGTGTCATCAGCAAAAAGACAAACCTTATCATCGAGGCCTTTTGCAATATCACTTATGAAGATATTAAACAAAATTGGTCCCAGTACAGATCCCTGAGGTACCCCACTGGTAACATGACCTTGTTCTGAATGTTCTCCATTGACTACAACCCTCTGTTGTCTGTCACTCAGCCACTGCCTAATCCACTCAACAATATGGGAGTCCATGCTCAATGACTGCAGTTTATTGATAAGTCTTCTATGTGGGACAGTGTCAAAAGCCTTACTAAAATCTAGATATGCAATGTCTACTGCACCTCCACCGTCTATTATTTTAGTCATCCAGTCAAAAAAATCTATAAGATTTGTTTGACATGATCTCCCTGAAGTAAACCCATGTTGTTTTTCGTCTTGCAATCCATGGGATTTAAGATGTTCCACAATCCTATCCTTTAATAGGGTTTCCATTAATTTGCCTACTATTGATGTCAGACTCACTGGTCTATAGTTGCTTGATTCCTCCCTACTACCTTTCTTGTGAATGGGCACGACATTTGCCAATTTCCAATCTTCCGGGACGACTCCTGTTACTAATGATTGGTTAAATAAATCTGTTAATGGTTTTGCCAGCTCACCACTAAGCTCTTTTAATAATTTTGGGTGTATCTCATCAGGACCCTGTGACTTATTTGTCTTCACTTTAGACAGCAATCTTAGAACGTCTTCCTCTGTAAAGACACATGCATCAAACGATTCATTAGTCATCCTTTCAAGTGGAGGTCCTTCTCCTTCTTTTTCTTCTGTAAAAACTGAACAGAAGTATTCATTAAGGCAGTCGGCTAGCCCTTTATTCTCTTCTACATACCTTCCGTCCTTTGTTTTTAATTTAGTTATTCCTTGTTTTAATTTCCTTTTCTCATTTATATATCTGAAGAATGTCTTATCCCCCTTTTTCATAGACTGAGCTAGTTTTTCTTCTGCCTGCGCTTTAGAAGTTCTTATAACTTGCTTGGCCTCTTTCTGCCTAATCTTGTAGATTTCCTTATCTTCATTGCTCTGGGTTTTTTTATAATTACAAAATGCTAGCTTTTTATTTTTAATGATTTGGGCCACTTCTGCTGAGTACCACAGTGGTCTCTTCCTTTTTTTGCTTTTACTGACAAGTCTAATGCAATTTTCTGTTGCCTTCAATAATGCACCTTTTAAGCAGTCCCATTTCTCCTGGACTCCATGTAATCCGTTCCAGTCTGATAAGGACTCATTTATGACTAATTTCATTTTTGAAAAGTCTGTTTTTCTAAAATCTAAAACTTTTGTTTTTGTGTGGTGTGACTCTTTCACAGTTCTTATATTAAACCACACTGACTGGTGATCACTAGATCCCAAGGTTTCGCCTACAATGACATCATATACCGAATCCCCATTTGTGAATACCAAATCCAAAATGGCCTCCCTCCGGGTTGGCTCCTCAACCACTTGTTGCAGAGACAACCCCAGTAGGGAATTTAGAATATCTGTACTCCTGGTAGAACTTGCTATTTTGGTTTTCCAGTTTATATCGGGAAGATTGAAATCTCCCATAATGATAACTTCTCCTTTCATTGTCATTTTAGCTATTTCTTCAACTAGTAGATCATCTAGTTCTTTAACTTGACCAGGTGGTCTATATATCACACCTACACGAGTTACTGCATGATTAGCAAACTGCAACGTAACCCGAACTGACTCTATGTTGGCCTCACCAACTTGTATTAGGTTTGATTTAATGCTATCTTTCACATACAGGGCCACTCCTCCTCCTTTCTTGCCTTCTCTGTCTCTTCTGTATAAAGAGTACCCTGGTATGGTTATGTCCCAGTCATTTCTTTCATTAAACAGCCACTAAATCTACATTCTCAGATGCCATTATTGACCCAAGTTCATTGATTTTTTTTACCTAAACTGCGAGCATTTGTAGACAGGACTCTGAGCTTATCATTTATTAACCTCTGTGCTTCTGACCTGTTCTGGCATTGTTTCGGGGGGCAATTGGACTCTTGTATTTTCACTCTTTTGCCCCCCCTTCCTCGTTTAAATACTCTTTCGAAAATTCTTGGAGTTGTTCACTAAGTACATTTGTTCCTTTGAGAGAAAGATGCAAACCATCTTTTTTGTACAGTTCCTGTCATAGTAGGCGGGAACATCTTTGCCGCCTTAGAGGATCTGTGGGCACCAAGGGGACCGGTGCCTCTGACGCAGCAGCAGCTGCATCCCCCATGTTTAAAATTTCCCGTACTGATACAATTGGTGCATTCACCAGTGCCTTCTCATGCGCATATGCGGTAAAAGAGGAATCATCCTCACTATCAGAGCACTTAAAGTGCATGGACGCAGACCAAGTAGGGTCGCTTTATACTAAGCTCACCTTGAAAACATAACCAGCAGGGGAGGCCGCCGACCTCAGTCCCGCAAGGAGAGACGCCGGCCAAAGGTCCACAAAAAGACCACCTATTAGACCCCGCAAAAAAAAGCAAGAGGGTCGCCCTCCATAGAGAACATAATAGGAATAGGGTTGAGCGGACACCTAGATGTCCGTGTTCGACGGGTTCGGCCGAACTTTAAAAAAAAGTCCGGGTCCGTGTCCCGGACTTTTACCGAACTTTTCCCGGACACCGAACCCCATTGAAGTCAATGGGGACCCGAACTTTAAGGCACTAAAATGGCTCTAAAACACCAAAGGAAAGGGCTAGAGTGCTGCAAATGGCAGCAAAACGTAATTAAGAGCATGGCAAGTGCTCTGCAAACAAATGTGGATAGGGAAATAACTTAAAACAACAAAAAAAAACAGAAAAATAAAACAATGTTCTTCTTCATCTCTGAAGGACGAGGCCCATATGGAGTAGGAGGGAGGTTGAGGTGGTGGTGGATGTGGCGGTGACATAGGCGTGCGCACAGGGTGTGCTGGGTGTGCCTGGGCACACCCTAATCACCTAGGGCACATAGCATTGCCAGTGAGGAGATGGGAAAGATCTCCCTGGGACCTGCTCTGCTCTATTTCTCCTTGCCTACAGGTACATGGCCCCGATACATTACTCTCCCTGCTGGCAAACACATGCATGTGTATTTCAACTTTGGGGTGCACACCTTAATGCAATAGGCTGCGCACACCTATGGGTGGTGTAGGTGGAAGCGGCGGTGGAGGAGGACCAGGGCCGGATTAACAGCATCATGGGCTTGGTGCTGAGGATTTTGAAGGGCCTTAAGGGCCGTGCCTTGCCATGCACCCAGAGGAGGAAGGGTGCAGCCATGCATGCCTAATTCAACATGGGATGCTGTCTCTGAAGCCCATAAACACATCCATGCATCGCCAACTGTCCCTCCTTGTCCGGCCTTCACGCTGTGTGGGGAGGTTCTGAGGGTGCTGCCTGGGGAAGCGAGCATAGAAGCCAGACTTCTGTGTTTACAAGTGACAGAAGAGCGGTAACAGTGAATATGGCCAACCCGGGGCCTATATAAAAGGTAGGGGCCTGGAGCTGCAGCTCCAATAGCCCCTACATTAATCTGGCCCTGAGGAGGAGGACGAGGTAGCCAACACTGCTTCTTTTCAAAAATTTTAAATGAGGGTACACCCCAAAAGAGTGAGAAAGAGCAAAAATGGAACAATGGGTGGGTAAGGTCGGTATCCATTGCTATTCTGCATAAGGTACGGAAAAGTCCCGTGGGATCCATGCCTGGTTCATTTTAATGAACGTGAGCTTGTCCACATTGTCTCTGGACAGGCGGCTGCGCTTGTCTGTTATAACGCCCCCAGCCGTGCTAAATACCCGTTCAGATAATACACTGGCTGCAGGGCACGCCAGCACCTCCAAGGCGTAAAGGGCAAGCTCAGGCCATGTGCCCAATTTGGAGACCCAGAAGTTGAAGGGGGCAGACCCGTCATTCACTACATGTAGGCGTGTGCACACATACTGCTCCACCATGTTGGTAAAATGCTGCCTCCTGCTAAGACGTTCCATCTGAGCTGCTGGTGCTGCTGTTTGTTGTGGCGTGCTGACAAAGCTTTTCCACATTTCGGCCATGCTAACCCTGCCTTCTGAGGTGCTGGCGGTGCCCTGGTTGCGTTGGCGACCTCCTCCTCCTCCTCCTCTGCCTTGTGCTTCCACTGTGGCCCCGCTGTCAGATGGGAATGCCAGCAGCATGGCGTCTACCAGCGTGCGCTTGTACTCGCGCATCTTGCGATCGCGCTCCAGTGAGTGAATTAAGGACGGTACGTTGTCCTTGTAACGGGGATCCAGCAGCGTGGCCACCCAGTAATCAGCACAAGTTAGAATGTGGGCAACTCGGCGGTCGTTGTGGAGACACTGCAGCATGTAATCGCTCATGTGTGCCAGGCTGCCCAGAGGCGACGAAAGGCTGTCCTCTGTGGGAGGTGTATCGTCCGTGTCCTCTGTATCCCCCCAGCCACGCACCAGTGATGGCCATGAGCTGGCCTGGGTGCCACCCTGCTGTGAACATGGTTCCATCTCCTCCTCCAGCTCCTCCTCCTCCTCATCCTCCTCATCCTCCAGAACTGTGCCCCTGCTGGACAATTGCGTCCCTGGCGTTTGCGTGTGCAGGAACCCACCCTCGGAGCCCCTTGCGAATGACTGCCCTGAAAGCCTTGGAAATGTTACCTCTTCATCCTCCTCCTCCTCCTCATCCTGTGCCACATCCTCTTCCATCATCGCCCGAATTGTTTTTTCAAGGAGGCATAGAAGTGGGATAGTTAAGCTGAGAACGGCGTCATTGCCACTGGCCATGTTGGTGGAGTACTCAAAACAGCGCAACAAGGCACACAGGTCTCGCATGGAGGCCCAGTTATTGGTGGTGAAGTGGTGCTGTTCCGCAGAGCGACTCACGCGTGCGTGCTGCAGCTGAAACTCCACTATGGCCTGCTGCTGCTCGCACAGTCTTTCCAGCATGTGCAAGGTGGAGTTCCACCTTGTGGGCACGTCACATATGAGGCGGTGAGCGGGAAGGCCGAAGTTACGCTGCAGCGCTGCCAGGCGAGCAGCAGCAGGGTGAGAACGCCGAAAGTGCGCACAAACGGCCCGCACTTTCTGCAGCAGCTCTGACATATCGGGGTAGTTTTTAAGGAACCTCTGCACCACCAAATTCAGCACATGCGCCAGGCAAGGGATGTGCGTCAAACCGGCTAGGCCCAGAGCTGCTATGAGATTTCGCCCGTTATCGCACACCACCAGGCCGGGCTTGAGGCTCGCTGGCAGCAACCACTCATTTGTCTGCTGTTCCATGCTCCTCCACAACTCCTGCGCGGTGTGTGGTTTGTCCCCCAAACAGGCAAGTTGTAAAACTGCCTGCTGTCGTTTACCCCTGGCCGTGCTGAAGTTGGTGGTGAAGGTGTTACGCTGTCCGGATGAGGAGACGGTAGAGGATGAGGAAGCGGAGTAGGAGGAGTTAGGAACAGGAGGCAAACTGAAGCGCCCTGCAATCCTCGGTGGTGGAAGGACATGCGCCAAATTGCTATCCGCCTCAGGCCCATCCGCCACTGCATTTACCCAGTGTGCCGTTAGGGAGATATAACGCCCCTGACCGTGCTTACTGGTCCACGTATCCGTAGTTAGGTGGACCTTGGCACAGATGGCGTTGCGCAGTGCACACCTGATATTTTCCCCCACTTGGTTGTGCAGGGAAGGGATGGCTTGCCTGGAAAAGTAGTGGCGGCTGGGCACGACGTACTGTGGGACAGCCACCGACATAAGGTTTTTAAAACTGTGCGTCTCCACCAGACGGAATGACAGCATTTCAAAGGCCAATAATTTTGAAATGCTGGCATTCAGGGCCAGGGATCGCGGGTGGGTAGGGGGGTACTTCCTCTTCCTTTCAAGTGTTTGGGAGATGGAAAGCTGAACGCTTCCACGGGACATTGTGGAGATGGTTGTTGGTGACCCAGGTGGTGGTGTTGCTGACAGATCGTCTGTTTGCGGGGTGGCAGGTGCCGGTATCACTACAGATGTGGCTGGAGCGGCCGAGACTGCAGCAGAAGAGGAAGCAGGATGAGCCAGAGACGTTTCTTGGTTTTGAAGGTGTGTACTCCACTGCAGCTCGTGCTTTGCACTTAGATGCCTGATCATGCAGGTTGTGCTCAGGTTGAGAAGGTTTATGCCTCGCTTCAAGCTCTGATTGCACAGGGTGCAAACCACTCGTGTCCTGTCATCAGCACATTTTCTAAAGAACTTCCACGCTAGAGAACTCCTTTGAGCTGACTTTGGTGCGCTCGTTCCCTTGCTGCGTTGGGCAGTAGCGGGCGTAGTGTCTAGGGCACGGCCGCTCCGCTTCTGCACCCTGCTCCCTCTTCTGCTGTGCTGGTGGCTCTGTGCGACCACCGCCTCTTCCTCCAAACTACTCAGGTCACCTGCATGACGTTCATTCCATGTGGGGTCGAGGACCTCATCGTCCTCCACATCATCTTCCACCCAGTCTTCACCCCTGCCCTCCTTGTCGGTCTCCACAATGCTGAACGCCGCAGCAGTTGGCACCTGCGTTTCGTCATCATCGGAGACGTGCTGCGATGATCCTTGCATGTACTCATCTTGAGAAATAAGTGGTTGGGCATCGCTGCACT
The DNA here is from genome assembly GCF_965119305.1 of Pelophylax lessonae. NCBI lineage: Eukaryota > Metazoa > Chordata > Amphibia > Anura > Ranidae > Pelophylax > Pelophylax lessonae. Next base: position 737,663,783 of record NC_138768.1, read on the forward strand.
CAATCTCTTCCACTTCTGGGGCAGGGCTAGGTGGATGGCCCTGGGAAACCCTGCTGACAGAGTCCTCAAAAAGAATAAGAGACTGCTGTATGGCTTGGGGCTCAGACTGCTGGCCTGATTTGCAAGGGGGTGAGGTGAAAGACGGTTGGACATTGGCTGCAGGTGCCAACTCTGACCTTTCTGCAGTAGACTGGGTGGGAGACAATGTGAAGGAACTGGAGGCACTGTCAGCAGCAAACCAATCTACTATCGCCTCAACTTGTTCTGGCCTCATCACTTCTAGGGGCGTTTGATGCCCTACCAAATACTGATGCAGGTTCTGTCGCCTACTCACACTTGAGGAAGGTGTTTCACTTGTGCGTGTAGCTGGCACAGATCGACCACGTCCTCTCCTTGCAACAGGAGCTCTACCAGCAGCACCACGACCCAGGCCACGGCCCTTATTTGACGGTCTCCTCATATTTCTGTAATTTAAGATCTTGCCCTAGAAAGGTTTTTATTGAATAGCGGAATAGGAAATATGATCCAAAAAAGTGTATGTATCTCGCACGTACAAAACCACACTAGGCCCCAATTACTATTGTTTCTACCCCTAAAAGGATGGATGAGGAGTAGGAGGAGTATGGAACAGACAGCACCCTCAAATCTTCAGAAGTATGAGATGAACCCCAAAAACTTGGAAAGGTGGATCTCACACGTACCGACACAGACTATCCCGCAATTCAATTGATCCTCAAAGGTTTTTATTGAATAGCGGAATAGGAAATATGATCAAAAAAAGTGTATGTATCTCGCACGTACACAACCACACTAGGCCCCAATTACTATTGTTTGTACCCCTAAAAGGATGGATGAGGAGTAGGAGGAGGAGTATGGAACAGGCAGCACCCTCAAATCTTCAGAAGTATGAGATGAACCCCAAAAACTTGGAAAGGTGGATCTCACACGTACCGACACAGACTATCCCGCAATTCAATTGATCCTCAAAGGTTTTTATTGAATAGCGGAATAGGAAATATGATCAAAAAAAGTGTATGTATCTCGCACGTACACAACCACACTAGGCCCCAATTACTATTGTTTGTACCCCTAAAAGGATGGTTGAGCAGTAGGAGCAGGAGTATGGAACAGGCAGCACCCTCAAATCTTCAGAAGTATGAGATGAACCCCAACAACTTGGAAAGGTGGATCTCACACGTACCGACACAGACTATCTCGCAATTGAATTGATCCCCAAAGGTTTTAATTGAATAGCGGAATAGAAAATATGATCAAAAAGAAAGTGTATGTATCTCGCACGTACACCACCACACTAGGCCCCAACTACTATTGTTTGTACCCCTAAAAGGATGGTTGAGCAGTAGGAGGAGGAGTATGGAACAGGCAGCACCCTCAAACCTTCAGAAGTATGAGATGAACCCCAACAACTTGGAAAGGTGGATCTCTCTCACACGTACCAACACAGACTATCCCCCAATTTAACTGATCCCCAAAGGTTTTTGATTAAATAGCGGAATAGAAAATATGATCCAAAAAAAGTGTATGTATATCACACGTACACAACCACACTAGGCCCCAATTACTATTGTTTGTACCCCTAAAAGGCTAGATGAGGAGTAGGGGGGGTATGGAACAGGCAGCACCCTCAAATCTTCAGAAGTATGAGATGAACCCCAAAAACTTGGAAAGGTGGATCTCTCTCACACGTACCAACACAGACTATCCCCCAATTTAACTGATCCCCAAAGGTTTTTGATTAAATAGCGGAATAGAAAATATGATCCAAAAAAAGTGTATGTATATCACACGTACACAACCACACTAGGCCCCAATTACTATTGTTTGTACCCCTAAAAGGCTAGATGAGGAGTAGGGGGGGTATGGAACAGGCAGCACCCTCAAATCTTCAGAAGTATGAGATGAACCCCAAAAACTTGGAAAGGTGGATCTCTCTCACACGTACCAACACAGACTATCCCCCAATTTAACTGATCCCCAAAGGTTTTTGATTAAATAGCGGAATAGAAAATATGATCCAAAAAAAGTGTATGTATATCACACGTACACAACCACACTAGGCCCCAATTACTATTGTTTGTACCCCTAAAAGGCTAGATGAGGAGTAGGGGGGGTATGGAACAGGCAGCACCCTCAAACCTTCAGAAGTATGAGATGAACCCCAACAACTTGGAAAGGTGGATCTCTCTCACACGTACCAACACAGACTATCCCCCAATTTAACTGATCCCCAAAGGTTTTTGATTAAATAGCGGAATAGAAAATATGATCCCAAAAAAGTGTATGTATATCACACGTACACAACCACACTAGGCCCCAATTACTATTGTTTGTACCCCTAAAAGGCTAGATGAGGAGTAGGGGGGGTATGGAACAGGCAGCACCCTCAAACCTTCAGAAGTATGAGATGAACCCCAACAACTTGGAAAGGTGGATCTCTCTCACACGTACCAACACAGACTATCCCCCAATTTAACTGATCCCCAAAGGTTTTTGATTAAATAGCGGAATAGAAAATATGATCCAAAAAAAGTGTATGTATATCACACGTACACAACCACACTGGGCCCCAATTACTATTGTTTGTACCCCTAAAAGGCTAGATGAGGAGTAGGGGGAGTATGGAACAGGCAGCACCCTCAAACCTTCAGAAGTATGAGATGAACCCCAACAACTTGGAAAGGTGGATCTCTCTCACACGTACCAACACAGACTATCCCCCAATTTAACTGATCCCCAAAGGTTTTTGATTAAATAGCGGAATAGAAAATATGATCCAAAAAAAGTGTATGTATATCACACGTACACAACCACACTAGGCCCCAATTACTATTGTTTGTACCCCTAAAAGGCTAGATGAGGAGTAGGGGGGGTATGGAACAGGCAGCACCCTCAAACCTTCAGAAGTATGAGATGAACCCCAACAACTTGGAAAGGTGGATCTCTCTCACACGTACCAACACAGACTATCCCCCAATTTAACTGATCCCCAAAGGTTTTTGATTAAATAGCGGAATAGAAAATATGATCCAAAAAAGTGTATGTATATCACACGTACACAACCACACTAGGCCCCAATTACTATTGTTTGTACCCCTAAAAGGCTAGGAGTAGGGGGAGTATGGAACAGGCAGCACCCTCAAACCTTCAGAAGTATGAGATGAACCCCAACAACTTGGAAAGGTGGATCTCTCTCACACGTACCAACACAGACTATCCCCCAATTTAACTGATCCCCAAAGGTTTTTGATTAAATAGCGGAATAGAAAATATGATCCAAAAAAAGTGTATGTATATCACACGTACACAACCACACTAGGCCCCAATTACTATTGTTTGTACCCCTAAAAGGCTAGATGAGGAGTAGGGGGAGTATGGAACAGGCAGCACCCTCAAATCTTCAGAAGTATGAGATTGTGTTCACTGTACCCCACAAAGATTGAGTTCACTGCACCCCACAATGATTGTGTTCACTGCACCCCACAAAGATTGTGTTCACTGCACCTCACAAAGATTGTGTTCACTGTACCCCCCAAAGATTGTGTTCACTGCACCCCACAAAGATTCTGTTCACTGTACCCCACAAAGATTGTGTTCACTGCACCCTAAAAGGATGTTGTTCACTGCACCCCACAAAGATTGTGTTCACTGCACCCTAAAAGGATGTTGTTCACTGCACCCCAAAAAGATTGTGTTCACTGTACCCCCCCAAAGATTGTGTTCACTGCACCCCACAAAGATTGTGTTCACTGCACCCCAAAAAGATTGTGTTCACTGTACCCCCCAAAGATTGTGTTCACTGCACCCCAAAAAGATTGTGTTCACTGTACCCCCCAAAGATTGTGTTCACTGCACCCCACAAAGATTCTGTTCACTGTACCCCACAAAGATTGTGTTCACTGCACCCCAAAAAGATTGTGTTCACTGTACCCCCCCAAAGATTGTGTTCACTGCACCCCACAAAGATTCTGTTCACTGCACCCCACAAAGGATTTTGTTCACTGCACCCCAAAAAGATTGTGTTCACTGCACCCCAAAAAGGATTTTGATCACTGCACCCCAAAAAGGATGTTGTTCACTGCACCCCAAAAATGATTTTGTTCACTCCACCCCAAAAAGATTGTGTTCACTGCACCCCACAAAGATTGTGTTCACTGCACCCCAAAAAGATTGTGTTCACTGTACCCCCCAAAGATTGTGTTCACTGCACCCCACAAAGATTCTGTTCACTGTACCCCACAAAGATTGTGTTCACTGCACCCCAAAAAAGATTGTGTTCACTGCACCCCAAAAAGGATGTTGTTCACTGCACCCCAAAAAGGATGTTGTTCACTCCACCCCAAAAAGATTGTGTTCACTGCACCCCACAAAGATTGTGTTCACTGCACCCCAAAAAGATTGTGTTCACTGCACCCCACAAAGGATTTTGTTCACTGCACCCCAAAAAGATTGTGTTCACTGCACCCCAAAAAGGATGTTGTTCACTGCACCCCAAAAAGGATTTTGTTCACTGCACCCCAAAAAGATTGTGTTCACTGCACCCCACAAAGGATTTTGTTCACTGCACCCCACAAAGATTGTGTTCACTGCACACCAAAAAGGATTGTGTTCACTGCACCCCAAAAAGATTTTGTTCACTGCACCCCAAAAAGATTGTGTTCACTGCAGCCCAAAAAGATTGTGTTCACTGCAGCCCAAAAAGATTGTGTTCACTGCAGCCCAAAAAGATTGTGTTCACTGCAGCTCACACACAGAAAAATGGATGTGGATCACTGACACCTGCCTATCTCCAATCCCACACCACACAGCAATATCGATTGTAGTTTGTAGAACACAGTTTCCCTAAAATTCAGCAGACTCTGTCCCTAACAGGATTGAGAAGAGATCGTAGATCAGGATTGAGTGCAGATTCACCCCACCCCCCACACAGCAATATCGATTGTAGTTTGTAGAAGACACTGACCCTATAATTCAGCAGACTCTATCCCTAAAATGCCTACAACTCGCCCTGCCTAAACACTCCGACCTGTCCCTCAATTCTATCCGGACACAAATGGTTTTTTCCTGCCTATCTGTCCCTAATCAGCAGCCAGCACATTGATGTGTGCTCTGTCCCTTAGCTAAGCAGCAGAATGACGCTGCTGCGGCGGCTGCCTCGAACTTATAAAGACTTGGTCACATGCTTCAGACGGCCAATCACAGCTACTAAGACATTTGCAGGCATGGCTGGGATGGCTTAAGGCACACCAGTTAAACGATTGTTGATTGGCTGTTGAAAGCCCGCCATGAAAAGAGCGCCAAAGCATGCAAAACCCGGAAATAAAACGACCGAACACGGATTTTTACCCGAACATACAGTAAAGTGTCCGTGTCCGTGTTCGGGTAAAAAAAATCCAATTATTCGGTACGAACACGAATAATACAGTCCGTGTTCGCTCAACACTAAATAGGACATAGCCCCCTTGAGGGAGGGGAAGTGCTCGCCGTGACACAGACGCGCAGGCAGAGTACTCTTGCCAACATAATAATTGGCTGCTTCACTGTCACTAAAAATGAAGCGCCCCCACCCGGTTCAAGGGAGGCGCCAGGCTGACCATATGGCACAGCCGGCCGCGGCCTAAATTTCAGTGGAGGCCAGTCACATTTGCCTGGATTCACAGTCCAGCTGATGCCTAGGGAGAGAGTTGGGGGCTTCAGCTAAGCTCACTGAGGCCGCCCCCCCCGACCGGCGGTGCCCAAAGTGGCCGCGTGGCACAGTAGGCCGCGACCCAGTAGGCCGTAAACTGCCAAAAGACCCACAATGACTGTTTAGAGGGGCTGGGGGGGATGGAGGGGAACCCGAGGGTCCGACCATCCCAGGGAGGGGCCCACATCCACCCTGAAAGACCACCAAGGGAGAGTGGGGGGACACTACTTACCACACCATGGAACCAGATGGGTACCCCTCCAGGCAGACCACCGCACCATCTTGGAATGGGGTGCTGAAGGCCAGAAGCACGCTATGACCCAGGTCGTGACCAGGGCTAAGCGTCCTCGCGAGGCATTTACTTGCCGCCCAGCCCCCGTCCAGTGGGGCTAAGTCGCGGCTGACCTAGCTCAGAACTGAGGTCGGGTCACACTTGCTGGCTGGACTGGGGAGACCGTAAGGATCTAGGATATCCAGTCCAACAGTTGATTTTAGCTCTCACAGGAAGAGATAATAATAAAAGAAGCAAAAAAAATTCCATTTAAAAAGGAAAAAATGCTAAGACCAGAGATCCCAGCAAGAAACTAGGTCCTAAGTGAAAACTAAGGAAGATCTATAGCAGGAAGTGGGAGTATACCCTCTGGGACTGCCCTATAGGTGTAGTTAAACTTTTCCTGCCTTTTGTCCTGCTCCTGTAGGGGGCAGCATAACCCAATGGTCAAGAAGATTCTGGAGCTGTGTCTGTCAATGAACGAAAGAGAAATATAGTTTTTTTTTAATTTCTTTTCAAAATTTTCGGTCTTTTTTCGTTTTTGAAAATAAAAACCCAGTGGTGATTAAATACCACCAAAAGAAAGCTCTATTTGTGATAAACATTTCATTTATGTAGTGTTGCATGACCACATAAAATTCCCTATTTAAGGGGTGTCAAGTGGTAATACATCTGGGATTCCATTTAGCATGTCTGGATGAAATATTAAGAATTTAAAACAAAATTAGTTGACTAGAACTGGCCATACATTATGCAATTTTCTTGTTCAATTTCCTTTAGATTTACCTTCAATTATGTAGTGCAAGGGTCTGCCTGATTACACACAAATTGAAAGTGTTTAGGTTTGACCTTGTATTATATGGTTATGGTAAATCTAAAGAAAAGTTGTACAAGAACATTGTCTAATGTATGGCCAGCATTAAGGATAGTAAGAAAGAATGTTCTGACAAATTATTTTTCTACGAACAAAAATCAAACTGTGGTTGGCCAGCTATATTCTGACTGTGGTCGTAATTTCTCTTACCTATTCCAAAACCAAAATATCTTTTTAGATCCACTACTTTGATGGTCATACCATTTGACTGTGTAATTTGAAAGAAAAATGCCACTAGGCTCCTCTATGGGAGCAGTGTTTCTCTCAAGTTGTCCAGAAAGGCATGAAAGTGATAAATGAATCATCTCTGGATAATCTGCATTGAGCTGCAATGAATACCAGTGAAATGGTTTACAGCGTGTAGGAATCTGCACTCACCTGTGGCACTGTGACAAATTACATCATATAAATGCTCCAAAGATTATTTTCTCTTTGGTAAGAAGACAGGTATTTCATTAGAATAGATCCTAATCTGACAAATAGCTCTAGCTGTAAAATAGCTAACCCAAAGGTCAATATTTTTTGAGCTAGTGGATTTAAAATTAGAATAAATGTTTACTTGAATGATATGAATGCACAATGATAATGTCACATGTGACTAACATATATTTTCTTTTTGGATTAGGAGATTAAAATCAGCCAACAAAAAGACTTTAAAGGATAACTATGATCCCCTTGAAAGTCTAACAGGCAGACATTGTTCTTTAAAACTGTAAATTGTCAGACTTACCCCTGGTCAAGAACAGGGCTGCTGATGGGGGGGGGGGGGGGGACCAACAGTCTTCTTGTAGGGGGCCGGAGCACACAGGGGGGCCAACACAGGGAGGGGGATTAGTCATGGACAACAAATACAGAACTCTTCCTCCAGCAGCTGAAAGCTGATTTCTCTCCCTCTCCCTGCCCAACTATTATCTGCTGAGAAAGGTACAGTTGTCCCTCACTAATCCCCCTCCCAGCCCTGGCTCTAATGTTAGCTCTGCGCTGGAGTTTGTTATCTCTAACTTTGTTTCTCTCCCTCTGTCTCTCTGATCCCAGAACTCCAACTGCCCAGCCAGTATATTTTTTTCATCTCATCTTCATTTTTATTTATTACCTCAGTTTTTTCTTTTCGATTTAGCAGGAATTATGTCAGGTATGTTGTATTTGTGTCTGCTAATAATGATTTTATTGTAATTTTAGCTAAATATATTTTTAGGCTCCATTCACATATAGGCGTCTCGGATCCCGAACCATTGCAAGTCACGGGACGCCCTTGTGAGTATGTTGTGGAGGAGGAGAAGAGGACTCCAGTGGCAACCTGTGAAGCTCTGGTGAACTCCATGCCCAAGAGGGTTAACACAGTGGTGGAAAATAATGGTGGCCACACAAAATATTGACACTTTGGACATTTCCACTTAGGGGTGTACTCACTTTTGTTGCCAGCGGTTTAGACATTAATGGCTGTGTGTTGAGTTATTTTGAGGGGGCAGCAAATTGACACTGTTATACAAGCTGTACACTCACTTCTTTACATTGTAGCGAAGTGTCACTTCTTCAGTGTTGTCACATGAAAAGATATAATAAAATATTTACAAAAATGTGGGGGGTGTACTCACTTTGTGAGATACTGTATATACAACAGGTAAAAGAAGTATTAAACACGCCACCATTTTTCTATGTAAATTTATTTCTAAAAGTGCTATTGACATGAAATTTTCACCACATGTCAGTAACAACTCATGCAATCCAAACATACAAAGAAACCAAAACAAATAAGATCAGAAATTAAGTTATGTGTAATACAATGGAATGCTGCAGGTAAAAATTATTGAACACGTTAACTGAAATGTAATACTTTGTACAAAATCCTTTGTTGGTAATGACAGCTTCAAGACACCTCCTGTATAGAGAAACCAATTGCATAGCTCCCAACTGACCCTGATTTGGAACAAAGTCCCTCTGTCCCTCTTTCCTCCTCATTTGTCCCTCATTTTGATCTGATCTATATAGTTGTATATAAAAACTGGATTTTTGACTTACCGTAAAATCCTTTTCTCTGAAGTTTATTGACAGACGCATCTCCATATTCTTCTTAACTATTGGCTTATGCTACAATCCCCCCCCCCCCCCCCCACAGGAGTAGGACACTAGGCAGGAAAAATCTTTACGACGCCTATGGGGCAGTCCCTGGGGGTATACACCCACTCACTCTGCTAAAGGGAATTCAGTTTTATTGCAAGCAGTGTCAGAAGAAAAGAAACCCAACCCAACTCATATTTATATATATCTATATTCCCTTCTAGATTGTAAGCTCTAACGAGCAGGGCCCTCTAGTTCCTCCTGTTTTGAACTATATTGTAACTGTATTGTCTTCCCTCACATTGTAAAGCGCTGCGTAAACTGTTTGCGCTATATAAATCCTGTATAATAATAATAATAATAATCTATATCTATACACAGTATCTATATATATCTATATATCTATCTATATATATATGTATATATATATATATATATATATATATATCTATATCTAGATATATATATCTCTATATACAGTGGGGATCGAAAGTTTGGGCACCCCAGGTAAAAATTTGTATTAATGTGCATAATGAAGCCAAGGAAAGATTGAAAAATCTCCAAAAGGCATCAAATTACAGATTAGACTTTCTTATATTATATATACAAAAGTTAGATTTTATTTCCATCATTGACACTCAAGTTTGGGCACCCTGCAGAATTTATAGCATGCACTGCCCCCTTTGCAAGGCTGAGACCTGCCAGTGTCATGGATTGTTCTCAATCATCGTCTGGGAAGACCAGGTGATGTCAATCTCAAAGGTTTTAAATGCCCAGACTCGTCTGACCTTGCCCCAACAATCAGCACCATGGGATCTTCTAAGCAGTTGTCTAGAAAACTGAAACTGAAAATAGTTGACGCTCACAAAGCTGGAGAAGGCTATAAGAAGATAGCAAAGCATTTTCAGATGTCAATATCCTCTGTTCGGAATGTAATTAAGAAATGGCAGTCATCAGGAACAGTGGAAGTTAAAGCAAGATCTGGAAGACCAAGAAAAATATCAGACAGAACAGCTCACAGGATTGTGAGAAAAACAATTCAAAACCCACGTTTGAGTGCACGATCCCTCCAGAAAGATCTGGCAGACACTGGAGTTGTGGTACACTATTCCACTATAAAGAGATACTTGTACAAATATGGTCTTCATGGAAGAGTCATCAGAAGAAAACCTCTTCTACGTCCTCACCACAAAAATCAGCGTTTGAACTTTGCAAATGAACATATAGACAAGCCTGATGCATTTTGGAAACAAGTTTTGTGGACCGATGAGGTTAAAATTGAACTTTTTGGCCGGAATGAGCAGAGGTACGTTTGGAGAAGAAGGGGCACAGAATTTAATGAAAAGAACCTCTGTCCAACTGTTAAACATGGGGGTGGATCAATCATGCTTTAGGGTTGTATTGCAGCCAGTGGCACAGGGAACATCTCTGTAAAAGCCATCCTCTCTGTAACTTGATGCCATCTGTGAAAAAGCTGAAGTTAAAGAGAGGATGGCTTTTACAAATGGATAATGATCCTAAACACACCTCGAAATCCACAGGGGATTACATCAAGAGGCGTAAACTGAAGGTTTTGCCATGGCCTTCACAATCTCCTGACCTCAACATAATTGAAAATCTATGGATAGACCTTAAAATAGCAGTGCGTGACAGACAGCCCAGAAATCTCAAAGAACTGGAAGACTTTTGTAAGGAAGAATGGGCAAAGATACCTCAAACAAGAATTGAAAGACTCTTGGCTGTCTACAAAAAGCGTTTACAAGCTGTGATACTTGCCAAAGGGGGCAGTACAAGATATTAACTCTGCAGGGTGCCCAAACTTTTGCAGGCGCCATTTTTTTGTTTTCTGTTATTTTGAAAGTGTAAATGATGGAAATAAAATCTAACTTTTGTTGACATATTATAAGAATGCCTAATCTGTAATTTTATGCCTTTTGGAGATTTTTCCATCTTTCCTTGGCTTCTCTATGCATATTAATACAAATATATAATATATATATATATATATATATATATATATGTATTAAGGGCGGGTGCTGCATCTGTCAATGAACTTCAGAGAAAAGGATTTTATGGTAAGGCAAAAATCCAGTTCTCTATTGTTCATTGGCAAACGCAGCTCCATATTCTTCTTAACCATTGGAATGTCCCAAAGAAGTATTAACATGAGGGGTGGGAAAACAACGCAGAAAAGAACGTAATTCCCAAAGGCTAAACTTAACCACCAGGTAACATGGAACTCAACCATGAACAACTGGAGCTCACCTAGAAACAACATACACCCTCAAAGAGAATAAATTCTCTTTTAAACAGCAGCCTGCAAAAAACCTTGCGGCCAAAAGAAGCATCCAAAGATGTCAACACAACTATATTAAAGAATTTTGTGAATGTATGCACAGACGACTAAGTTACCGCCTTGCAAACTAATATCACTAACGCATGATGGCAAAAAAAGAGGCACTTGTGCCCTAGTAGAATGCGCCTTAACAGGGAAAGGTGGAACCCGACCTACCTTTTTTACATATAAAAACATGCTAGGACCAAAATTCCAGCAGGGAACTAGGTCCTTACTCCTGACTAGGCAGAATAAAAACTGAATGCCTATAGCAGAGTAAGTGGGTGTATACCCCTTGGGACTGCCCCATAGGCGTGGTAAAGATTTTTCCTGCCTAGTATCCTATTCCTGTGGGGGGCAGCATAACCCAATGGTTAAGAAGAATATGGAGCTGCGTCTGTCAATGAACGATAGAGAAATAAATGTTTTATCTTTCAAAATGTTTCCCAGTGCTAAACCTTTCATCCAATTTCTAAATTTCTGCATTTGCAAATTTCAAAAGCCAGTAAAAAAAGGAATAGTCATGATAAAAAAAAGCACTTTTGGGTTTAACGAATAATTTTTCCCCATATAATTCTCCTTTAAGGGGGTGTGTCCAATGCCTACATATTTTTTCTAATAGGTGTCCTTTGTTCCCATCTCAAAAAGGTAGAAAGTATATAATTGAGAGTTTCCCTGCCTTTGTGTTTGGGATCATTGGGGGTTTTTTTTTTTACTAAAGGCAAATCCATTGTGCACTACAAGTGCATTTGGAAATGCAGTCACTGTAGATCTGAGGGGGAGATCTGAAATGAGGAGAAGCTCTGCTGATTTCTATCATCCAATCATGTGCAAGCAAAAATGCTTCTTATACCATTGGGTTATGCTGCCCCCTACAGGAGTAGTACTAGGCAGGAAAAAAAACAGTTTATTACGCATATGGGGGCTGTCCCTATAGTCATAGCCCCACACACCCTGCTCCAGCATACCAGATTGTTTCTGCCTAGTGAAGGAGTAGGACCTAGGTTTCCTGCTGGGACTTCGGTCTCAGTTTTTATGTTTTTTTTTTTTTTTTTTAAGCAAACATGGGGACTTTAAATAGTGACATTGAACAAGAAATGCGTCGTGACGCATGCGAGAAGTACGTTGCATCAAACAGACATGAAGAATCAATTGTCAACTTGAAACGTCAAGTATATAAATGATATATAACAGTAGATTTAAACCTGAATACAGTATACTATTAGCAGCAGTGGAGTCTGGTCTAGGGATAGGTGAGGTATCAGTGGAGCAGGATCACATGAAGTGTCGAATGGGCAGTGAGGGGGGAGTTGCGGTGGGGGGAGGAAGGGAAGGTGGGGGGGAGAGTTAAGGGGGGGGGGTTTGATAGAAAGTATTGTAGGGTAGCAACAAAAGATTGGGATTTTTAGTTTTTATTCTCAGTTTTTATATTTTTTTAAGAATATTTTGTTTTATTTTCTTTACTCACTTCTGCTAGTTAGTATTCAGGGGATTCCTCCTGGTGAACTACAGGCAATTGCCAGCTAAGGTTTCTCACGGGATAATCTAGATCCTTATGGTCTCCCAGCCTGGCCTAGGAGCATGAGCAGGTTATAGTCTCGCACTAGGCCTCGCCACGACAGAGCCCTGTTTTGGATGGGGATGAGCCTGCGAGTGGATGTCTCGCTGGGACGCGAGACATCCACTGAGTCGCAGTGTACCTCTCAGGTGGCAGCACCCCCACTCTGGGTGGGAGGTGGTCTGTCTGGAGCAGAGCCCACCCGGTTCACGGTATGGTGAGTAAATGCAGCCCCCCATATCCCTTACTGGTCTTGGGGGGGTTATGGGCCCACTCCTGGGGATAATAGGACCTAGTAGTTCCTAAAAGACCCCCCTGGCTTGTCAGGATACCTGGCCCTCTTCCCTGCTTCCCTCCCCCTGCCTTTATTGCAGCTTTCACCTGGGGGGCGCTATTGCTGCAGCACCTGGCGTCCTGGGGGGGGCTGAAAATGGTACCTTTTCCTGCTGGGTCTTGTTGTAGATCCTCTGTGGCCTCCAATTTGGGGTCCCCACACCGAATGGCACGCCGTGGGGACCGCCATCTTTAGTATGGGCATAGGAGAATTTCTCCCTATTGACCTGCATGATGCAGCCATTTTCCCTGTGCTTCTCATTGACTTGCATTGGCAACCATTTTTTGTGTAGCCTTATGGAGCTACACAGGCAGTGTGACCTTTCACATTCTATCCAGGCTGACGTCATATCCTGTGACTTTTATTTCCTGCTGCACAGATCGGCTCTGGAGGTTTGTCAGAGAGGTGGTAAAGTACTGGGGTCTCTTTGGGCATATCCCTGCGCACTCTGCTATTTGCGTATATTAAAAGGGGACTCCGCCTACCGCCATGATCGGCGGTGGGGACCGCGCTCAGCACTCTTAAAGAGACAGTACACCTGTTTTCTTTTGAAATATTTATGGAGTCCCAGGCAGTGGTTTCACCCTCAGACACCTTAGTGCGACTACCAGACCTTCCGGATCGCAGTCGCTGGCCGCGATTTCAACAGCACTGGAAAACCTGGAGACCAAGGTTGATTTTGTGATGAAAAATGTTAATAGCCGGAAACGGCCGCTGCCTTCACCGTCAATCGGTGGGGTCCTCTGATTCAGAGGCTAATATGGTCGCCACGGACACCCCTCTCCTTGAGGGATCACTGTCCCCGCAATCGGATGGTGAAGAGGACCTGTCCTCCTCAGCTGCAGTGCGGGAACGCGCTTTGGTGGAAGTCCTGATTGTTTCAGTAAGAGAAACTTTAAAAATGTCAGATGAGCCCATACCGGTAGGGACACAGTTGTCCTTTGGCTCCCGCAAAACCCAAAAATCTGGCAAGGTTTTCCCTTGTCCCGAGAATTTTCATGATATGGTTAATGAACAATGGCGGCGCATCAGGTACGTGCTAGTAGTGCCTAAGTGCATTAAACGCCGTTATCCCTTTGCTGAGACGGTTTTGAACCATTGGACAGTACCGCCTAAGGTGGATAATCCTGTATCCACAAATGTTGAACAAATCTACTATAGTGCCTGTGGAAGGTTCCCCAGGATTTACAGACCCAGTGGACCAATTTTTGTGTCTGTTTTGGTATCACAGACGGTTACGGAAAGGGTTACGGTTTTTAAGGGGAACCTAGATGCTGACTTAGTTTCCCCGGAGCTGATGGAACTTATGGACCAGATGGCACCCGGCCCTGGTGTTCCTGTGTGATGCATCCTTGGATGCGTTCCCCTGGTGGCCAGAGTGTCGGCTCTGGGGATTGCCATAAGAGGCATGGTGTGGCTCAAAAGCTGGTCGGCAGACCAGGCTTCCAAGAAGGCCTTGACAGATCTCCCTATCCTGGGAGAGTGATTTTTTGGCGACTCGCTGGATAAGTTGATCAAAGGTCTAACTAGTGGGAAGAGTACTAGGGTTGAGCGAACACGGACTGTATTATTCGTGTTCGTACCGAATAATTGTTTTTTTGTTACCCGAACACGGACCCGAAAACTTTACTGTATATTCCGGTAAAAATCCGTGTTCGGTCGTTTTATTTCCGGGTTTTGTTTATTAGTAGCTGTGATTGGCCATCTGAAGCATGTGACCAAGTCTTTATAAGTTCGAGCCAGCGCCACTGCGGCGTCATTCTGCTGTGTAGTTCAGGGACAGATCACACATTATACGTGCTGGCTGCTGATTAGGGACAGACAGGCAGGTAAAACTCATTTGTGTCCGCATAGAATTGAGGGACAGTCGGAGTGTGTTAGGCAGGGCGAGTTGTAGGCATTTTAGGGCGAGGCTGCTGCTGATTTTTAGGGTCAGTTTTCTACGATCGATTTTGCTGTGTGGGAGGGGTTTGCAGTGACCGATCTACGATCTTATCAATCCTTTTAGGGAGAGGCTGGAGATAGGCAGGTGTCAGTGGTCCACATCGATTTTGCTGTGTGTGGGGTGCAGTGAACACAATCTTTTTTGCCCACTGAGGAGGAGGGAGAAAAGTCTTTTTCTATCAGTCACTGTGTGCAGCGTTTTTCCTTCAGCTGTGCTGACTCTGATCATACATTGCTGTGTTCAGTGTTCAGTTCACATGTGCTATTATTGAGTGGTTTCAAAAATCATACACTTTTTCTATTCCACTATTCAATATACAGCCTTGGGTTAAAAAAAATTAAATTGTGGCCTGCAGCAGAGCTGAATGATATAAGACACTGCTGTTCACATGTGTGAGATCCACCTTTCCAAGTTTTTGGGGTTCATCTCATACTTCTGAAGATTTGAGGTTGCTGCCTGTTCCAAACTCCTCCTACTCCTCATCCTGCCTTTTAGGGGTACAAACAATAGTAATTGGGGCCTAGTGTGGTTCTGTACGTGTGATATACATACACTTTTTTGATCATATTTTCTATTCCGCTATTCAATAAAAACCTTTGGGTATCAATTAAATTGCGGGATAGTCTGTGTTGGTACGTGTGAGATCCACCTTTCCAAGTTTTTGGGGTTCATCTCATACTTCTGAAGATTTGAGGGTGCTGCCTGTTCCAAACTCCTCCTACTCCTCATCCTGCCTTTTAGGGGTACAAACAATAGTAATTGGGGCCTACTGTGGTTCTGTACGTGTGAGATAAATACACTTTTTTTGATCATATTTTCTATTCCGCTATTCAATAAAAACCTTTGGGTATCAATTAAATTGCGGGATAGTCTGTGTTGGTACGTGTGAGATCCACCTTTCCAAGTTTTTGGGGTTCATCTCATACGTCTGAAGATTTGAGGGTGCTGCCTGTTCCAAACTCCTCCTACTCCTCATCCTGCCTTTTAGGGGTACAAAAAATAGTAATTGGGGCCTAGTGTGGTTCTGTACGTGTGAGATACATACACTTTTTTGATCATATTTTCTATTCCGCTATTCAATAAAAACCTTTGGGTATAAACAATTAAATTGCGGGATAGTCTG
This sequence comes from Pelophylax lessonae, assembly GCF_965119305.1. NCBI lineage: Eukaryota > Metazoa > Chordata > Amphibia > Anura > Ranidae > Pelophylax > Pelophylax lessonae. The sequence goes on from NC_138768.1 coordinate 737,679,985, forward strand.
TGTTGGTACATGTGAGATCCACCTTTCCAAGTTTTTGGGGTTCATCTCATACTTCTGAAGATTTGAGGGTGCTGCCTGTTCCAAACTCCTCCTACTCCTCATCCTGCCTTTAGGGGTACAAACAATAGTAATTGGGGCCTAGTGTGGTTCTGTACGTGTGAGATACATACACTTTTTTTGATCATATTTTCTATTCCGCTATTCAATAAAAACCTTTGGGTATAAACAATTAAATTGCGGGATAGTCTGTGTTGGTACGTGTGAGATCCACCTTTCCAAGTTTTTGGGGTTCATCTCATACTTCTGAAGATTTGAGGGTGCTGCCTGTTCCAAACTCCTCCTACTCCTCATCCTGCCTTTAGGGGTACAAACAATAGTAATTGGGGCCTAGTGTGGTTCTGTACGTGTGAGATACATACACTTTTTTTGATCATATTTTCTATTCCGCTATTCAATAAAAACCTTTGGGTATCAATTAAATGCGGGATAGTCTGTGTTGGTATGTGTGAGATCCACCTTTCCAAGTTTTTGGGGTTCATCTCATACTTCTGAAGATTTGAGGGTGCTGCCTGTTCCAAACTCCTCCTACTCCTCATCCTGCCTTTAGGGGTACAAACAATAGTAATTGGGGCCTAGTGTGGTTCTGTATGTGTGAGATACATACACTTTTTTTGATCATATTTTCTATTCCGCTATTCAATAAAAACCTTTGGGTATATACAATTAAATTGCGGGATAGTCTGTGTTGGTACGTGTGAGATCCACCTTTCCAAGTTTTTGGGGTTCATCTCATACTTCTGAAGATTTGAGGGTGCTGCCTGTTCCAAACTCCTCCTACTCCTCATCCTGCCTTTTAGGGGTACAAACAATAGTAATTGGGGCCTACTGTGGTTCTGTACGTGTGATATACATACACTTTTTTTGATCATATTTTCTATTCCGCTATTCAATAAAAACCTTTGGGTATCAATTAAATTGCGGGATAGTCTGTGTTGGTACGTATGAGATCCACCTTTCCAAGTTTTTGGGGTTCATCTCATACTTCTGAAGATTTGAGGGTGCTGCCTGTTCCAAACTCCTCCTACTCCTCATCCTGCCTTTAGGGGTACAAACAATAGTAATTGGGGCCTAGTGTGGTTCTGTACGTGTGAGATACATACACTTTTTTTGATCATATTTTCTATTCCGCTATTCAATAAAAACCTTTGGGTATAAACAATTAAATTGCGGGATAGTCTGTGTTGGTACGTGTGAGATCCACCTTTCCAAGTTTTTGGGGTTCATCTCATACTTCTGAAGATTTGAGGGTGCTGCCTGTTCCAAACTCCTCCTACTCCTCATCCTGCCTTTAGGGGTACAAACAATAGTAATTGGGGCCTAGTGTGGTTCTGTACGTGTGAGATACATACACTTTTTTTGATCATATTTTCTATTCCGCTATTCAATAAAAACCTTTGGGTATCAATTAAATGCGGGATAGTCTGTGTTGGTATGTGTGAGATCCACCTTTCCAAGTTTTTGGGGTTCATCTCATACTTCTGAAGATTTGAGGGTGCTGCCTGTTCCAAACTCCTCCTACTCCTCATCCTGCCTTTAGGGGTACAAACAATAGTAATTGGGGCCTAGTGTGGTTCTGTATGTGTGAGATACATACACTTTTTTTGATCATATTTTCTATTCCGCTATTCAATAAAAACCTTTGGGTATATACAATTAAATTGCGGGATAGTCTGTGTTGGTACGTGTGAGATCCACCTTTCCAAGTTTTTGGGGTTCATCTCATACTTCTGAAGATTTGAGGGTGCTGCCTGTTCCAAACTCCTCCTACTCCTCATCCTGCCTTTTAGGGGTACAAACAATAGTAATTGGGGCCTACTGTGGTTCTGTACGTGTGATATACATACACTTTTTTTGATCATATTTTCTATTCCGCTATTCAATAAAAACCTTTGGGTATCAATTAAATTGCGGGATAGTCTGTGTTGGTACGTATGAGATCCACCTTTCCAAGTTTTTGGGGTTCATCTCATACTTCTGAAGATTTGAGGGTGCTGCCTGTTCCAAACTCCTTCTACTCCTCATCCTGCCTTTTAGGGGTACAAAAAATTGTAATTGGGACCTAGTGTGGTTCTGTACGTGTGAGATACATACACTTTTTTTGATCATATTTTCTATTCCGCTATTCAATAAAAACCCTTGGGTATCAATTAAATTGCGGGATAGTCTGTGTTGGTACGTGTGAGATACACCTTTCCAAGTTTTTGGGGTTCATCTCATACTTCTGAAGATTTGAGGGTGCTGCCTGTTCCAAACTCCTCCTACTCCTCATCCTGCCTTTAGGGGTACAAACAATAGTAATTGGGGCCTAGTGTGGTTCTGTATGTGTGAGATACATACACTTTTTTTGATCATATTTTCTATTCCGCTATTCAATAAAAACCTTTGGGTATATACAATTAAATTGCGGGATAGTCTGTGTTGGTACGTGTGAGATCCACCTTTCCAAGTTTTTGGGGTTCATCTCATACTTCTGAAGATTTTAGGGTGCTGCCTGTTCCAAACTCCTCCTACTCCTCATCCTGCCTTTTAGGGGTACAAAAAATTGTAATTGGGGCCTAGTGTGGTTCTGTACGTGTGAGATACATACACTTTTTTTGATCATATTTTCTATTCCGCTATTCAATAAAAACCCTTGGGTATCAATTAAATTGCGGGATAGTCTGTGTTGGTACATGTGAGATCCACCTTTCCAAGTTTTTGGGGTTCATCTCATACTTCTGAAGATTTGAGGGTGCTGCCTGTTCCAAACTCCTCCTACTCCTCATCCTGCCTTTTAGGGGTACAAAAAATAGTAATTGGGGCCTAGTGTGGTTCTGTACGTGTGAGATACATACACTTTTTTTGATCATATTTTCTATTCCGCTATTCAATAAAAACCCTTGGGTATCAATTAAATTGCGGGATAGTCTGTGTTGGTACGTGTGAGATACACCTTTCCAAGTTTTTGGGGTTCATCTCATACTTCTGAAGATTTGAGGGTGCTGCCTGTTCCGTACTCCTCCTACTCCTCATCCTGCCTTTTAGGGGTACAAAAAATAGTAATTGGGGCCTAGTGTGGTTCTTTACGTGTGAGATACATACACCTTTTTTTGATCATATTTTCTATTCCGCTATTCAATAAAAACCTTTGGGTATAAACAATTAAATTGCGGGATAGTCTGTGTTGGTACGTGTGAGATACATACACCTTTTGATATCATATTTTCTATTCCGCTATTTAATCAAAACCTTTGGGTATAAACAATTAAATTGTGTGATAGTCTGTGTCGGTACGTGTGAGATACACCTTTCCAATTTTTGGGGCACATCTCATACTGCCGAGGATTTGAAGGTGCTTCAGTCTGCATCCTGCCTGTTCCGAACTCCTACTCCTCATCCTGCCTTTAGGGTACAAAAAATTGTAATCGGGGCCTAGTCTGTGTTTGTACGTGTGAGATACACCGTATTATAAAATTTTTCCTATTCCGCTATTCAATATACACCCTTTTGGAGTGTAAAAAATTTAATTACGGCATAGTCTGTATCGGTACGTGTGAGATACACCTTTTAAATTTGTTTGGCGCATCTCCTTCCACCGCCAAGGATTGCAGGGCGCTTCAGTTTGCCTCCTGTTCCCAACTCCTCCTACTCTTCTTCCTCATCCTGCCTTTAGGGTACAAAAAATTGTAATCGGGGCCTAGTCTGTGTTTGTACGTGTGAGATACACCGTATTATAAAATTTTTCCTATTCCGTTATTCAATATACACCCTTTTGGAGTGTAAAAAATTAAATTATGGCATAGTCTGTATCGGTACGTGTGAGATACACCTTTTAAATTTGTTTGGCGCATCTCCTTCCACCGCCAAGGATTGCAGGGCGCTTCAGTTTGCCTCCTGTTCCCAACTCCTCCTACTCCTCTTCCTCATCCTCCCTTTAGGGTACAAAAAATTTAAATCGGGGCCTAGTCTGTGTTTGTACGTGTGAGATACACCGTTTTTTATCCTATTCCGCTATTCAATATACACCCTTTTGGGGTAAAAAACATTAAATTGCGGCATAGTTTGCATATTTGACTGTGAGATACACCCGTGCGATACTGTTGTTGTTTTGTTCCGCTATTCAATAAACACCTTTCTAGGGCAAGATCTTAAATTACAGAAATATGAGGAGTCGTATATGAGAGGTCGTGGTGCTGCTGGTAGAGCTCCTGTTGCAAGGAGAGGACGTGGTCGATCTGTGCCAGCTACACGCACAAGTAAAACACCTTCCTCAAGTGTTAGTAGGCGACAGAACCTGCATCAGTATTTGGTAGGGCATCATACGCCTCTAGAAGTGATGAGGCCAGAACACGTAGAGGCGATAGTAGATTGGTTTGCTGCTGACACTGCCTCCAGTTCCTTCACATTGTCTCCCACCCAGTCTACTGCAGAAAGGTCAGAGTTGGCACCTGCAGCCGATGTCCAACCGTCTTTCACCTCACCCCCTTGCAAATCAGGCAAGCAGTCTGAGCCCCAAGCCATACAGCAGTCTCTTGTTCTTTTTGAGGACTCTGTCAGCAGGGTTTCCCAGGGCCATCCACCTAGCCCTGCCCCAGAAGTGGAAGAGATTGAGTGCAGCGATGCCCAACCACTTATTTCTCAAGATGAGTACATGCAAGGACCATCGCAGCACGTCTCCGATGATGACGAAACGCAGGTGCCAACTGCTGCGGCGTTCAGAATTGTGGAGACCGACAAGGAGGGCAGGGGTGAAGACTGGGTGGAAGATGCTGTGGAGGACGATGAGGTCCTCGACCCCACATGGAATGAAGGTCATGCAGGTGACCTGAGTAGTTTGGAAGAAGAGGCGGTGGTCGCACAGAGTCACCAGCACAGCAGAAGAGAGGGAGCAGGGTGCAGAAGCGGAGCGGCCGTGCCCTAGACACTACGCCTGCTACTGCCCAACGCAGCAAGGGAACGAGCGCACCAAAGTCAGCTCAAAGGAGTTCTCTAGCGTGGAAGTTCTTTAGAAAATGTGCTGATGACAGGACACGAGTCGTTTGCACCCTGTGCAATCAGAGCCTGAAGCGAGGCATAAACCTTCTCAACCTGAGCACAACCTGCATGATCAGGCATCTAAGTGCAAAGCACGAGCTGCAGTGGATTAGACGCCTTCAAAACCAAGAAACGTCTCTGGCTCATCCTGCTTCCTCTTCTGCTGCAGTCTCGGCCGCTCCAGCCACATCTGTAGTGATACCGGCACCTGCCACCCCGCAAACAGACGATCTGTCAGCAACACAACCACCTGGGTCACCAACCATCTCCACAATGTCCCGTGGAAGCATTCAGCTTTCCATCTCCCAAACACTTGAGAGGAAGAGGAAGTACCCCCCTACCCACCCGCGATCCCTGGCCCTGAATGCCAGCATTTCAAAATTCTTGGCCTTTGAAATGCTGTCATTCCGTCTGGTGGAGACGCACAGTTTTAAAACCTTATGTCGGTGGCTGTCCCACAGTACGTCGTGCCCAGCCGCCACTACTTTTCCAGGCAAGCCATCCCTTCCCTGCACAACCAAGTGGGGGAAAAAATCAGGCGTGCACTGCGCAACGCCATCTGTGGCAAGGTCCACCTAACTACCGATACGTGGACCAGTAAGCACGGTCAGGGGCGTTATATCTACCTAACGGCTCACTGGGTAAATGCAGTGGCGGATGGGCCTGAGGCGGATAGCAATTTGGCGCATGTCCTTCCACCACCGTGGATTGCAGGGTGCTTCAGTTTGCCTCCTGTTCCTAACTCCTACTCCGCTTCCTCATCCGGACAGCGTAACACCTTCACCACCAACTTCAGCAGGACCAGGGGTAAACGACAGCAGGCAGTTATAAAACTTGCCTGTTTGGGGGAAAAACCACACACCGTGCAGGAGTTGTGGAGGAGCATGGAACAGCAGACAAATGAGTGGTTGCTGCCAGCGAGCCTCAAGCCCGGCCTGGTGGTGTGCGATAACGGGCGAAATCTCATAGCAGCTCTGGGCCTAGCCGGTTTGACGCACATCCCTTGCCTGGCGCATGTGCTGAATTTGGTGGTGCAGAGGTTCCTTAAAAACTACCCCGATATGTCAGAGCTGCTGCAGAAAGTGCGGGCCGTCTGTGCGCACTTTGGGCGTTCTCACCCTGCTGCTGCTCGCCTGTCAGCGCTGCAGCGTAACTTCGGCCTTCCCGCTCACCGCCTCATATGTGACGTGCCCACAAGGTGGAACTCCACCTTGCACATGCTGGAAAGACTGTGCGAGCAGCAGCAGGCCATAGTGGAGTTTCAGCTGCAGCACGCACGCGTGAGTCGCTCTGCGGAACAGCACCACTTAACCACCAATAACTGGGCCTCCATGTGAGACCTGTGTGCCTTGTTGCGCTGTTTTGAGTACTCCACCAACATGGCCAGTGCCGATGACGCCGTTCTCAGCTTAACTATCCCACTTCTATGCCTCCTTCAAAAAACAATTCGGGCGATGATAGAAGAGGATGTGGCACAAGATGAGGAGGAGGAGGAGGATGAAGAGGTAACATTTCCAAGGCTTTCAGGGCAGTCATTCGCAAGGGGCTCCGAGGGTGGGTTCCTGCACACACAAACGCCAGGGACACAATTGTCCAGCAGGGGCACAGTTCTGGAGGATGAGGAGGAGGAGCTGGAGGAGGAGATGGAACCATGTTCACAGCAGGGTGGCACCCAGGCCAGCTCATGGCCATCACTGGTGCGTGGCTGGGGGGATACAGAGGACACGGACGATACACCTCCCACAGAGGACAGCCTTTCGTTGCCTCTGGGCAGCCTGGCACACATGAGCGATTACATGCTGCAGTGTCTCCACAAAGACCACCGAGTTGCCCACATTCTAACTTGTGCTGATTACTGGGTGGCCACGCTGCTGGATCCCCGTTACAAGGACAACGTACCGTCCTTAATTCACTCACTGGAGCGCGATCACAAGATGCGCGAGTACAAGCGCACGCTGGTAGACGCGATGCTGCTGGCATTCCCACCTGACAGCGGGGCCACAGTGGAAGCACAAGGCAGAGGAGGAGGAGGAGGAAGAGGTCGCCAACGCAACCAGGGCACCGCCAGCACCTCAGAAGGCAGGGTTAGCATTGCCGAAATGTGGAAAAGCTTTGTCAGCACGCCACAACAAACAGCAGTACCAGCAGCTCATATGGAACGTCTTAGCAGGAGGCAGCATTTCACGAACATGGTGGAGCAGTATGTGTGCACACGCCTAGACGTACTGAATGAGGGGTCTGCCCCCTTCAACTTCTGGGTCTCCAAGTTGGGCACATGGCCTGAGCTTGCCCTTTACGCCTTGGAGATGCTGGCGTGCCCTGCAGCCAGTGTATTATCTGAACGGGTATTTAGCACGGCTGGGGGCGTTATCACAGACAAGCGCAGCCGCCTGTCCAGAGACAATGTGGACAAGCTCACATTCATTAAAATGAACCAGGCATGGATCCCATGGGACTTTTCCGTACCTTGTGCAGAATAGCGATGGATACCGACCTTACCCACCCATTGTTCTATTTTTGCGCTTTCTCACTCTTTTGGGGTGTACCCTCATTTAAAATTTCTGAAAAGAAGCAGTGTTGGCTACCTCGTCCTCCTCAGGGCCAGATTAACGTAGGGGCTATTGGAGCTGCAGCTCCAGGCCCCTACCTTTATATAGGCCCCGGGTTGGCCATATTCACTGTTACCGCTCTTCTGTCACTTGTAAACACAGAAGTCTGGCTTCTATGCTCGCTTCCCCAGGCAGCTCCCTCAGAACCTCCCCACACAGCACGAAGGCCGGACAAGGAGGGACAGTTGCCGATGCATGGATGTGTTTATGGGCTTCAGAGACAGCATCCCATGTTGAATTAGGCATGCATGGCTGCACCCTTCCTCCTCTGGGTGCATGCCAAGGCACGGCCCTTAAGGCCCTTCAAAATCCTCAGCACCAAGCCCATGATGCTCTTAATTCGGCCCTGGTCCTCCTCCACCGCCGCTTCCACCTACACCGCCCATAGGTGTGCGCAGCCTATTGCATTAGGGTGTGCACCCCAAAGTTTAAATACACATGCATGTGTTTGCCTACATGTACATGGCCCCGATACTTTACTCTCCCTGCTGGCAAAGTGAAATAGAGCAGAGCATGTCCGAGGGAGATCTTTCCCATCTCCTCACTGGCAAACAGAGCGATAATGCTATGTGCCCTAGGTGATTAGGGTGTGCCCAGGTACACCCGGCACACCCTGTGTGCACACGCCTATGACACCGCCACATCCACCACCACCTCAACCTCCCTCCTACTCCATATGGGCCTCGTCCTTCAGAGATGAAGAACATTGTTTTATTTTTATTTTTTTTTTTGTTGTTGTTGTTTTAAGTTATTTCCCTATCCACATTTGTTTGCAGAGCACTTGCCATGCTCTTAACTACGTTTTGCTGCCATTTGCAGCACTCTAGCCCTTTCCATTGGTGTTTTAGAGCCATTTTAGTGCCTGAAAGTTCGGGTCCCTATTGACTTCAATGGGGTTCGGTGTCCGGGAAAAGTTCGGCAAAAGTTCGGGACACGGACCCGGACTTTTTTTAAAAGTTCGGCCGAACCCGCCGAACACGGACATCCAGGTGTCCGCTCAACTCTAAAGAGTACTCTTCTTCCTCAATTCTCCAAAGGTAATGCACCCCGTAGTAAACGGGGGGCCTTCTTTCACCGCTCATAGACTTTTTTTAATGCCTCAGGGGCACAAGAAAAAGGGAAGCCATTCAGGGCTTCTGGAGGGGCTAAAAAGCCATGGTCAGGCAAGACCAAGACCAGCCAGTTCGGTTTTGCGGACAAGTCCTCTTCAGCATGAAGGGGTGCCCTCACCCTTTTCTGGGGTGGGGGGACATCTGCGCTTCTTTCAGGAACCCTGGACTACCTTCATTCAAGACAAATGTGTTCACGAACTAATTCGTTCTGGGTATAAGATCGAATTTTGGTTCTGGCCGGCGGGGGGATTTTCTGGCCTCCATCGATATCAAAGATGCATATCTACACATCCCCATCTAAAAGGAGGACACCCGCGATTTCTGCGCTTTGTGGTGGCAGAGGAGCATTTTCAATTTTTGGCGTTACCCTTTGGTCTCACCTCCGCTCCCAGAGTCTTTACCAAGGTACCGGCCCCCGTATTGGCCTTGTTGCGCCAAAAAGGCATTGCGATCCTGGGATATCTGGACGATCTCCTATTGAGAGTAGACTCTCATTCGGCTCTGTTGGGCGACCTGTCAATTGCAGTTCAGACCCTTCGGGAATTCGGGTGGACTATCAATTTAAAAAAATCTGCTCTGACGCCTTCAGTGAGGTTGGATTATCTGGGGCTGACTCTAGATTCCACCTTGGCGAGGGTCTTTCTTCCCCTGGAAAAACGTCAAAAGTTGCAGGGAGCGATCCGGTTGCTGTTGGAAACCGATCTGTCCTCACTACGGGCTTGCATGAGAGCCCTGGGTCTGATGGTATCAACCTTCGAGGCGGTTCCATTTTCTCAGTCTCACTCAAGACCTCCGCAAACAGAGATTCTTGCCAAATGGAACAGGGATTCACAGTCTTTAGACAAAATGATACGCTTGAGCCGGTCTGACCTGTCCTGTTGGATCCAGTCGCTAGCATTTTGTCAGGGCAAGTTCTTCCTTCCACTGAAGGTGGTCACCACGGACGCCAGCCTGTCAAGGTGGGGTGGATTGCTGGGGAAGCTCTGTGCCCAGGGACCTGGTCAACGGAGGAGTCTTCCTTACCGATCAAAATTCTGGAGCTCAGAGCAATCAAGCTTTGCCTGATTCACTGGACTAATCGGCTACGTGGTTCTCCGGTTCGGATCCAATCGGACAATACCACGGCTGTGGCTTACATCAATCATCAAGGGGGTACCAAGAGTGTCCTGGCGGCCAAGGAGGTGGCCGAGATTCTGGTATGGGCAGAAGACAATGTTCCGCAGTCCACATTCCGGGTGTGGAGAATTGGCAAGCGGATTACCTGAGCCGTCAGGTGCTGGATCAAGTGGAATGGTCCCTTCATCCGGAAGTATTTAATCTCCTATGTGTCAGATGGGGAACTCCGGAAGTAGACCGGTTTGCATCTCGCCTCAACAAAAAAATGTCCAGAGGTTTGTGGCCAGGTCTCGGGATCCTCTGGCTGACACCATAAATGCCTTGGTGGCTCCTTGGAGCCAGTATCGGCTGATCTATGCCTTACCTCCAATAAAATAAAAAAACTCTTCCCAAGGCTTTTCCGCAGGGTGGCGATGGAAGGATTTTCAGTCATTCTGGTGGCCCCAGACTTGGTACTAAGATCTAGTAAAATTGGTCGTCGATCCTCCGTGGAGACTTCCTCTGAGGGAGGATCTACAGTCCCAGGGACCGATCTTCCATCCTGCTTTATGGTCGCTGGCTTTAACAGCATGGCTGTTGAAGGGCAGGTGTTGAGAGATACAGTGAGGATCGAAGGTTTGGGCACCCCAGGTAAAAATTTGTATTAATGTGCAAAAAGAAGCCAAGGAAAGATGGAAACATCTCCAAAAGGCATCAAATTACAGATTGGACATTCTTATAATATGACAACAAAAGTTAGATATTATTTTCATCATTGACACTTTCAAAATGACAGAAAACAAAAAAATGGCGTCTGCAAAAGTTTGGGCATCCTGCAGAATTTATAGCATGCACTGCCCCCTTTGCAAGGCTGAGACCTGCCAGTGTAATGGATTGTTCTCAATCATCATCTGGGAAGACCAGGTGATGTCAATCTAAAAGGTTTTAAATGCCCAGACTCATCTGACCTTGCCCCAACAATCAGGACCATGGGATCTGAAAACTGAAACTGAAAATAGTTGACGCTCACAAAGCTGGAGAAGGCTATAAGAAGATAGTAAAGCGTTTTCAGATGTCAATATCCTCTGTTCGGAATGTAATTAAGAAATGGCAGTCATCAGGAACAGTGGAGGTTAAAGCAAGATCTGGAAGACCAAGAAAAATATCAGACAGAACAGCTCGCAGGATTGTGAGGAAAAACAATTCAAAACCCACGTTTGACTGCACGATCCCTCCAGAAAGATCTGGCAGACACTGGAGTTGTGGTACACTATTCCACTATAAAGAGATACTTGTACAAATATGGTCTTCATGGAAGAGTCATCAGAAGAAAACCTCTTCTATGTCCACTCCTCACCACAAAAATCAGCGTTTGAACTTTGCAAATAAACACATAGACAAGCCTGATGCATTTTGGAAACAAGTTCTGTGGACCGATGAGGTTAAAATTGAACTCTTTGGCCGGAATGAGCAAAGGTACGCTTGGAGAAGAAGGGGTACAGAATTTAATGAAAAGAACCTCTGTCCAACTGTTAAGCATGGGGGTGGATCAATCATGCTTTGGGGTTGTATTGCAGCCAGTGGCACAGGAAACATCTCACGAGTAGAAGGAAGAATGGATTCAATACAATTTCAGCAAATTTTGGATGGTAACTTGATGCCATCTGTGAAAAAGCTGAAGTTAAAGAGAGGTTGGCTTCTACAAATGGATAATGATCCTAAACACACCTCGAAATCCACAGGGGCATTACATCAAGAGGCGTAAACTGAAGGTTTTGCCATGGCCTTCACAATCTCCTGACCTCAAAATAATTGAAAATCTATGGATAGATCTTAAAAGAGCAGTGCGTGACAGACAGACCAGAAATCTCAAAGAACTGGAAGACTTTTGTAAGGAAGAATGGGCAAAGATACCTCAAACAAGAATTGAAAGACTCTTGGCTGGCTACAAAAAGCGTTTACAAGCTGTGATACTTGCCAAAGGGAGCAGTACAATATATTAACTCTGCAGGGTGCCCAAACTTTTGAAGACACCATTTTTTTGTTTTCTGTTATTTTGAAAGTGTAAATGATGAAAATAAAATCTTACTTTTGTTGACATAAGAATGTCTAATCTGTAATTTGATGCCTTTGAGATTTTTCCATCTTTCCTTGGCTTCTTTATGCACATTAATACAAATTTTTACCTGGGGTGCCCAAACTTTCGATCCCCACTGTAAGGGTCTTTCTGAATCTGGGATTTCTACCCTGTTGAAGGCTAGGAAGGTGACTTCTAGAAGATTTATCATCGTACGTGGAAATCTTACATTTCATGGTGTGAATCGCTGAAGCTGTGCCCTCGTTGTTTCCTATAGCTAGTGTTTTGGCCTTGTTACAAAAAGGGGGTCAGCAACGGTTGGCGTTCGACACTATCAAGGGCCAAGTGTCGGCTTTGACTATTTACTTCTAACGTCCGTTGGCTGTTAATGCCTTGATTTACACTTTTTTTCAGGGGGTGCATCATCTGGCTCCCCTGAGGAGATCCACGTTGCCTCCGTGGGATCTCACTCTGGTTTTGTCTGTTCTTCAAAAGCCTCCTTTTGAGAACATTAGGGGGATTTCTCTGCTTTCTTAATCCCAGAAGGTTGCTTTTCTGGTGGCAATTACTTCTGCCCGCAGAATGTCTGAGTTGGCAGCGCTGTCTTGTCGTTCGCCTTATTTGGTGGTCCACAGAGATAAAGTGAAACTCCGACCTAATCAGTCTTTCTCCCTAAGGTGGTGTCCGATTTTCATCTAAATGAAGACATTGTGTTGCCTCTGTCCTAAGCGTAAGCATCCCAAAGAAATTACTTTGCTCCCTCTGGATGTGGTACGGGCGATCAGGGTTTAACTGACGGTCACTAAGTCTTTTAGGAAACCAGGTGCTCTTTTTGTCCTTACTGAGGGATCTCGTAAGGGTTTGGCTGCATCTGCTGCGATTTTATCAAGATGGATTAGGCAGACGGTTGTTCAGGCTTATTCTTTGAAGGGTCAGGTTCCTCCTTTCCCTGTGAAGGCGCATTCTACTAGGGCGCTGAGTGCCTCTTGGGCTTTTCGCTATCAGGCCTCAGTAGTGCATGTTTGTAAGGCGGCGACTTGGTTATCTGTGCACACTTTTACAAAATTTTACAAGGTAGATTTGTTGGCATCTTCGGATGCATCCTTTGGCCGCAAGGTTTTGCAGGCTGCTGTTTAAAAGAGACTTGTTAAAGTCCAGAGGGGGCACCAGTATCCCAGACTTCGCTTACTACCACCGAGCAGCGACTCTGACGCGCTTGGTGGATTGGTTTCACAATGCCTCCACTAAACTGTGGGTGCAAATTGAACGTCTTCTTGCCCCCTTTGATCTCAGGGCAATCCCCTGGACCCCGGTACATCTTCGCGGCCACGCTTCCTCTTACAGCGCTTTAACAGATCAGACCCTGCGGGCCTGGGATTGCCTGAATAGATCGAGCCGTCTCTCAGGTCCTCAGGGTCCCATGACGCCCTTCTTTGGCACCCCGGCGTTCCCCCCGGCAGTCTCGTGTTCTATATTTGGACCCTGGACTGCGAAGGATCATCAACGGGTGTCCCAAATTCTCCGAACTGACCCGTCCTTGTTGATGACTCCTGCTTCCACCACTTCGGACGGTGATCTTGTGAGCTGGCTGCAGCGACGCCAGGCCCTCTCCTATATACGCACCCTGCCCTCGCTGACTGATCTTAGGGGAGACCCTTTGGAGTTTGAATCTATCCTGCTTCAGGATGTCCCCCCCACGCACATGGTATCTCTCTTATATTCCTTACTCCTGCGTACCCTCCGTCCTGACCTGCCGACATATACTGCTGTCTGGGACAGGGACGGGCCCTTTCATCGAACGACTGGTACAAATGCTTCGTGCTGACCCACTCGCTGTCTCCTGCTACCCAAGTTCAAGAGAAGGGGTTCAAACTCTTGAGCAGATGGTACAGGTGCCCTTCCTCGGCTAACTATATTGATCCACTTCAGTCGGACCAATGTTGGCGGTGCGTGTCATCTAGGGGAACGCTTATTCATATCTGGTGGGAATGTCCACAGATCCATGAAATGTGGAATGACATTATTGCTCTCTACTGCAAGCTCCAGGCAACCAGTTTCTGCGACACCGGAATCGGCCCTGTTGTCTTTGTTACCGGCTCCTTCCGGCCGATCAAAAGAGACGTTCTGCGGTTCTTCTTGGCGGCTGTTAGGGATGTGGAAAACCTACTGGCGCGGGAGGAGGGCAGGGAGGAATGGTTCTCTGCTGCGTGGATGTCCTGGGACATGTTTCAGTGTTCGGATGCCTTCAAGTCCTGGCTCAAATATCTGTGTTGCCGGGTGCTGGGGGGCAGTAGTGGGATGCGGGTGGCCCCTCCTGATTTCCTCTACCTTCTTCACCCCCTTGGCTTACCTCTGTCTACATTCTCCTGCTTTATCCCACCTTCCTTCTCTCTATCCCCCTCTTTTGTTATACCACTGACACCATAAGGCAATCCTTTTTGTGCTTATTTATTGTTTTTAGGCGCTTCTCAGCAGGAGGCCTGGATATTTACCAATGCCTTCCACACTGCACACAATCTTCTAATGCGATGCCAGCTACAGCGGTATCTCTAATAGTGTTGACTTTTATTTGTCTTTTCTTTTGCCTATGTTACACCAAGTTGCTGTTTGTTAAGCTGCGATGCAACCGGGATCCAACGGACCTGGAGGTTTACATTTCTTATCTGCACTTATTGATATTGGATTGTTGTATGCACTTCCTCAAAGTTCGTCATGCCTGGCATTTTTCTGTCCGTTTCTTACCCCCATACTTCTCCCCATATTCTGTAAAACCCTTATTTATCAATAAACTACGATTGAATTAAAAGAGACTCGTTTTTTTTCTCTTTAAGGGTTTTTTCTTTCACGGGTGAGCTCCTGTTGTTCCTGGTTGAGCTTCATGTTACCCAGTTGGCTAAGTTAAGCCTTTGGAGTTTACGGTAACTATTTGGTTTGCGTTCTTCCTACCCCTCATGCCTACACTGTTTTGGGACGTCCCAATGGTATAAGAAGCATAAGAGCTGATTCTGTCAATGAACGATAGAGAAAACTGGATTTTTGTAAGAACTTACCATAAAATCCTTTTCTCTGAAGTCCATTGACAGACGCAGCACCTGCCCCTCTGATATAGGGATGGTTTGTGTCTTCTCACTGCTTGCAACTAAACTGGTACGCTGGGGCAGGGTGTGTGGGGTTATGCCTATAGGGACAGCACCTGTAGGCGTGATAAACTGTTTATTTTTCCTGCCTAGTTCTACTCCTGTAGAGGGCAGCATAACCCAATGGTATAAGAAGCATAAGAGCTGTGTCTTTCAATGGACTTCAGAGAAAACGATTTTACAGTAAGTTTTTACAAAAATCCATTTTTTTCTTGAATACCCCCCTCAGATCTACAGTGACTGCACTTTCAAGTGCACTCTTCAGGCACAGTGGATTTGCCTTTAGTAAATAAACCCCATTGTCTTGCTGAAATGTCCACCCTTGTTTCATCTTCATCACACTAGGAGATGGCATAAAAAAAAAGTCTTGGTACATTTTTCCATTCATCCTTTCTTCAACGATATGAAGTTTGCCAGTACTGTATGCTGAAAAACAGCCCTACACCATGATGTTCTGCCTCCAAACTTCACTGTGGTAGGGTGTTTTTGGGGTGATGTGCAGTGCCATTTGACATCCAAACATGGTGTGTAATGTGGCATCCAGAGAGTTCAATTTTGGTTTACCTGACCAGACTATATTCTCCCAGTATTTCACAGGCTTGTCTAAATGTTTTTGCAGCAAACTTTAAATGAGCTTCAACATGCTTTTTCTTCAGCAATGGAGTTTTGCATGGTGGGCGTGCATACAGGCCATGGCGGTGGAGTGCATTACTTATTGTTTTCTTTGAAACAATTGTACCTGCTAATTCCAGATCTTTCTGAAGGTCTCCACAAGTGGTCCTTGGATCTTGGGCAACTCTTCTGATAATTATTTTCACTCCTCTGTCACAAATCTTCCAAGGAGCACCTGGTTGTGGCAGGTGTATGGTGAAATGATGTGCTTTCCACTTCTGGATTATGGCCCCAAAGTGCTCACTGAAACATTCAGAAGTTTAGAAATCCTTCTGTAACCCATATACATACACATACAGAAACCTCAAAAAAAAATTAAAGCTCAACTTTGAAAACACATAAGATCTCAATGGGGAAAAAGATCATGCTGGATATCTATACTGAGAATGTCTGGGTAATGTGTTAGGAACAAAAGGTTGCCACACCTTTTGATGGAAATGAAAATGATCAACCGACAGAGGGCTGAGTTCAAAGATACCCCAAAAATCAAAGTGAAAAGATGATTTAACAGGCTAGTCCACTTTACTGAAATTTAATTGCAGCAACTCAAAATGGTATTCAGTATTTTCTATGGCCCCCACGTGTTTGTATGCATGCCTGTAAATGTCAGGGGATGCTCCTAATAAGACGACGGATGGTGCCCTGGGGTATTCCCTCCTAGATCTTGACCAAGGCATTACTTTGCTCCTGAACAGATCGAGGTGGAACCTGGCAGGGTCGGATGTACCGAAACATAATGTCCCATTCAATGGTATCAATTCCTTCATCCTCCAGGAACTGGCTGCATACTCTCGCCCCATGAGGCCAGGCATTGTTCTGCACCAGGAGGAACCCAGGACCAACTGCACCAGCATAGGGTCTGACAATTGGTCTGAAGATTTTGTGGAGGTCTGTGCATCCCTCCATTGATATGTCTCCCCACACCATCACTTACCCACCACCAAACTGGTCATGCTGAACGATGTTTCAGACAGCATAACGTTCTCCGTGGCTTTTCCAGACCCTTTCCCATATGTCACATGTGCTCAGGGTGAACTTACTCATCTAAAAAAAGCACAGGGCACCAGTGACGGACCTGCCAATTCTGGTGTTCAATGGCAAATGTCAATTAAGCTCCACAGTGCCAGGCAGTGAGCACAGGGTCTACTAGAGGTCGGGGCCTCATGCCACCCTCATGAAGTCCGTTTCTGATTGGTCAGAGATATTCACACCAGTGGCCTACTGGAGGTCATTTTGTAGGGCTCTGGCACTGCTCATTCTGTTCCTTCTTGCACAAAAGGAGCCGATACTGGTCCTGCTGATGGGTTAAGGATCTTCTATGGCCCTGTCCAGCTTTCCTAGAGTATCTGCCTGTCTCTTGGAATCTCCTCAATGCTCTTGAGTGAGACTGTGCTGGCTGGAAGACACAACAGACCTTCTGGCAATCGGACATATTGATGTGCCATCCTGGAGGTGTTGGACTGCCTGTGCAACCTCTATAGGGTCCAGGTATCGCCTCACGCTACCAGTAGTGACACTGACCCTAGCCAAATGCAAAACTAGTGAAAAAAAACAGCCAGAAAAGAGTAGGGAAAAAAAACATCAGTGGCCTCCACCTGTAAAACCATTCCTGTTTGGAGGTTGCCTCATTGTTGCCCATCCAGTGCGCCTGTTAATTGTAACACCAAGTTGGAGGTGTGGAGAGGGAAAGGGGACATTATTTCACATTTTTCGGTCGTGCCCCAAAATGGAAAAATTCTGGAAACAGATCTATGAAACTATACAAACTCTTACAGAATATCAACTGACAATGGATCCAGCCCTCTTCCTTCTCCACAAAACTGACATCTCAAGTAAACAATACAAAAATTCAATAATACTCCATCTACTTAACGCAGCAAAAATGTGCATTCCCTTAAATTGGAAAAAAGAGGTACCACCAGACATTAATATGTGGATAAATAAGGTGGAAGAGGTTTACAAATTAGAAAATCTTGTATTAAATGCTAACCATAAAATAGAAAAATATAAATTAATATGGAATGGATGGAACGAATATGTAATCTCGAGAAGACAGAATCCAGTATGAAGGCCTAGGAGATAGAGGGAACCCTAAACCCAGGGAAAATCTCCTTTCCCTTTAATTCCTTTCATCCCCCCCCCCCTTTTTTTTTTTGTCCAGCGTTTGTTTTGTTTTGTGGTCTCTCATAGTTGAGTATTAAAATAGAGGTTAGATTACAAAAGGTATATAAATAAACCAGCTACTTGGGGAATATTTATGTTATGATTATTTTTGATGGTGTAATCCTTTCCCATTGTGGGAGGATTATTGAAGTTATAACTCTTATCCTCTGCTACAATGTAAATAATGTATGATACCATGATTGTATATAAATGTATATGGAAAAAATGATAAATAAAATTTAGTAAAAAAAAAAAAATTGTAACACCACAGCAGCTGAAACTGATTAACCCCCTCTGCTACTTAAATGACCAGATCAATATCCCTTGATGCTTTACTCTGATAAAATGTGTTCCTTTAATTTTTTTCAAGCAGTGTGTGTGTGTGTGTGTGTGTATATATATATATACATACATACACAAACTTATTAAAACACCTACTTTTTTTGAACTGTTCGCAGCTGCATAAGGGGGCTTAGAGAGGTGGGGGGTGGGGAAAAAGCAGTACAATGATCTTCCCAGTGAATGGCTGTGCAGGGAGCATCTACAGACTAAATAATATACCCTAAATTGTTTTTTCACCAAAGAAGTGTAGCAGAATACATTTTGGCCTACATTTATGAAGAAATATTTATTTTCAAAATTTTATAACAGAAAAGAAGAAAAGACATCTGTGCAGGAATTCGCACGGATATCTGTAAAATCGCCACAAAGTCGGACTGAAATTCCGGCTTGAAGTCATGCGAGTTCAGCTGAACTCGCACAATTTATAAAAACGGCCTCAGTGTGAACCTAGGCTGAAAGGTTGAAAATTTGCCTGAGCAGGAAGGGGGTAAAAGTGCCCGGTATTGAAGTGGTTAAGTAAAGAATTCAAGTTCAGATGTAGACATCTGTTTAACAGGCAAACTAAGTTCCACCCACTGTGAACAGTTAAAATGGAGCTTAGGAATCTAATCTAACTGCTCTCATTTCTAACGTACGCGTTATTTTAGTCCACAGAGCCCCGACTGTAATTTATAGGCAGCTATGCCATCAGCCCCTGCACACTGAAGCTAATGCCAATAGTCAGTCCCCGGCTTCTCTTCCTGGTTACGTTGACTGTCCCTGTGCATGAAATTATACAGATGTCCATTTATTCGTTGTACACTGTCCTCTACTTCTGTTTCTATAGTAGTGCTAGAAAGCTGCTATGGCAAGTTCACTTTTTTTTTAGCGAAGTTCTGCTTTCATGGAACCCTAGCAGTAATGGCCCTGGTATGCTAACAGACCATTGGTTGTTTTTTAAAGCATCTCAAACAATGCTTTGTACTATTGGGATTTTTTTGCACTGTAAGTTTTGCTAAGTCCATTCCAATGCTGGTGGTGGTGGCTCAGATGGCCTCTTAGGTAGGCATCAATACATTACTTACATGGTGTGTTTGCAGGAAAAGAATTAGTGCTACATACAGGAATGCAGGAGTGATGCAAAGTTCTATGTAATTCCAAATAATGCTCTACAAAGATTCTGAGCTTCATGATTTTTTTTTGGTTTAACACTTTTATATTAACTGCAAAAAGTATGACATATCACTGGAAGAATCTACAATGCAAGAATGGATTTTCCTCAGATGTGTTCCTTTTTTAACTGAAAACACAATTGCATAATAGATGACAAGGTCTACAAAAAATCGTAGTTTGCAGAAAACACGATTGCACAGTAATTGCAATGAGGAAATTATTGGAAATCCATTTATGCAGTTGAAATCCCTACTTTACTGCAGATTTGCCCAATTACTTTGGCTTATTTCTGGCCTTGCCAGGCCAGCAGCCTAGCTTCCCAGTCAAGTGTAGACCAAATAATCTTTCTTGCATAGTTTTAGATCAGATTTTTTTTTTCTTTATTATTAAAAATAAAAAAGTAATATTCCAATGCAGAAAGAGATGTACACACAATGCAAACTGTACAAATACTATAAAGAGTACAAGTTTTTTTTCATGCAAACAATGATGTTATTTATACTTAATTGTAGGCAGTATAAAGATTTCCAAGCAGTGAGTTCCAAAATTATGATGGGTACATGAGCACTATGCACTTTATTTCAGCCTTGTTTTTTCTCCTTGGTACCTCTTATTAATTTGTCTTTTCTTCATAAATTGGACTAGATTTAAACTTGCATCAGACACTAGAGCACACAAAGAACAGATATTGAGCTAGAAAAGAAGATAATTACAAGGGTGTCCTGCACAACAGACTGTCTCTTTTTTCCTATGGATTAAAGCAGAAATAAACTCTCAAAAATCATTAAAGTGGTTCTAAAGGCGGCTGAAGGTTTTTTTTTTTTTTTTACTGTAATGCATTCTCTGCATTAGGGTAAAAAAAAAAAAACACCTGAGTGCAGGCCCCCCAAACCCCTTTTATACTTACCTGACCCTGATCTAGATCCAGTGATGTGCACAAGAGCACGGCTCTCACTGCATCCAATCACAGCCAGTGAGGAGGGAGTAGTCTATGGTCACATAAGTGCCCCCACAGCAAGCAGCTTGCTATGGTGGGCATTTGGCGGGGGGGGGGGGAAGCACCAGCAGGTAACATAAGGGGAAGATTGGGGTGGCTCTGTGCAAAACCATTCACCCATATGCTGCTAGCATTAAAAAAAAAAAAAAAAAGGATAGGAAGGTTATTATATGTACTTGTTTTAATTTATTTTATTACATTTCTTCAGTTGCTTCCAGGTTTTTGGCCTAGGCCGCCAAAATAATGTTATACATCTCAGGAGTCTTACGGGCATTTTTTCTTTTATCTGGAGGAGGGTTTTTCTCTAAGAACACCCTCCTGCCCGCAGGCCTAACCTAAGGGCAGATGGATTGCAGAAAGTAAAGGCTACAAAAATATTCTGCCCTTACGCAAGTTGGCCACAGCTAGAAATGCTGGACTGGTGTATTTAAAACGATATCTCAACAAAAATCACAGGGACAAGACCAGATGGGTAAGTTTGCTTTGAACATTAAAAATGAATTAAACAGCATTTTTGAGTTGTGGTGCTCAGGTACAGTTTAGTTCCACTTTAAAAGATTTGTATATTTGACAATGTAAAACATTTAGCTCCAATTGTGAATTTATTGAATTAACTTTATTTCAGATGTTTGTCTATATGGGCTCAATTCTTGTAATTATGTGAGTCTATATCTCATCACTTTGACCTCCCCCACTCTTCAGTTGGGATACAGGTAGATGGGCTCTGTGTTGTGTTGACTCCCAGCCTAAGTATCAACACACAGAGCCCACCTCCTACCTGTACTCCAACAGGACACTAGGCACAGATGGAAGTGATGGGATATGGAACTCTAGTGTAATTGTGTGTAAACAGATGTGCAACCGAAATAAAGGTGCTCCAAAGACTTTATCTCAAGGCCAAAGCCAGCAATGTTAAAACTGAATTTTCCTACACGAGTTCTTCCTAATATCTCATACGTCCTCTACAATGAAAGCTCCACTATCAAGCTGAAATTGGGAAATGGGGTAGAGAAGCTGGAGGACAAAGTGGAATGTAAAATAAACTAGTGCACTCATTACTGCACTCTGCCATGTTAAAGAGGAGCTCCAGTCATATTTGTGTTTAAAAGTCAGCAGCTACAAAAACTGTAGCTAATGACTTAATAAATAGACACTCATCTGTCCCAAGATCCAGTGATGTGCTCACCCGAGCCATTCCTTCCACAGGTCTTCGCCAGCACCTCAACTGTGGACACCTGGCTGTGAAAATTTGTTGCTTTACAGCTGGGTGCCCACTACGAATGTGCGAGCTACACTGCTCATTGTGAATGGCCCTGCAGTCTTGTGGGACCTGTGTTGTGTTCCAGAAGACTCTGGAGGGGGCGAACTTCTGCTTGAGAGTGAGAGCAAATACCTGTAAAAAACAGGTACCCCCCAAAGAAATTGCCATTTCATAAAGAGGAAGGGGGGAGGAGGCCTTAAAACGTAGTTCTGCTTTAAAGTTAAAATGTCAAGTGACATTTGAATAAAGTTCTATTCACTGCAGCGGCACTGTAGGGGTTCCCATCACAACATAAGGAGCTGAAATCCAGGAAACTTATAACACTGTAAACAAGGCAATTTGCCTTGTCTGTGCATTGGAGCTGCACAGGAAATAGAGGCCAGCATAGCTCCAATGCATCTGGTATAACTGTAGCAATAGTGTTATAAACACTGCCCATAACATTTCAGAGGTCATGTGGTACTTTGGGGGGGGGGAACAACCATGGACACTATTTCTGCTGATTTCCATAAACCTTATTGTGTTCATTCTGATCCTCCGGTATGGCAACATTTACCCATGAAAAAGAATACTGGTTTTATGGAACTCATTGATGTAACAGAATAATTAATGGGGGGGGGGGGGGCTCCAAAAATGTGTGATTTTTGATCTGGGAAGACAATTTCCTCAACTGCTGTAATCCATCACATCTGCAGCATGCTTGACATTAGCAATCACCACAGACTTGTTGGACCAATAAATTATTACTTACAGGGTGACAGCGTGCTAGAGCTGGAAACATGCTAGCACTTTCTTAGAAGTATAAAATCGATATTCTGACATTTACCCCTCAAGAGATCTTTATAACAGATCGTCTTGGAAGTCCAACCATAGCCAAAACATTTAATACATTTGTATATTGTGGGAAGGGGTTAGAATCTTTGTCAGGTTTTTAATGCCATGTCCCTGCTGGCAAGTTTCCATCTAAGTTTTTGTGCTGATGACCACATGGTAGGGAAGGGAAGTCATTCCAATGGGGGATATAGACTGCAACAAAAATTTGGGTAAACACGACAATAAAAAAAACACAAGTTTTAACTCTTCACCACTCCTTTTGTCTTGGGAAAAAACAAGTTTTGGCTAAAGTCAGCTTGAACCACTTGCCATCCTGGTCAATTGACATGTCTCTCATATATGAAAAAAAATCAGTTTTTTGCTGCAGACATAATTCAGATATCTCCACTTAAAGACCAAGATCTCATAAGACGGCCTCCCGGCAGGAAGTGCTTAAATACTTGTCTGCAAGTGTAACAGTTTTATTACGATCCCTTAAAATAAATATGGTATGAAAGCTTTCCTGTGAGCAGGATAATTGTCAAACTTCTCATGATAGAATTCATGACATAAAATAGCAGCCAATGACTGGTTAAACAGCACAAACATAACCACCAGCCACCATGATGTATGACCCAATCCAAACAGAAGAGCGATAGATACATATATCAACAACTCTGCAAAATAATGTGGACAGGACACCCTCTCAAACCAGTCTCCATTGGGCACAACATGGTTCATGGTTACAACTTTTCCTGCAACAAAAACAAACAAACATTAGTAAATTGTGTGCTAATCTCCTGCAATCAAGTTTGTCTTGAAGGAAGCATAACATTTCTCTGCAGTCTAATAAAATAAGTGTGCGTCTATCATAAGCACCTGAAGGGGGACCAGGACAAACCTCTGGTAGCACCATCATATTCCCTGTAGGTGGGTGCCAAAATACAACTTCTGACACTAATCTATACTAATAAAGGGTTAATGATTGATCAGACTGTGGTTCTGTGTATATACTTATGAGTGTAATTATTTATGTGGTAGGAAGTATAAAAATCCAGATGATGCCTGTACATCATCCAGAGATCTTCACTCAAAGTCAATGACGTCATATGATGTCTACCTGGGGGAAGTGGTTGTATCGGACTTGTTCAGGCTAACCAACCAACCTAATTTGCGGATCCCACTGTTGGATTTACTGTAAATCCTTCTCCAACTGATCTGTCAATGAAGGGGTTACTAAAAGATCATTAAATATGGAATGACTGTTATAGCCTGTAACCTCAGGAGGTATTAGGGGCCTCTGCCAGCACTTTGGAGAAAATTCTGGGGGCCAAGGATAGGCTGAATGGAAGTGCTCTGCACTGGAAATGATGTACACCTGTACCCATGCTCAATGCTAAATGTAGAAATTTCTGTGACTCATCCCTTCTAAAGATATGCAGAAAAGCATCTCACAGATCAAAGGTTGCCATATAACAATTCTGGTAAAGAAAATTTGACAGTGAAAACAGAATCCATTCTGAACCTCTTATACCCGACTGCTTTAAGGGTTTGAAATTTAGAATAAGGCGAAACCTCCCAGGTTTTTTCACCATGAAAACATGAAAGTAAAAACCTTCCCCTCTTTCTTTTCTTGAAACCAGAATTAGCATATCCAGGTCCATTATTCTAAAGCGGAAGAGCCTTGATGACAAAGTCTAGAATTGAACCTGCAGTGCCTGGATGTAGCTCTTTGCACCATGCCACCTGAGATGCTGCACAGTGCCCTGTCTGATTCCTTGGCCAATCTCGCCTTGCCTCTTGTTTCTGGTGAGCCTTGATCTCTTTGTTCCTCCCATTAACGTCCTGATTTAAGCCATGTCTTTGAACTTTCTTATTGCCAGATTATTGTGCTACCTCTCCAGCCAATATCTTGCTCCTTTGCATACCTGCAGCTCTCATCTTCACTACCAATCATTTCAAACTTTTGGCTTGTTTCTTAAATAGGTGTCCACTTGGTCTTAACCTGTAACAGCTTGATACTATTCTTTGGCTTGTTTACTGACTATGCTTGGGCTTGATCCCTACCCGTTATATCTGCTAGTGGACCCCAGCTTGCCTACCTCCTGGTAGGGTGATCCTGAGGACTGTGACATAGTACTAACATGCAGAAAAATTAATCAAGACCGTCAGGAGCTCTGGTAAATACTGTATAGTGCTTAGACCCCCTGCCTCTGATGAGCCCGGGTATTCCACCAGGGTGATCTGCTCGTTTACTTATCCTGCTGGTCAGTGACAGCCTCTCTACTACTATAGCTACTGGTCTCTGAGCTCTGACTGTGACACTTGGCTTTATCTGGATGGTTTTATCTGGATGCATTGGAAGCTCTGTTGCCATAAATCTCGAGAGTGGCTGGCGATCATACTCCAAAATTGTACCCATGTACTATGTGATCCAGGAAATATTTGCTGGAGGGGATTTCTTTCCACTGTGGGACAAAGTCCTCCAATCTTCCTCCCATGAAGACCAGTCCGTCACTGGGATTTACAGGTTTTGTCAGGAGGGTTAAAGAGAATCCCCGTTTTTCCTCGTTTTATCGTCAGCTTCTCCAGAGCGTTCATCTTATTGTAAAACGTATGTTTTATTTTGAGCTGTACCTTATCAGCTGAGGTCTATTTGATACAAGATGTTTTCTTTTGTTGTACCACATATTGTTATCTCTTAATAAAGTTTGTAGACAAAAAAATAATTCACCAATACAGAGGTTTTAGTAGAAATTTTTACAGGTCCTGCTGAGGCATCATTCATATATCCCACTGCCTGTGGCCCAGGGTGACATGAAGGAGGCTACAAGGATAATAAACAAATTCTCTACAGGAACAAAGGCTACTCAGAGACTGCCCTTACCTGGTGCCTGCCCCCACCAAAGCCTGCTGGAGTGAACCTTCACTCTCCTGCTGCTCCTACCGCTGGCATCCTAATAGCCATTGTTGGGTTGGAAACCTGCCAAATACATGCACCAACTAAAGCCCTGCTCTTCCCTCTGCACCTACAGATGTTGGGACCATGGGACCTCGGCACTCAGTGATGATGCACATCCTCAGGAAGAGACGCCACTGCATGTTTCGGTTCAGGTCCAACCAGCTGCTGCAAGAATCACCCCACGTGCTGGCAGCAGAAGAGAGCCACCAATCCACAGTAGCCCTGTGCATCCAAAAACACCCCCTCTCTCCTGCTCACAGAGTGTGTGCAAAGCCTGCCTGAACCTTACCGGCCAGAGCCCGAAAAATTTTGCCATAATCATGCAGCCGATGAGGATCCCCTGAGAACAAACACTGCCAATGACCCCCACCAGGTACTTATGGGGAAGGTGAACAGGCCTCCTCCTACCCGTAAAGAGGAGGGAACTGTTGGCCAGAGAAAAAGTTACAGGGGAACAATCCCTAGATCTACCCCATGCAACGCAGTCTTCACAGGAACCCAAGCAATGGTCCCCTCTCTAAAATGGTCTTCCACAAATGGCAATGCAACCTCTGCGGTTGGAGGAAAACACAAAAACTGAAGAAATGGAGGCTGGAGGACTTGTGTTTCTTGTTTTTTTGGGGGGAGGAGCTCCATATCTCATGGACTATCCTGGAAGTTGAGGAAATCTCTTCGTCTGCTAGAATGTGCAATTTAGTGTGCAATCATAGCATCCCAGCAAGGGTCACGGGGACCCACATGCATTCAATTCCACTTTAGCAGTGTTTAGTGGAGTTGGTTAACCTAAAATGGATTTAAATTTCTAGCATATTAGTGTACATTGTGATCCCCATAAATTTGGCCATAAATGGATCAAAATTTGGCCAGTTCAGCAGGGACTGGCCAAAATCTTGATCATGGTAGGGCAACCCCGTTTGACAGAGGTTGATCATTAGATCATCGTCTATTAAACGCACAATATAGAAACATTTTGTTGATCAGAGTCTGCAGCCAATCTTCTACAGGCGCTCATTGGTGTATTTTGCCAGTGCTAAGTCCCACTGTTAGAATACAATGCCCCAAAGCCCTTTTCTGGGGGCTATGGAGGGAGGAGCCTGCTGATGGAGCTGATCCCGACGGCCTGCTGAGTCTCTGAGCCACCGCCCAGAGAGATGTGAGGGAATGCTCTCACCTAGCCTCGATGCCTGCCTAGCTGGATCCTGCTACCCCCCCTCCCCGCTACCCGGAGGCCCCGACCCGGTCCTGGTTGCCGACCCTCCCTGAGGTTTGGAGGGGGAGGACGAGCACCCTGGGTCCCTCCTGGAGACTGGAATCGGCTGTGTATTGGAGAGGTGGCCGCCGAGCGCAGGGGCTGCTGAGACGCTGGGAGAGCCGGCGTCCAGGATCAGGAGAGAAGGTCTGATTGGAGCGAACACCCCCGAGAGATCCAGCTTTGAGAGACCCAGCAACATTGGACATCGTAATCATCCCCACCATACCACTCTACAAGGAACGCCACAAATTAGCCGAAGGGGACTGGTGAGAGGGGAAACCCCCCAGAATTTTCATATGAACGATATCAAAACAGTCTTTCTTAAAAATACTATCATCATTTGGAGTGTATAACTTAAGAGCTAATGTGACTGTGATGGAAAAGTGGTGTGGGACCTTGCTTGCTTGAGTGCGAGGGAAACCCCCAGAGAGGTTGTACGTTTATTTCTCAACATCAGATCTTCTTGAAAAGCACTGTCTTATTATCATCTATAAGTATGCAGCTCAATAGAACAGAGGGACTAATCTGAAAAAAGTGCGAGACTATGCTTACTTAAGCGAGAGGGGAAATCCCCTAGAACCCTCCTGCGTTGGATCATAAAATCAGCCTTCCTTGAAGCACTGTTAAATTATCACCCAGGAGTATATGGCTTAAGAGTCAATGAGACTGTTGAGAAAAAATGTGCGGGACTCTGTTTACCAAAGTATGAGGGGAAACCCCTATAGAATTGCACTACATTTGATTTCATTCCTAGCCCTTCGTGAAAGTATCAGCATATTTTCATCTATGAGTTTATAGTTTGATGAGTCAGAGGGATGGTTCTGAAAATTGTGCGGGACGCTGCTTACTTATGGTAGAGGGGAAACCCCCCAGGATTTTATTTCACATGATCTCAATATCAGCCCTCCTTGAAAGTACTGCTGAATTATCTTTCATGAGTGTATAGCTTAAGAATTGTCGGGACTGTTTGGAAAAAATGTGTGGGACTCTGCTTACTTATATAACTTAAGAGCTAATGTGACTGTGATGGAAAAGTGGTGTGGGACCTTGCTTGCTTGAGTGCGAGGGAAACCCCCCAGAGAGGTTGTACGTTTATTTCTCAACATCAGCCCTTCTTAAAAAGCACTGTCTTATTATCATCTATGAGTATGCAGCTTAATAGAACAGAGGGACTAATCTGAAGAAAGTGCGGGATTATGCTTACTTAAGCGAGAGGGGAAATCCCCTAGAACCCCCCTGCGTTGGATCCTAAAATCAGCCTTTCTTGAAGCACTGCTAAATTATCACCCAGGGGTATATAGCTTAAGAGTTAACGAGACTGTTGAGAAAAAATGTGCGGGAATCTGTTTACCAAAGTATGAGGGGAAACCCCTATAGAACTGCACTACACTTGATCTCATTCCCAGCCCTTCGTGAAAGCATCTGTATATTTTCATTTATGAGTTTACAGTTTAATGAGTCAGAGGGATGGTTCTGAAAATTGTGCGGGACACTGCTTACTTATGGTAGAGGGGAAACCCCCCAGGACTTTATTGCACAGGATTTCAATATCAGCCCTCCTTGGAAGTACTGCTAGATTATCTTTCATGAGTGTATAGCTTAAGAATTATCGGGACTGTTTGGAAAAAATGTGTGGGACTCTGCTTACTTAGGGAGGGGGGAAACCCCCCAGAATCCTCCTTTATTGGATATAATATACCGGCCCTCTCTGAAAGCAAAGACATATTGTCATCTATGAGTATAAGGTCTAAGAGAAGGCGGGTTTGTGTTGAAAAGGTTCGGGACTCTGCCTGTTTGAATGAGAGGGGAAACCCCCCAGAATCCTTATATGACCAATCTCAAATATTAGCTTTCTTAGAAAGCACTGCTACAGTATTTATTTACAAGTGTATGCTTAAGAGCTAGTTGAATGGTTCTGGAAAAAGTGTGGGACTCTACTCACTTGGGTGAGGGTGGAAACCCCCCAGATCTTACTTACGCGCATTGAGAAATGTGCGGGAATCTGAGTACTTAAGTGAGAGGGGAAACCACCAAAATTTTCATATGTTTGACTTCAACAACAGCTTCCCCTGGTAGCACAGCTATATTATCATGCGTGAGTGTATAGCTTAAGAACTAGTGAGACTGTCGTGCAAAAAGTGTGGGACCTCTCTTACTTGAACCACTGAATAAATGTATATGATATTTAGTTCATACTGAAAATAGAGACATAAGAGGAAGCTATACTGAGGGCTTATTCCCCAGAGCCGAATCCACAATGAGAGGTAAACCGGCAAAGGAAGTGGCAGGGAAACCTCCAAAAACCACAGCAAGCCCAGGAACAATTAAAAAATATATGACACCTGAGGGAAAAGGTCAAAACACACAGCCAGAGGATCAACCGGTTGTTAGACCCAAACAAAATACAGAGGGAACCAAGAAAACTAAGAATCAAAAGCATATAGGAGTAAGTGGAGAAGAAAGCTTACAAGTGTCAAGAGAAAGCAGTATAACAATAGAGGATGGAGACATGAATAGAGAAGATGAATTCAATGAAAAAGATTATCCACCATCAAAATCAGAAATGCGGGAAATGTTTGCCAGCCTTGAAAGATCCATCAAAGCCAAGATGGCCACATTACATGTCGACTTTGGGCATATTCTGGGCAGAGTAGAAGAAACAGAAGAAAAGGTGGAGTCCCAAGGAAAAGAACTAAAAAATCTAAAAGAACAAATGAGAAAAATGAAAATGGAGCAGAGAAATATGTTATACAAAATCGAAGACCAGGAGAATAGAAATCGAAGAAAAAATCTGAGAATAAGAGGATTACCAGAGAAAGGGCCAACAGAAAATTTAGAAGAAACCCTGGAGAAGTTATTTAACCCTATTATAGAATTCATAGGTTGCGTAAACCAACCAACCTACCAAAAGAGAAAACAAGAGATGTGATTGTAAGATTCCATAAATATGAGACAAAGGCCCAGATCTGGGGCAAAATGAGAAGTAGACCGGAATTAAAATATGACGGGGAGTACATTCAGATTTTCCCAGACCTGGCAAAAGAGACAATTAATAGAAAACGCATTCTTAGACCAATGGTAGAAATATTAAAGAAAAAAGATATACAATACTTTTGGAACTTCCCAGCAGGCCTAGGAGTGAGAAGAGATGGGAGGACAGTACTCCTTAGATACCCAGAGGAAACCAAAGACTTTTGTGAAGCAGTAAAAATCCCACTTATGGATATTCCAGGCTGGACCGACCAGGAGTGCCCAGAGGAAGAAGCTGATGAAGGAGAATTGAATCAGTGGAAACAGAAGAAAAAGATGAAAACAAAAGGATGAAAAAGGACTGGGGGGACCGGGGTGATTGGGGGAGGGGGGGGAGGGCAGGCGGGAGAAGGGGAGGAGGGGAGGAGGAGCAAGTAAGAATAAAAAACGGGTGGCCCTATGGAGATCAGCGGGCCGTCACCATTAGACCCTATGGTAGGGAAGATGGGAGGGAACGGTGACAACTAGCAGAGCTCGACCTCGGGCACAAGTCGATTGGAAAGGGAGGAAGGAGAATCGACAACCCTGATGGAGGGACCGGGAATAGTTGGGGGAGGGGAGGGTAGGGGTGGGAAGAGGAAAGGGGAAGAAAGAGGGAAAAAGAAGTTAATAGATCAAAACGTCTCCTATAAGAAAATACAAGAATTAAGAGAACCCACAAGACAAGAAAAATCAGAGGGATTAATGCCATCTCTTAGGGATCCCTGGTGTTGGTTGAACAGTTTTTATGGCCACTTTAGAGTTGAAGAGATGATAGAGAAAGACAGTAATGAAGATTAAGAAACAATGGTTATAGTTAACATATTATCTTACAATGTCCGAGGTTTAAACTCTCCAGAAAAAAGGAAAAACATTTTAAAAGAAATTAGTTATTTGAAAGCAGATTTGACATTCTTACAGGAGACTCATTTATTTCATGCATCTAATATCAGATTGTATTCTAAGAGCCATCCTACCTGGTATTACGCGGACTCACCCGGGAGGAAGTCCAAGGGAGTAGCCATTGGCATTTCTAGGGGCCTTGGATTTGTTCTAGAGTCGAGAAAGGTAGACCCAGAGGGAAGATACCTCTTTTTAAGAGGAAAAATAGGAGATGAAGATTTGACCCTAGTAAATATATATAGCCCTAATGAGAGACAAGTAGACTTCCTAGGTAAAGTACTGGGAAAATTAATGGAGTTTAAAAAAGGAGGAGTCATACTGGCAGGGGACCTCAATCTCTGCCTTGACCCTAAAGTAGATACCACATCAAAAACCCTACGGATAAATAAAGTACAGGCAAAGAAAATAAAGGAAAAATTATTTACAAATCAACTGGCAGATATTTGGAGAATTCTCCATCCGAAAGATAGAGATTATACATGTTACTCAAGTGTACATGGAACATACTCAAGATTGGATTATATACTAATCGAACATAGGTGGATCGAAAGGGTAAGCGAGGCAGAGATTGGGGTCAAGACTTGGTCGGACCATACCCCCATTATGGTAAAAATAAAAATGGCGAAAGAGCGACCTAGGATGGATGCTTGGAAAATAAATGAGGAGATTTTTGGAGATAAAAAGTGGGAAAAAGAAATAGTGAAAGAGTTGGAATTCTATTTTCAAATAAACGATACAAAAGATGCACCAAAAGACATAGTATGGGAAGCTCATAAGGCTTATATGAGGGGCATATTTATCTCAAAGGGGACCCAAAGGAAAAAAGAAAGAATAAAAGATAAGATTAGGTTAATGACAGAAGTACATCAATTAGAGCAAAAACATAAAAATACACAAGATATATTAATAAATAATTTACTTGAGGTGAAGAGAGAAGAATTGAAAGATCTGCTAGAACAGGAAATAAAGCAGGAAATAAAAAGATGTATAAAAGAAAAATACATTGAAAGTAATAAGGTTGGGAAAAACCTAGCAAAAATCCTGAAAAAGAAGAAAGGAAAAAATTTTGTAGATAAAATTAAAAATAAAAATGGGGAAATAATTCAAACAACGACAGGAATAGCCAAAGAATTCCAAAACTACTATGCTAATCTTTATGCAGTAAAGAAAGGTGAGATACAGGGGAATGAAACAGAAAGGAGGGAGAAAATCAAAAAATACCTTGTAGACGCAGGACTGACAAAGATAGATGAGGAAAAGTTAACATTCTTAGAAAGACCAATCTCAGAACAAGAAATAGAGAGAGCCATTAAAGAAACGAGCCTAGGTAAAAGCCCAGGACCGGATGGGTTTACCATAGGTTATTATAAAAAATTTAAGGACATTTTAATCCCAAGATTTAAAGAATATATAAACGGAATAGGGACTCAGTACGAGATGAGTAGAGAGGCCCTGTCAGCATCAATCACAGTTATACGGAAAGAGGGAAAAGACCCGTTACTATGTTCTAGTTTTAGACCCATCTCCCTACTTAATGTTGATACTAAATTATTCACAAAAATTTTGGCCACTAGAATGAAGAACTTAATGGGGGAGTGGATACACAATGATCAAGTAGGATTCATCCCGGGGAGACAGGGACGGGACAATGGGATAAAAACTATACTGTTGATAGACCATATGGTAAAAAGCAGAGCTCCCAGTCTACTCCTGTCAATAGATGCGGAAAAAGCATTTGACAGGGTAGACTGGGAGTTCATGATAAACACCCTAATGGAGTTGGGAATAAAACCTAGAATGTTGGCCTGGATCAAAACTTTGTATAATCAACCAACTGCAAAGGTAAAGGTCAATGGAACTTTGTCAGACTCGTTTAAAATGCTCAATGGAACAAGACAAGGATGTCCCTTGTCTCCAATGTAATTTGTCTTATCTTTGGAATCACTACTGGCAACTATTAGAAATAGTGTGGACATCGGGGGCATAAAGGTGGGACAAGTGGAGCATAAGGTATCTGCCTTTGCAGATGATATCCTGCTTTACATAAGTAATCCGAGGATCACTTTGCCCAACATAATTAAAATAATGAAACAATATGGAGAACTATCCAATTTAAAAATGAATAAAAAAAAATCAGAAATATTAAATATTAATATCCCTAAACAAGAAGAGGAGATGTTAAAAAAAGAATTTCAGTTCAACTGGAGAAAAGATGAGATTAAATATTTAGGGATAAAATTAACCCCAACTCCAGAAAAACTCTACAAAACAAATTTTCTAGAACTTCTGAATGAAGTAAGATCAGAATTAAATAGATTATCCCCGAGAATCTTTTCCTGGATAGGGAGAATAAATACGATAAAAATGATAATCCTGCCCAAAATTATATATAAATTCCAGATGATTCCGATTTCATTACCTCAAGTATTTTTTAAAACACTTAAAAGATCAATATCCCGCTTTATTTGGAAATACAAAAAGCCAAGGGTAAAGTACACTACACTATGTAAAGGTAAGGGACAAGGGGGATTAGCCCTACCCGACTTTAAAAATTATTATTTTGCAGCAATACTCACAAGGGTGATAGAATGGACAAAAAAAAATAATGATAGAAATTGGGTGGTAATAGAAAACACGATGAGTGGTACACACCTAGCAAAAGTTATATGGATACCTGAGAGATTCAGAAATCTGGACACTAGCACGCATATAATCACAAGACATGCTATTAAGGTTTGGGATAATATACATAAAAAAGAAAATTGGAAATACAATTCACCACTGATCCCGTTACAGGGCACAAAATTTTTTGCACCAGGGGAAGAGAAGGAATTAGGTAAATAGATAGAAGAAGGAGAAGCACAATTAGGGGATATAGTAGAGAAGGGGAAAATTATAACCTTGGCGGAGCTGAAACAAAGGAAAGAAAACTGGAAGATAAATGAGTGGAGGTACATCCAACTAAAGCACTTCACATTGTCACTACCGCAGCCATTGAGAGATATAAACGACCTCCGCCCTTTTGAGCAATTATGTCTTAAGGATAAGATGATAAATAATATTTCGAATGTGTATAAAATACTGTTAACAATAACAAAAGAGAGAGGAATATCATTAAAAGAAAAATGGGAAAGAGACCTCGGCCCGTGTAGTAACAACAAACAGTGGGATAAGAGCCTTCAATTAGTACATAAATCCGCGATAGACACCAACACGGAGGAGATGAACTATAAACTGATTACAAGGTGGTACAACACTCCTGATAAGATGGGAAGAATTCAGGTGGAGAGTTCAAGACTTTGCTGGAGGGGATGTCAGATGGTAGGGACTATAGCCCATATATGGTGGGAGTGCCCAAAAATTAAAGTATTCTGGAGTGAAGTTATAGAATTAATAAGTAAAATTACTAAAATAGATATTCCCTTGGATCCTTGGAAATGCATGTTTCATGGAACCCATATGTCAGTGAAGCAATATAAAAAAACATTACTCCCCCACTTATTAAACTCAGCTAAGAGCTTGATTCCTTTTAATTGGCAAAAAGAAGAGGCCCCCTCCAGGAAAGATTGGCTGTTTAAAAATAGAGAAAATAAGAAAGTTGGAGCAGCTGAGGACCTGGGAGGAGGAGGAACAGGGGAATGAAGAGGAGATTTGGGATGAGTGGCAAGAGTTTAAGGACACAAGGGAATACAGAGAAATAATAGGAGTCGAATGATAAGAAGAGACGGGGGGGGGGGGGAGGGATAGGGAAGGGAGGGGGGAAAAAAAAAAAAGGGGAAAAAAAAAAAAAGGGAAAAAAGGTAATATGTGTAAAATGTATATGAAAAAATTCTCCAGCGATTGGAGTGTTGTAAATAATTTTTTACCTGGAAAATTTAATAAAGGAATATAAAAAAAAAAAAAAAAGAATACAATGCCCCAGCAGGAAAGAACCCGTACATTTTTTTTCTATTCAGCCCAAAGGGTGAAAGAAAAAAAAAAAAAACAAAAGAAAAAAAAACCTACCCATTTATGGCCAGCTTTAGTATTTCACTTTACGGATATCAGTTGTTTCAATCTGAACAATCATTAACCAGATTCATACTACTCAGTTAAAGTTTCCTGGAGAGGTATAAACACTGGCTGATAAAGATAATACAGGACTTAAAGCGGAGTTCCGGGCACAGAAGTCATTTTTTAATAAACATACCCCCGGGACAGTCAGGGCTAGCACATTCCACAATGGCTAGCCTCTGATCTGTCCCGGTTCGCACTTACCTTTTAGAAGAAATACTTACTTATAAAATTTCTTCCACAGCGTTTCCATCTCTCTTGTGGGCAGCTGAAGCCGGCGCGGTCCTCTTCTGTGTCTTCTTCCGCGTCTTCTTGTCCCAGAATGCGCCTGCACCGGCCCCTCTCGTCACTTCCGGTGCGACGCCGCATTCCTCCACAGCTTCTGGGCATGCCCAGAAGCTGTTTATCAGGGGAATGCGGCGTCGCCCGGAAGTGACGAGCGGGGCCGGTGCCGTCACATTGATTCCTGGGAGCGATGACGTTCAGCTCCCAGGAATCATCACGAGACAGGAAGTGACGGGGTGAGCCGCGGCGCTGAGGGAGGAAGTACTCTGAGGTGAGTATTTACGATCTTCAATTACAAGGTGAGTAAACAAAAAAAATAAATAAATAACTATCCAATTCCTTTTCAGGTAATGTAGAACTAGCGGAGGGGCACAAAAAAAATATTGATTTTGTGCCCGGAACTCCGCTTTAATGCACATAAACACAATACAGTAAAACCTTGGTTTGAGAGCAACTTGGTTGGAGAGCGCTTTGCAAGACAAGCACATTTTTAAAATAATTTTGACTTGATATACAAGTAGCGTCATGTCACAACTGGGTATAAAAGAGAAGAAAGGCGCCTCGAAGTGTAGCAATATGGTTACATTTAATGAAGGTTCAATATTTAGCAGCTCACATGGTTGATGATTAAAACAGGCACATCTAAGTATGCAGGCATCCGGGGTAAAGCTGTCCACATAGACCATCCTCCGCACTGCCATCTTCATCACACCCTTCCACGCTGCGCTCCACGAGCGATTCAAAGTCTCGCTTTCAGATCACTCTACTGCAGGGTAGTCTTCCCAATCACAATTGCAGACTGACATCGGTGAGAGCCAGTGGTTCAGAAGACAGTCTATGTGGACAGCTTTACCCCGGATGCCTGCTTACTTAGATGTGCCTCTTTAATCATCAACCATGTGAGTTGCTAAATGTTGTACCTTCATTAAATGTCCCGAAACTGCTACACTTAGAGGCACCTCTCCTCTTTTATACTTTGTAGCTCCTGCTGGATTTTGCTTCTAATCCCATTGTGGAAGTGTCATTTGTGGATGGACATTTTATGATGACAACCTATCACATTGCTATAATCTTTGTATATAGACTATAAACTGAAAGACTTATGAATAAATGGTTGTGGAACGAATCATCTGAGTTTCCATTATTTCTTATGGGAAAATTCGCTTTAATATAAGAGTGCTTTGGATTACAAGCATGTTTCCAGAACGAATTATGCTCGCAATACAAGGTTTTACTGTATATAAAAAAATATATTAAATACAGTTTTGGGGAAAGTCCACTGGGGAATACACGAAAGAGTATCCATTTGTGGCTGGTTAGGATTTGAATGTTTTAAAAAAAAAAAAACTCACCAGATTTATTTTTCCTTAGATTGGCAAGAATGATATGACATCTGTGCTGATGTACTGATGCCCAGATGTACAGTACCAACCCAATGATATGGTACCAATGAACTTGAAAAGCAAGATCCGAAACAGTGACTAGAAGGGGAAAAAAATAAAATTTATGAAATAAAAAAAATATATATATATATATATTTAGATCATGCAAATTCTTTCTACAAATACTGTATGCGACGACCGATAGTGCTATAGAACTTTA
Organism: Pelophylax lessonae; assembly: GCF_965119305.1. Taxonomy (NCBI): domain Eukaryota; kingdom Metazoa; phylum Chordata; class Amphibia; order Anura; family Ranidae; genus Pelophylax; species Pelophylax lessonae. The sequence goes on from NC_138768.1 coordinate 737,716,554, forward strand.
TTCCAGGACAGCAAATGGAGTATGAAGGATCTGTCAACCTGAAACAGGAAATAAAAGCTCCAGATGCACAGAATTATATCCCCAGCCATCTTCCCAGACAGCTCATGGAGAAAATAAACACAAAACTAGAGGCAGGACAACAAACTGGAGGTGTGATCAAGATCTGACAAAGCTGACACACATGTGATAAAAAGCTTAAAGATACACTATTAGCTATGACAGCAGGGTAGTTGTAAATGTTACTAGAATACAGCTGTAGTTACAGAAAGCCATTATCCAAAATAAAATAGTAATTATAACAGCCATAGGCTGCAGACAACAGAGAAGAAGCATGTGCAGGAATGTCATTTTTCACTTTCTTGGCTTCCTGCTGCAGATTTGTACAAACATTGTGCCCATAATTAATGCTCAAGTTTACCAAAGGCTGCTGGTTCCAAGTTTATTTGGAATCATCTGTGACATTTCCCCTCGCTCCCTGTTCTAGTAATTATGCTGTCACTGGGACAGCAGCTGAGGTGAAATATGATGCAAATGCAAAAATTGATAGCATCAAGGGGTCATTAAGGGGGTAAAACCTTCCGGTCCAGAAGGGGTTAACTACGGTTTTCGCGTATGTTTCATTCCACAATTGAATGGAACAAGTGTTGTACTTAGTTTTGGATCCAGAATTTGATGTGTTATTCACATTACTCGGTTTTTCCTTTTATAGTTATATGACCTGTATGCTGAATGATGCAATATAAAGGTATAAATAAAAAAAAAAAAATAATAAAAAAAAAAAAGCAAGCAAGGTGGATGGGAAATCCTCCTTGCTAACTGTATTCTAACAGCAGGGACTCCTCTGCTGTCAGAATATACTGATCAGCACTCAAATTAAAAATTGTCAACAGTCCCGCTGAGAGGAGTCAATCATTAGATAAACTGGAACATGGATTGAAATTTGTCCAATCTCTGCGGATCCCGCCAAATTTCGATAAACCTAGCTTTACCAGATAGGCTATGAAGAAGTTAACTCCATTTTTCATATGCAATCATCTGTTCCCATTAGATAAGTCTGAGCCACACCTAACATTGTTTGAGGTATATGCAATATTTAGTAACTTATCTGGAGCTCAAGGTCCAGCTTTGCTGAGAAATGTTTTTCTTTTTTTTTTGTTATCTATATGATTTTAGCTAAATTGCACTTTTTGTATTAGCTCATAGAATGTTGCCATTTCAGCATGTTTCCTGATAAGAGAACCACTACTCCACCCTGCTTCTATCTATATAAACTGGATACATTATTAAAACTTTTGAGAATTGATTCACCCATAAACCTGTCTGCATGTCTCATTTTGTGGTGAATTCTTTCTCCCGGGTTCCTGCTTACATAGAATTGACTGGTCATCTGATGGTCGGAGGGCTATCCATAGAAGGGTCAAGCTGACCACCAACAGTTTTGGGGGCTCGTCCTGGATTGGAGGGTCAAATCTCGGCCGCCTGGTGAGTAAAGACACTTTTGATTTGTCTGTCTGTCCAGGGGTCCGAGACTCTGACCACGATTCCAATCTTTGAACCTAGCATACGCTCCGGGAGCGTATCAGGAAATAAGCGTCTCAGGGAGACGTTGTAACTGTCTAAATAAACGTCTCAGGGAGATGTTGTAACTAATAAGCGTCTCAGGGAGACGTTGTAACTGTCTAAGAAGGACAGAATTTTTTTTAAGGGGTTTCAGGGAAACCTGGGGGTCTTCAGGGAAGACCCGTTCTTCAGGGAAGAACAAATAGATGTCAGTCAATTCTGTGTAAAATCTTCTTTTGCTTATATCTTCCTATCGCATTGAGTTATAAGGATTAGAGTATAAGATAATTTGTTTGTGTGATCCAGAGGTTTAATTGGTAAGTCTATGAACCGGTTGGTCACTTATTACTTCACTGTATGTCAACTAACCAAACCACATTTGGTGATCAATAAGATACGGGCAAGCCCGAGTATGAACGTGGTCCAGGCCCATTTTTGTCTAGAGACAAGGTTAATGCCGGTATTATATCGGACTTAAAACCAGTCAAAGGACAGTGTGAAGACGGTCATACTGCATTGAAGCACCATATTACTGGTTTGACATATATTGAAGCTGTGTATATGACTTGTTTAAATTGTGTTTGCGGACTTCTAATACAACATACCGGTCCTGACAGTGACGGTCACATTATTAAATACATCAGTAGAGATCCCTACAATTTAAATAGATATTCTGCTACCATAGATAATCCTAAATGGTATTGGAAGAACCAATACCTATATAAAGTAAATTGTCATTTTAAGGTCCCGCATTTTTTTGTTGGTCAGGAAGTAGGACACTTAAATCTTTTTCTTAAGGGCTTTAACAGCCCCTGTGAGACTTAATATGGGAGGACAGAAATCAAAAATAGAACCACCCTTTATAGGTGAAAATTGTAAAGACTACGTCGCCCGTGTATGTGGTACAGATTATTATCTAATCAATCCATGGGTTGACAAACTAGCCAGTTTTACAGAAACTATGGGTAGTTGTAATCCATTCCCCCGGGAAGGTGCCAATGATAGTTTTCACATGGATATGGTCAAAGGCTTGTGCCTCGGAGATAAAACAGCATACCCATATTTCAGTCCCGACCCACAATGGGATAAAAATTATATGAAAAAAGCTGGGTTAAATTGGCTAGAATACGCTCCCTACTGGCACCCCTGCAGAGAAAAAAAGGGAGAAAAAGGCAGAGGGAATAAAGGACAGGACGCAGCCAAATTGCATGATTTGGAAGCGTCAATTTCACACTCCATTGTCCCTGTTCCTCCGCCATATGTCCCCAACCAGTTATATCCCAACCTATCAAGGAAGGATTTAGATGACCTCCTTGTTGCTGTTTCTACTACACCCATGGCCCCTGCCCATGTCCCTGCTGCACCTGCTGCACCTGCTGCACCTGCTGCTCTCGCTCTCGATGAACAAACCTCTGATAATGATGACAGCCCTACAAGTAACACAGACAGTGACAATGAAGTCCTGGTGACTTCCTTCGGATCAGTCCATTTCTCACCACCCAATCTGCGTCCGAGGGGAGGGAGCAGGGAACCGATATTACATACCCCGTTCTTGACTGTAGGGGAACAGTTACTCAAGAAACCGATCGAGATTGAGGATATAAACAGAATAGTCAAAAATTGTCCCAAACCCAATGTTGCCCCACAAGGTACCCTTAGTTATTTAAAAAAGGCTTGCAAGGGACGTAACTATACACAAGAAGATATGAGGTTAATTATAGACGGGATTATTGGAACTAATCCAAAATGGGACTGGAAGAAAGTCAAATCAATAAGTGTCATTCAGGCAGGTGGTATTGTGGGGGGGCAGCCACAAGTTTATCCCACGGCATCCACATATCTGTTAAATACAGAACAGGGTAGAACCGATATGTGGAATGAGCTAGAGGCTCACATTAATGAAGTATTTAAAACTAGATCATCCCTCTCCACAGCCATAGCATGCCGCCAAAAACCTGGCGAATCTGTTGTGGATTTTTGGAAGAGGTTTGAGACGTGCTGGGTACAGGAAGCAGGTCTTGATATTCTAAACAATGACAGTTTATTTATCTCCACCTGGATAAATAACACCCTTCCCCACCTTACTGTCCCAATCAAACAAATGATCTCATCTTGGCCAAGTGATACAATAGTAAACTTTCAGGAACAGTTGTTCAGCAAAGATGCAGCAGGATGTTTTGATATAAAGAAATCACAGGTCAGCACACATAATTTCAACAACGAGTCTGCTAACATACATGCATGGGACAGACAAAACGGTCAGAGGGGGAGAAGCAGGGGAAGGGGTGGTCCATACAGAAACTCAAACAGGCCTGTAGTGATTAGGGCAACTCCCAAAAACAACTTTGTCCCTAGAAACCCTCCTGGAGTATGCTACAACTGTGGTAATGAGGGACACTGGGCTAGAGACTGTCCTCAACCTGGGAAGAAACAACAAACTGACACACAGCAAACAGGACAACCACAGACCAACACCCAACCTCCACAGTTCCCCATTGACTGGTCAAACCTACGCCAATATTGACAGGGCCCGGAGGTTAATGTCCCGGTTTTCCCACAAATAACAAACACTTGGAAAGATGCACCACTGATTGTTTTGCAGATAAACAGAATCCAATTAGGATTTCTAATTGATTCAGGGGCCACAACGAGTGTTTTGTCTGAGGGTCATTATGATGGCCCGAAGGGGAAATCTGAGCCTTCTATGGGTATTAATGGGATATTAACAACAACCTTTCACACTGTCCCACTGCATGTCTCTGACAGCAGTGTGAAATATATATGTACTCATGCGTTCAGCCTGATACCAGGGTGTCCTGTGAACCTCCTTGGTTGGGATCTTTTTGGCAAATTACAAATTACTCTTTCAGTGGAACCTGAAAAGGGCGGAATTGTTGTTGATTCCTCAGTAATGTCCCTGGAACCATTCACAGAGATACACAGAGTGACATTGGTTAACTTACATGCATACCAAGATTTGCCTGCCGAGGTCTGGGCCGAGAATGATTATGACACTGGTCTCATCTCGTGTACACCATACAAAGCTACACTAAAACCTGACAGCAGTCCAGTCTTTCACAAACAGTACCCACTGTCCAAAGAAAAAATTGAGGGTATCACCCCATTGGTGGAAAATTTCCTAAGGACAGGTATCCTGGAGGAAATTATATCACCATACAACACCCCAGTGAATCCGATAAAGAAGCCTAACGGCACTTACCGCTTTGTGCAGGATCTTAGAGCAGTCAACAGCCTGGTAGTCCCAATCGCGCCCATTGTGCCTGATCTCCATGCCCTGCTCGCCACCATACCACATGACGCCACACATTTTACGGTCATTGATTTAAAAAATGCTTTCTTTAGCATACCTGTTGATAAGGAGACAAGACCTCTTTTTTCTTTTTCCATTGACGGCAAACGCCAACTAACCTGGTGTCGATTACCACAAGGTCATATAAATTCTCCTGTGGTGTACAGTATTGTTCTTCAGTCCACTCTTAGGCCGTGGCACCCCCCCCCAGGGTTCGGTAGTACTACAGTACGTCGATGATTTGATGGTCTGTAGTAAATCATGGGAGGCCAACCAGACAGACAGTATATCTTTGATGTTATGGTTATGCAAATGTGGTCATAAAGTGTCTAAACAGAAATTGCAATGGTGTAGGGAAAAAGTTGAATACTTGGGTTTTGTCTTTACACAAGGGACATCAGTCCCTCACGCATCCTTGCCATAGTGGGCCTGGTCACCCCACAAACCAAGAAAGAAATGTTATCTTTTCTTGGGACAATAAATTATTGCCGGCAATGGATCGGCGATTGCTCTTTTTATGACAATATCCTCAGACAAGCTACACTGAAAGATTGCCCTGACAGAATTGAATGGTCTTCTGAAATGTTAAATGCTTTTGAGGCTCTGAAAAATGCAATGATTGTAAGCCCTGGTCTTGGTCTCCCTGATTTTTCACTGATGTTTCATTTGTATGCTAGAGACAATTGTAAAACCATGGCGGGTGTGCTGGCCCAGGAACACGGTGGGAAACTACGCCCTGTGGCGTATTTTTCTAAGGTCATGCCTCTCCAGGTCCAGGGAATGCCTTCATGTCTCAGATCACTGGCTGCATGTGCTATGGTGGTAGAAATGGCTACTATTTTCACCCTAGGCCACCCCACCTGTCTGCACACGTCCCATGACGTTGTAGCCCTTCTCAACAATGTACACACCCAACATATGTCTGCACAGAGGTTGAGTGGCTATGAAGTTATTCTTCTGAGCAACCCAAATTTGCTAATAAAATACAGCGTGGCTAATTCTGGCCCCGCTATAATTCTTAACACCCTTCTGCACCTAAAATCCCCAGATGATATGGGCCCAGAACCACATGACTGCCTAGAGACTATTGAAAGAGTCACTTCACCCCGTGCAGACATGATGAAATCCCCCATCCCTGGAGCAGATGTTGTCTTTGTAGACGGCTCATGCACTCGTCCCAATGACAACACGTACCATGCTGGATATGCTGTAGTTAAACTACCTGATGTCATCTTAGAAGCGAAACCAATACCTTTCCAATCAGCCCAGGCTGCTGAATTGATAGCACTCACACGGGCATGCACACTGTACAAAGATAAACCTGTCACCATTTACACTGATTCTAGGTATGCACATGGTGTGGTCTGGGACCATGGCGTTCTCTGGTCACTTAGAGGGTACATAGGAGCAGATGGAAAACGGATTTCTCACTCAGAGCTCATCACCAATCTTCTTCAAGCTATGATGTTACCCTCAGAGTTAGCTATTATTCACTGTAGGGCACATACCAGAGGTACTGATGACATCTCCAAGGGCAACGCACTAGCAGACAGAACAGCAAAAGCAGCCGCACAGCAGTTACCTTTAGGAGCCCTAATACAAATGCCTGTCCTGACCCACATCCTCCCTGATGATGCCCAGTTGATAACAGATCTACAAGCCTCAGCCACGGCTGAGGAATTGGAGGACTGGTGTTATCCTGTCTTGCAAAAGAATCCTAAAACAGGATTAATTTACAAAGAGGGGAAACCATGTATACCCCGTAATAGTGCCCCTATTTACATTGCCCACTACCATGGAATAGGACACATAGGATGGAAGGCCACTTTTAAACCGATTCAGAAAGATTTTTACATCACGGGCGCAGCTCAATTAGTTGAAAATTATGTAAAAAGATGCCTTACCTGCATTAGGAGTAATCCAAATAATCCACACAAAGCCGCACATGAACACTTGCCCTATCCCACAACACCATTTACGCATCTGCAGATTGATTTTACACACATCCCTCTCCCAAGAGGGGGAACACAACCAGCATGTGTCATCACTGACATGTTTTCTCGATGGCCGGAAATGTTCCCGACTAAAAGAGAAGATGCTAAAACAGTAGTAGGAATCCTCACCAGGGAAATCATTCCCAGGTGGGGGATACCGCTGCAGATCAACTCTGACAAAGGCCCGGCATTTACTTCTCATATCTGCAAGAATCTAACCAAGGCTATGCGGATTGAGTGGAAATTCCACATACCTTACCACCCCCAGAGCTCAGGAATAGTGGAAAGGATGAACAGAACCATTAAAGACAAATTGAGAAAGGCCACAGGAGGTACATATGAAAATTGGAGGAGATACCTGCCAGCAGTACTGGCAGAAATCAAAATGACACCTAACAGAGCATTAGGGTACTCTCCCTTTGAGATCCTGATGGGTAGGCCATTCCCTATGCCCTGGGCCAGAAAGACTTTCATGACACATGACAATCTTGACAACCTTAGGGACGCTTATGTTAAACAACTGATTAAAACTTTGATAGAAGTCGAGGAAAATATTATCCGCAAGTTTCCGTTTCTCCCACAGGAAAGCACCCACCCTTTCAGAGAAGGAGACATAGTGGTGGTGAAACTCCTGCCCAAAGGAAAGAAACAACAGGATTTCGCCTATGGCCCAGAGACCACTGTGGTAGCAGTTACCAGGACCGCTGTCTTGACCGAACACAGCCCTACTTGGATCCATGCCACTAGAGTGAAGTTGGTGCGGACAGGACCTGAGCCAGAGGATCCAGAAGCAAGAGAGGTACTAACGGGGGCAGACCGCCCTGACCTTGAACAGGAGGATCCAGAAGCAAGAGAGGTACTAACGGGGGCAGATTGCCCTGACCTTGAACAGGAGAGTCAAGAAAAGGGGGTACTGACAGGGGCAGACCGCCCAGACCCTGTAGAAAATGACTTTCCTAATCTCACCGGACTCAGGCAAACTTTGGCTCCTGATAATGCTGACCTCATCTTCAGTATTTTTCCTTGTATGGACTGTGACTAACTGCATCTATCACCCCAAGGAACTAGGTGTCATAAAAAGTATATGTGGAACACAACCTACACATGAAATACATAATAGAACAAAAAGAGAATCATTAGTAGGAAATGAAGTAGAGAAAGGGTTAACCACGTTTCACAGTGAAATGTTATTGATGAAGTTCAAATATGCATATGCACAGAAATCAGGTTTTGAGAAATGCTGGGTATGCAGTAAACTTCACCCTAGTACAACCAACATTCCCCTTATGGCTGTTCCGTTAAATATCGCTCCCTTTTTAAATATAACTCCTTCCATTACTTTAACCAATATATCAAGCCTATATGACAATAATACAATTACCTTTCCAATAGTTGGTAGGAGCCACTTCCCTGAATGGTGCTTTAGTTTGGGAAATAATATCCAAATTAACCCATCTACATGTAGCAAATCAATATTTAACATTTCCATGTGTGAATCTGAGGGAAACTTTTTCTGTTCGCTATACCACATATCTGATCCTGAGTTGAACAAAACTTTGCTTCACAGTTATTCCTCCCTGCATCCTAACACACAAACTATACTATCCCAATTTATACTTGCCGTTCAGGACAAGTACCTCCATGAGCATGTTGCAGAGAAACCATTTGCATTAGGCCATAGTATATATGTGTGTTGTGGGAAGGTATGTTATCCTTGGGTCCCCCTCCATGTCTCAGGGTGGTGTTATTTAGCCTCTGTGGTTCCGATCATGGGAGTAATGGGTAACAATAAGGAGGGACACGTACTTGAGGCAAGCAATCATCCAAAATATCCCCTTAGGCATAAAACGAAACAGGAAGTATTTAACAAGGCAGATCAAGCTTGGGCCTGGTTCCCCTCATGGACATGGTGGGGGATAGATATGATGAAAAGGCTAAATAAATACTCTAGCATTATTGACGAGATTATGGAAAAAAATTCAGACGATATTAACTCATTAAATATTGAACAAAGAGCACTTAGAAAGAAGTTAGAATTGCATGATCTGGCCATTGAAAGTATGAGTGCAGCACTAACTGGTCTCTGTGAACATACAGAGGATTATGAATGCTGTACCTGGATACATAATACCACCATGGAAGTGCCTGACTATTATGACATAATTGTTCAACACCGGAAAGAGGTTAATAAACTACAAGAGGAAGCCCGTAGCATTGCACAAAATTGGAGTCCTTTTGGAAATTTAGGAAATTTTGGGCTAGGTGGAATATTTTCCTGGTTGAGAGATATAGCTGTAATAATTGTCCTGGTCTCACTTTTTCTATTATTTTTATATGCATGTTTCAAGCTCATTATGTGTTTAATCGCTAGAACCACTAAAACCCCTGATCCAGGTGCTGGGAGCAGAATTTACCTCAGTCTTTATCATAACAGAAGCTCCGATTGTAATGTTGCATCATCTGAACATAGTATCCCATTAGGACAAACCCAACCTTCTTCCCCAGACTATCAGGACTATGGAAAACAATATAAAAATAAAGGAAATAACCTCATCATTTAGGTGAGCATGGTGAGTCCTTTTCCATAGCAAGGAATCCAAGAACATGTGTCGCTTCCTTTTATAATTTCTCAGCCAAGGAGACTGTATGTCCCTTGATGACACCATAAGTATAATAAAAAAAAAACATGTATAAGTTATGATTTTTTTTAGAGGGGAATTGAAGAAGTTAACTCCATTTTTCATATGCAATCATCTGTTCCCATTAGATAAGTCTGAGCCACACCTAACATTGTTTGAGGTATATGCAATATTTAGTAACTTATCTGGAGCTCAAGGTCCAGCTTTGCTGAGAAATGTTTTTCTTTTTTTTTGTTATCTATATGATTTTAGCTAAATTGCACTTTTTGTATTAGCTCATAGAATGTTGCCATTTCAGCATGTTTCCTGATAAGAGAACCACTACTCCACCCTGCTTCTATCTATATAAACTGGATACATTATTAAAACTTATGAGAATTGATTCACCCATAAACCTGTCTGCATGTCTCATTCTGTGGTGAATTCTTTCTCCCGGGTTCCTGCTTACATAGAATTGACTGGTCATCTGATGGTCAGAGGGCTATCCATAGAAGGGTCAAGCTGACCACCAACAGGCTACGCTCAGAATGGGAAGAAAAAATGGTCTCATGTTGGGACAGTTAACATATTAACCCACCATGACCTTCTGTGGTGTACAACTGCAGGGAACTACATGCACTGCTAATTACAGTAGACCTGTACACTGATAAGCCAGTAAAAATAAAGATCAAGCTGCTCTGAAGGAGAAAAAAAATACAACAGGCACTCACAAGCTTTTAATAGGGGTCTAGCTTATTTTTATAACTTTTCATAAGAGGAGCCTCCTTTCTTCATGTACTGCCATTGTAAAATATAGAGGAAAGTCTTCTTTAGTAACAAAAGATGTAACTGTGGAAATATTCACAGTGGCAACATAGAATACCACAACAGATAAAGACTTATCTGTCATAGTGGTTTTAAAGGCATTCACTGCACTTTCGCTGAGAAAACAAAACAAAACAAAAAAAAAACACAACATTCTTCTTTGGGTGATCTATGTACATTGCAAATTAGAACAACCTTTGTTGCGGATTCCTACCTTTTGTTATTCTGAAGAAATCCCACTGTGTTTATCTGTGCCTATGTAAGAAAGGGAGTCTAATTGGAGTGGTTTCATAATTATCAATCAGCTGTGGCAGCTGCAGAGCTCTAATGAGGAAATTTGCTGGGCCTGCATCCCTTTAGACGTGTTCCTATTATGAGTAGCTCAACAATAATGACATTTTTGTTGCAGGGGATGCCTGAAATTTACTTGCATCTTAGGCTGGCCATAAATTATACAATTTTCTCACAAATTTCTGTACAATTTTCTTAAAATGTACCTTCAACTATGCAGTATAAAGGCCTGCCTAATTGGATACAAGTGACAGTGTTTAGCTTTGACCTCATACTATGTGGTTTGTGGTAAATCTAACAGAAAATTGTACAAGAAAATTGAACATGTATGGCCAGCCTTAGTGCAGACTTCTGGGAAAATCGGTGAGCCAATCACAAAAGCAGGAAATTAGAAATTATGATTCTGGTGGGTGTTTAGTACACATTCTGTGTACAGAACAACTCCAGGTAGCCATATTGCACTGCTTTTTTAAAAAAGCACAGCGGCTGCAGATTGAAAAGGAAAGGTAATTTTTGATGACATTTAAATTGACACTATGACTTGTGTCCCAATTGTATACGCTATATTATTTTTTCTTTGCCATTTTTTTCCCCCCACGAAAGTGGAGTTACCCTTTAATCTAAAAATGTTTCTATTGGTTATACATCGCCTCCTCGCCACTCTAAATACTTACCCGAGTACTATCTCGATCCAGCTTGGTGTCTGTCTGCAGCAGCCCTGCTCTCCGTTCTCCTCACAGGATTCAGTGAGAGCAGTGACAGCCATTGGCTCCTGCTGTCAATCAAAAAATGGCTCTTTACCACGTGACCGGCTGTGTCCAATCACAGCCGGCCACATGCACGCTGCTCGTGTGCCCCCAGGGACACGCAGAGCGGCGATCGGGGATGGAGAGTGTCACTCTGACACAGTCCATTCCCGATCAAGGTAAAGAAATTGGCTCTTTACCACACGACCGGCTGTGTCCAATCACAGCCGGTCACAGAATGTCAACAAACAGCGGTAACTAGCCGTTACTGGGCCCTCCTTCTCACACACCGATCCTGTGTGAGGAGAAGGTGGCGTTAACAGCTAGTTACCACCTATAATGCACAGTAAACACACTGATTGCCGACGCACCCCTCCCCCCCCAATAAAGAGGACCTGTCACCAGCCCATTAAAGTACCTGATTACCCGGGGCCCTGTCCCCAGCCCACCAGGGTACCCGAGGACCTGTCCCCAGCCCACCAGGGTACCCGAGGACCTGTCCCCAGCCCATCAGGGTACCCAAGGACCTGTCCCCAGCCCATCAGGGTACCCGAGGACCTGTCCCCAGCCCATCAGGGTACCCGAGGACCTGTCCCCAGCCCATCTGGGTACCCGAGGACCTGTCCCCAGCCCATCAGGGTACCCGAGGACCTGTCCCCAGCCCATCAGGGTACCCGAGGACCTGTCCCCAGCCCATCAGCGTACCCGAGGACCTGTCTCCAGCCCATCAGGGTACCCGAGGACCTGTCACCAGCCCATCACAGTACCTGAGGACCTGTCTCCAGCCCATCAGAATACCTCTCTGCAGCCCATCAGGGTACCCGAGTACCTTTCTGAAGCCGATCAGTGTACCCAATACCTATCTGCAGCTCATCAGAGTACCTATCTGCAGCCCATACCTCATGTGTGTGACCATGCTGTGACAAAGTCTCACATATGTGATATCGCCATACTCAGGAGGATAAGTAGCAAAATGTATTTTGGGGTGTAATTATTGCTATGTACATGCTGTGTTTTAGAAATATCCTATAAAGTGAAAAACTGAATTTTTGTAAAATCTTACCTGTAAAATTCCTTTCTCTGAGTCCTCCGACAGTCGCCGCCACCTCTAAGTCATCACTGTTGCGTATTGACTTCCTATCCGCAGGAATAGCTAGGCATATAGACTTAGTCCAAAGACAAAAGGCATTAGCATAATTAGCATATACACACCCATGGGGTCTGTCCCATCTGGTCAATACCCCCCTGCATCACCACTCCCAACTCAGTTTGGTAGCATAGCAGTAGGTAATAAGAACCCCAAAAGAGGGGCGGGGCGCGGGACTGTCGGAGGACTCAGAGAAAGGAATTTTACAGGTAAGATTTTACAAAAATTCCGTTTTCTCTAATGTCCTCCGACAGTCGCCGCCACCTCTAAGTCATCACTGTTGGGATGTCCCAAAGCAGTATAGACATGAGGGGTGGGAGACGCAACCGTAGAAAAGGCAACGCAGTACCCACATCAGAGAAGGGAATCTTACATGCGCTGTAAGAGAACCAACTGGGCAACAGAAAAAAACACTGCTCAACAGGAGCAACAGCCCATGAAAGCAAATGCCAACAGCCAGGGACCCAGAAAAAAATTCAAGGGTCCATCATCGCACTGCCGCACTGAGAACTGTGTGGCTAAAAGAAGCATCAGCTGACGCCAGAACATCTACTATGTAGAATTTGGAAAAGTGTGCACCGATGACCAAGTCGCAGCCTTGCACACCTGGGCCATCGAGGCCCGATGCCAATAGGCCCGCACTCAAAAACCTGGTAGAGTGCGCTGTAACAGGGAGGGGCGGAACCCGTTCCTTCAAGGCATACGCCTGCTCAATGGTCTGTCAGATCCATTAGGCAATAGTTGCTGCAGATGCAGCCATGCCCTTCCGAGATCCCTCAGGAAGGACAAATAGGGAATCCGTCTTCCAAAAGGATTCTGTATGCGACAGGCAAACCCTGATCGCCCTTACAACATCCAAGGAATGCAAGGCAATCTCCTTAGGATGCTTAGGCTTCGTACAAAGCGAAGGCAGGACAATGTCCTCATTAAGGTGGAACTCAGAGATCACCTTGGGAAGGAAGGATGGGGGTGGTCGCAAAAACCACCTTATCCTTGTGAAATATCAAGTAAGGGGAGCGGCAAGACAACGCCGCCAGCTCCGACACCCTGCGAGCCGAAGTGGTCGCCACCAGAAAAGCAACCTTTTTCGTCAGCAGAGGCAACGATATCTCCCTGATATTATCAAAGGGAACACGCTGTAACACGGACAGAACTAAGTTCAAGTCCCATAAGACAGAATGTCGGTCACCTCCCGGGCCGCTCGAACACTCCTGGTGCCCCCCTGGTTGTTGATGTAAGCCACCGCGGTAGCATTGTCCGTCTGTACGTGGAAAGGCCGGCCCCGGAGATGGTCCGGCCACTGGAAGAGACAGAGTTTGAACGCTCGTAACTCCAGCGCATTTATCAGGAGGGAGGATTCCTCCTCCGACCAAGTGCCCTGGGCAGACAGGCTGCCCAGGACTCCACCCCAGCCCAATAGGCTGGTGTCCGTGGTAACCACCGTCCACACCAACGGACGGAAGGACTTGCCTTCCGCCACAGACGGGGACTGGAGCCACCACAGAAGAGCCAATCTGATCTGATGACTCAAGGAGACATCCAGACTCAAGGACTGAGGCAGTCTGTCCCACCTGGCCAGGAACTCCGTCTGGAGAGCCCGCGTGTGGAACTGAGCAAAGGGTAACGCCGCGAAGGCCGAAACCATCAACCCCAGGCCCCGCATACAGGTCCTGAGTGACGAGGACGGGTTGTCCCTGAGGGACCTGAGCTCGTTCCGCAAAGTCCGGAGCTCGTCCTCCGGCAAGAACACCTTTGCCTGAGCAGAGTCCAGAACCATTCCCAGGTAGGGAAGGCGAAGCGATGGAGACAACGCCGATTTTCGAATGTTGATGGTCCATCCGAACTCCTGGAGCGTCTGTCCCGTGATGGACAGATCGCGCACAAGGCCCTGGCTGGCACCTGATCTCAGAAGCAGATCGTCCAGGTGACCCAGGACCTCAATGCCCTGGGCCCTCAGCAGGCCCAGAACCAGTGCCAACACTCTGGTAAACACCCTTGGTGCCGAAGCGAGACCGAAAGGTAACGCCACAAACTGGTAGTGGTCCTCTGCGATAGCAAACCGTAGGTACCGCGGATGACCCTCGAAAAGCGGGGATGTGCAGGTACGCATCCTTCAGATCTATTGAAGCCAGGAATTCTCCTGGACTCAAGGAGGCCACCACCGAACGGAGAGACTCCATTCGAAACTTCCGAACACGCACGAAGCGGTTCAGCGCTTTCAGGTCCAGAATAGGACGCACTTTGCCCTCCTTCCTGGGCACAGCGAACAGATTCGAATAAAACCCCCGAAACCTGTCCCGATGAGGCACCGGGACAATCACTCCCTGAGCAAGCAGGTCCACCGCTTGATGCAAGTCCTGCAGACGCCCCAGAAGCAGAGGAAGATTGGAGGGAAAGAATCTGTCCGCCGGCCAGGAAAGGATTTCGATCTTGTAATCCGATCGAACGATTTCCTGAACCCACCTGTCCGATACCGCGCCAACGTCCCCCCACTCCTGAAATGGGTGAGGGCTCCCCTTAAGGCAGAGGCGGATTGACCCGCCGAGCCGGCATTGCCGGACTTCTGCTTACCCGCCCAGGGCTTCTTCTGGTTGCCCTGGGCCTTGAAGGGCTTGCCCTTGGATTGGTTCCGAAAGGCACGAAAAGACCCCTGATTGGATCTAGGCGCAGAACCCCGCTTGCCTTGAAAAGACATGTTCTTCGGGTTCTGGGGCAGCATAGTCCTCTTGGCCCCGTGATGCCTTTCACCAGGGTGTCCAACGCCTCGCCAAAAAGGCGAGAGCCAGCATAGGGAAAATCAGCAACAGTTTTCCTTGAGGACTGGTCGGCCGACCAGCTCTTCAGCCATATCAGTCGCCGGTTAAGCACCGCGACACTAGAGAGGCGAGCCACCAAGGGGGCCTCATTCAAGGCTGCCTCACACAAGTACATGACTCCTTGGTGGATCTGATCCACCATTTCCAGCCGGGCAGGTGGAACACCATCAGACACGAGATTGCTCCTAAGCATCTTAGTCCAATCAGCCACCGCCTGAGCCACCAGAACGGACGCGAAAATGGGTGTGAGCAACGAACCCGCCACCGTATAGGAATGGCGAGCTAGAGACTCCAACCTTCGGTCCGTGGGATCCCGGAAAACCGGGGTATCCTCAGTAGGAACCAAGGTAGCCTTGTTCAACACGGCCACAGTGTGATCTACCTGTGGAGGCACACACCATCGTGATTCCGTAGCCGGCGCAAAAAGATAAAGCAATTATAACCGTCTAGGTACCAGGAATGGACGTTTCAATGTGCGCCACATTTCATTAACAGTGTAATGGGATTCCGCTGGGCAGGGGAAAACCTGCGCAGACTTGCGGGTCCTGTGCATCCCAAATGAAGACACAACGCCCGGAGGACAGGGCTCATCCACTAAATGTAAGGTGTCCTTTACAGACACAATCAGCTCATTCATGGTCGCCCGTTCTTCAGGCGACCCCGGGGGGGAGGTATCAACCCCCTCCATCTCAGCCTCCCCTTCAGACCCCGGGGGGTCCAAGGATGAGCGGGACCCTGAAAAGGGCACGCTTGCAGCAGCAGCCATATCCCCATCTGAGCAAAAGAGAGAGACAACCTGGGCCTCTTTCTCGCAGCGCGTGCAGACATCAGCATTTCCATATTTGCCACTAAAGTCACCACCACAGCAGCCAGATCGGGTCGCAGCGGGGCCACAGGAGAACTGGGGCCCCCCACTAAAGCTGCAGGAAACTTGCTTTCCTGAGAATCCATTGCTCAAGTTATCAGAACAAACTACAGTGCAATACAAAGTACTGTCCCCTTTAAGAAAACGCTGCAGTGTGCGCAGCCCACCACTACTGCAACAGTGATAAAAGACCCCCAAAGGGGAAAAGAAACTGAGCTAGAAGCGATAGCACAGAGGGAAACAGAGTGATAATCTGCAGAGCTCACAGAGCGTTGCTACCGATGTCCTGCTGCTGATGGAAAGGAAGCGCTGCTGGAGTAGGCTGGACCATATGCCAGACCCTGGGAAAATGGCTGCCCCATAGGGATGCATTGGAGGCTACGCCAAAATGGCCGCCGACATGCGGCCGGACCGATCGTTCCACCGCTCCACAAAATGGCGTCGAATGGCGCCAAAATAACATGCAGGATCACCCCAGAGGAGCTACACATGTAAGCCCATAGTAAAGATGGCGGACCACGCGAAAATTTGCCGCTGCGGTCGCCGCACCATCAGAAACGTCTGCACCCCCAACAATGCACCTAAGTGACACAGGGACAGGGACCCCTGGGCACACACAGTATCTGCACAAGCGATCCCCACAGGGATCGCACAGGGAGTCACACAGGCACAGACATGGGGGACACACAGCAAGTACTTACCTGTACCAGATGGCGTGGGGAGCCTCTATGCAGGGAAAACCGCTGTCCTCATCTGACAGGGAGTGCCGTGAGCCAGGGACATGACGCTGCAGCACCGCAGACGAGTCCTGTGAGGTAGCCACCTCACGGCTGCATCCCTGTAGCGAACAGGGATGGGTCGTTCGTAATGCCAGGGCGAACCATAGCTGAACGCTCGATGGCGGGCTGGGGGTCCATCTGACCCTTTTGCTCTGGAGAACCAGGGCGGTCAGTCCGAATCCCAGCACCGCATGATCCATCTTCATCCAAAGAGAAGACTAACACTAGAAGCTGACAAAATAAACAGCTAGTAAAGTAAGAGGAAAAACTGACATTTTCAAAGAAAATCAAATAAAAGATTAGGAAGGCTGAGACTGAAGCCCCAGCACAAGGTAAGCCTGACTATTCCTGACGCTAGGCAGATTAAAACTGAGTTGGGAGTGGTGATGCAGGGGGGGTATTGACCATATGGGACAGCCCCCATGGGTGTGTATATGCTAATTATGCTAATGCCTTTTGTCTTTGGACTAAGTCTATATGCCTAGCTATTCCTGCGGATAGGAAGTCAATACCCAACAGTGATGACTTAGAGGTGGCGGCGACTGTTGGAGGACGTAAGAGAAACTTTATTTTTATTTATTTTTTTACATAAAGTTTTCATTTTCTTTCCACATTTTCCAAAAACTCGTGGAAAAAAAAAATGCACATTCAAGACTCATTATGCTTCATAGAATATATGTTGGGGTGTTTGCTTTCCAAAATGGGGTAATTTGGTGGGTAATTCCATTGTTCTGGTGCTCCAGGGCCTTCAAAAGTGTGATAGGTCGTTAGGAAAGTAGTTTATGCTCCTAGAACACCTGACGATGCTCCTTGCATGTTGGTGGGCATCTGTATGTGGGCCAGGGCTGTGTAAAAGTCTCACACGTGGTATTGCCATACTCAGGAGGAGTAGCAGAAAGTATTTTGGGGTGTAAATTTTGCTATGTACATGCTATGTGTTAGAAATATCTTGTAAATTGACAACTTTGTGTAAAGAGAAAAAAAAAAATAATAATAAAATACGTTTTCATTTTCTTTCCACATTTTCCAAAAACTGGTGGAATTTTTTTTTTTTTTTAGCAGAATACATTTTGGGGTGTAATTGCAAGTATGCATATACTGTGTGTGAGAAATAACTTATGACAATTTTTTTTTTTTTACACAAAATGTATTTCTTAATTTTCCCAAGAATTGTGGGAAAAAAATTACAACTTCTAAAAACTCACCATGCCTCTTAACCACTTGCCGACTGCGCACAGTATATTTACTGCGGCAGTCAGCCCCGGCCAGGCAGAGTGACGTAGGTCTACGTCGCTACTTCCCGCCGGTCCTGTGCGCGCTCCCGCGCTTCCCCGCCGACACCGATGGCTGGATTGGGTTCAGAACCGATCAGTCATCAGGTCCAGGCCAATGATTTTTGGCCTGGACCTGTAGATCGGTCCTGCCCAATCCGATCCTGTTCTGAGTCTGTGAAATGTAAACACAGACTTAGAAAAGACGTGCCCTCCTCTCCCATGATCCTTTTTGGATTCATCTCGAGAAGGAGAGCACATCTAACTGTAAGTACTGCACCAAACACAGTCACATTTAACCCCCGATCGCCCCCCCCAATTAACCCCTACAGCCCCTGACACAACACACACTGTATACAGCATATAGCATTTTTCTATATACCTGTAAAAGTGTGATTTGTGGTCAGGTGTAGCGCTTGCGACCCCCCCTTTTCCACTTGAATTACCCGCCACTCCCCTAATAAAGATTTAACCCCCTGACCCCCCCCCCTGATCACCTCCAGTTAACCCCTACCCCTCTGTCACATTCAACACTAATACAAACTTAATATACAGTGTTTTTGTATTTTTGTATTAGTGTGATTGTGATCAGAATTAGCGCAGGCGACTAAGTTTCTGTCCCAAGAAGGTTTAGGGTCCCCGCCACCCCCCCAATAAAGATTTAACCCCCTGCCACAACACACACTGTATACAGTATATAGCATTTTCTATATACCCGTATAAGTGTGATTTGTGACCAGGTTTAGCGCTTGCCACCGTTCCCTTTATCCTTAGGATACCCGCCAGCCCCTTCCAATAAAGATTTAACCCCCTGATCCCCCCCTGATCACATCCAGTTAACCCCTTCCCCCCTGTCACATTGCACACTAATACAGACATACTATACTGTTTTTACTGTATTTTGTATTAGTGTGATTGTGACTTGAGGTTGCGCTAGCGAGTTAGTTTCTATCCCAAAGGAGGTTTAGGGCCCCCGCCACCCCCCCCCCAGATTCCCGGCGCATAGTTAGAAATAACCCCTTGATTACCACACACGCACATACACTTCCATTACTAGTATAGTGTTTGAACAGATCAATATCTGATCTGATCAGAACTATACTAGCGCCCCCATAGTTTAGGGTTCCCAAAACGCGGTGTTTGCACGATCAGCACTGATTCCGGCCAGCACCTGCGTTTAACCCTTTCACCCAGGCAAGTGTAGTAATCAATAGATTACTGTCACTTACAAAAAAACACAACACACAAAACCGCTGTGTTAGCAGAGTCAGGCCTGATCCCTGCTAGCATTAGCAGTTTTTTGGTAGCACTTGAAATAGTCCTTGACAACCAGGTGCTTTTATTACCTGTGAGTCAACACCACTGTACAGGTAAATTTAGTTACCAAAATGACCAAACGTTTGTACAGTGGTGAAGAGGCTTATAGTATACTGGCCGTGTCATCTGATAGCGATGGGGAAGCTACAATGACCGAATTACTGTCAGTATATGAACCAGATGACAGCAGCGGCTCCCTGACAGATGGGTCCCTGTTAGACCCAGGCGTACCCGACCCCATTCTGGAGTTGTTGAGATGCAGGAATCGCAGGGTGCTCGTATGGAGCAGAGTGTGGTTACTAGTGCCGCTCATTTTTCTGGCGACCTGGCATGCGCCAGCGGCCTAGTACACCCTGGACCTAGTACAACCAGCACTGCAGTATCACCTGGTGACGTGGCGAGTCCCCTAAGTGCAGTTGAAGCTGGTGCGGTGGCTAGCACAAGTAGTGGCCCGCAGCCACCGCGTATTCGTAGACAGGCCCGTAGAGCCCATAGTGCCCTCCCTGATGCACTGGCATATCCCAATTGGCAACCCACTGATTCTACAGCGCCAGTACTTCCCCCATTCACTGCCCAACCTGGAATCCACGTGGAGACAGCTGGTTTTACGCCCCTGAACTTTTATGAGCTGTTCTTCACGGAAGATCTTTACAGATCTATTGTGGATCAATCAAATTTATATGCACAACAATTCATCGCCGCCAACCCAAATTCGCCCCTTGCCAGACAATTCGGCTGGAAACCTATAACGGTTTCCGAATTTAAAATCTTTCTGGGCCTTTCCCTCCACATGGGCATAACTAAACAGAGTGAATTGCGGCTATATTGGTCCACTAGCCCAGTTCACCATATGCGCATGTACTCTGCCTCCATGTCCAGGGGGAGATACGAGCAAATTCTGCAATTTATGCATTTCAGCGACAATGAAATCTGTCGTCCTCGGGGAGACCCTGAATATGATCGGCTCCACAAAATTCGGCCCCTCATAGACCACTTCAATCAGCGGTTTGCAGCCTTGTTTACCCCCCAACAAGTTGTCTGCGTTGACGAGTCCCTGATTAAATTTACTGGCCGCCTTGCTATGAAACAGTACCTCCCCAGCAAGCGTGCCAAGTACGGGGTCAAGCTGTATAAATTGTGTGACAGGGCCACAGGTTATACAGTTAGTTTCCGGGTCTATGAGGGAAAAGATAGCTGTGTGGAGCCCCCGAACTGCCCAGACTACATAGGGAGCAGTGTTGCCAACCGTCCGTATTTTCACGGACAGTCCGTAAATTCGGGGCACTTTTCTCCTGCCCGTAAATGCCCGTAGCAGGAGAAAAGTGCCCGTTAAAACAATGGCTTCGGCGAGACAATCTGACTGCGCATGCGCGGCGTGCGCCTCGGTCTCGTCGCCGGACAGTCAGACAGTCACTCTCCTCGTCATCATCTCCTCCGAGTCCTCCTCCGCCTGACCCGCCCCTGTGCCCTGCCCATGGCCCCTCCGCCCGCCAACAAATTTTCCCGCCAGTGCCGCCGCGCCCGCTGCCTGAGCTGCCTCCCCCAGCCTAAGCCTATGGCGTGTCTCCGCCATCATCTCCTCCTCCCCCGCCTGACCACCTCACCGCTTGTGCCCTGCCCTGGCCCGCCCAGAATATTCCCGCCACGGCCGCCACTACCTCCCCCCGGTCCCCCAGCCTATAAATAGGCCAGGACTGAGCGGGTGACGCTGGGGGACCGCATGTGAGCCAGCTAGGAGGAACTGCTGCCGGCCGGGGGGGTGACCGTCCGACCGTGTGGAGACGGAGACCGACCAGCCCAGCCCAGGACAGGACAGACTGTCTGCAGCAGCAGCGCCGCCACCACCAGCCAGCTGAGCTCAAGTCAGACCACCAGTGACAGTCCCAGTGTGTCCCACCACCACCCCGGTGTCCCCCCACCACGACGAGGATCCTCCATCTCTGCCTGGGCTGGCCAGACCACCACCATCGGCCATCGGATCCTCCACTGTCTCCACTGAGTCTTCACCAGTGAGATCTTCTCCATCTCCAGAGACCGTGAGTAGTACTACTGTACTCCTAGCATGCTCCTAGTCCTACTAGTCTCCTCCTCGCTCACTCCCAGTGAAGTCCTTGTCCCCCGGGCCCCACCTGGCTGCACCTGCAACCTCTCTCTAACTCTCTCTGACCCCCAGG
Source organism: Pelophylax lessonae (assembly GCF_965119305.1). Classification (NCBI taxonomy): domain Eukaryota; kingdom Metazoa; phylum Chordata; class Amphibia; order Anura; family Ranidae; genus Pelophylax; species Pelophylax lessonae. Next base: position 737,738,267 of record NC_138768.1, read on the forward strand.
CTAGCCCTGGATTTGCCCTGGGCTGGGCAGAGCCAGGGGGCTGAGTGCACTGCTGAATCAGGAAAATGGATCCATCCATGTCCATGAGGAATTGAGGATTCCATGCCATCCATCCATGGCCTCTCCTCGACCTTGCTCCCAGTCCCCCCCCCCCCACAGGCCCCACCACCTGCTGCCACCTCTCTGTGACCCCCCTCAGCCCTGGCCAGGCCTGAGCCCAGGGCAGGGCTGTTGTGCTGATCCGTCCAGGAGATGGGATTCAATTTCCATCCGTGGCATGGCCTCTCCTCACTCCCCAGTCTCCCCCAGGCTGCCCCACCTGCCACCTCTCTGACCCCCCCTCAGGCCTGGCCTGAGCTCGGAGCAGGGCTGCTGAAGGATCCATCCAGGATTCCCCTGAGCCCAGGGCTGCTGATGCTGAAGGATCCATCCATTATCCAGGCCCCAGCTGCCAGTCAGTGCCACCTCTGACCCCCCTTAGCCCTGGCCTGAGGCCAGGGCTGCTGAATGATCCATCCACCCAGGATTCTATCCATGGCCTCTCCTTGCTCCTAGGCCCCACCTGCCACCTCTGACCCCCTCAGCCCTGGCCTGAGCTCGGGGCAGGGTTGCTGAAGGATCCATCCAGGATTCCCCTGAGCCCAGGCCAGGGCAGGGCTGCTGATGCTGAAGGATCCATCCATCTTCTTGCTCTCAGTCCCCCCCCCCAGGGCCCAGCTGCCAGTCAGTAACAGTGCCACCTCTGCCCCCCCCCCTCAGCCCCCCCCCTCAGCCCTCAGGGTCAGGGCTGCTGAAGGATCCATCCACCCAGGATTCCATCCATGGCCTCTCCTTGCTCCCAGGCCCAGTGCCACCTGACTCCCTCACCTCAGCCCAGGGCCAGGCCAGGGCTGCTGAAGAATGGATCCATCCATGACTCTATCAAATCCATCCATGCCATTAGTCACCTGCCACTTATGCTGGGGGGGGGGGGTTAATGCGTCTTCTTACAGCTAGAAGCTAACTGTGTGGTGAGTTGACAGACCTGCAGACCTGTCACCAAACAAGCTTGTCATTAAAGCTTTATGCTCCATTTACACAGTGTGTAAAAGAGCATAAAGCTTTTAATTACTTTATTGCATCATTGTTTTGTGATATTCCTGAGAATCATTCCAGAGACATAGGACACAGAGCCTGAGGACAGCCTGTTTCACAGTCTATGTGACAAGCTCGTTTGGTGACAGGTCTGTCACTCAGTCACCACACTCCACACAGCTTCTAGCTGTAAGAAGACACACCTTTGGGTAATAAACACACACACTCTGGGTGCAAAGTGTATCTCTTGCTCAAGTTGCTCAACTGTCTCTCTGTAGGGGTAAATCAGTCTGTGTGGCCTGTGTTGGGGACAGTCTTTCTGTTTATATGTAGATTTTCCTGGATTCTCCACCCCACTGTGACCAGCCTGCTCCTTCGCCAGTTGTCTTGGACCAGCCTGCTCCTTCGCCAGTTGTCTTGGTCCAGCCTGCTCCTTCGCCAGTTGTCTTGGACCAGCCTGCTCCTTCCGCCACATATTACAGTGAGTACACAACTTGTTTGTTTAAATGTTTTAAATTATTTAGGTGCTGTATTCTCATTTTAGGTTTTCTTCCTGTTTTATATAGCTTTTTATACACTTGTTGTCTTGGACCAGCCTACTCCTTCGCCAGTTGTCTTGGACCAGCCTGCTCCTTCTCTAGTTGTCTTGGACCAGCCTGCTCCTTCGGCAGTTGTCTTGGACCAGCCTGCTCCTTCGCCAGTTGTCTTGGACCAGCCTGCTCCTTCGCCAGTTGTCTTGGACCAGCCTGCTCCTTCCGCCACATTTTACAGTGAGTACACAACTTGTTTGTTTAAATGTTTTTAATTATTTAGGTGCTGTATTCTCATTTTAGGTTTTCTTCCTGTTTTATATAGCTTTTTATACACTTGTTGTCTTGGACCAGCCTGCTCCTTCGCCAGTTGTCTTGGACCAGCCTGCTCCTTCGCCAATTGTCTTGGACCAGCCTGCTCCTTCGCCAGTTGTCTTGGACCAGCCTGCTCCTTCCGCCACATATTACAGTGAGTACACAACTTGTTTGTTTAAATGTTTTTAATTATTTAGGTGCTGTATTCTCATTTTAGGTTTTCTTCCTGTTTTATATAGCTTTTTATACACTTGTTGTCTTGGACCAGCCTGCTCCTTCGCCAGTTGTCTTGGACCAGCCTGCTCCTTCGCCAGTTGTCTTGGACCAGCCTGCTCCTTCGCCAGTTGTCTTGGACCAGCCTGCTTCTTCGCCAGTTGTCTTGGACCAGCCTGCTCCTTCCGCCACATATTACAGTGAGTACACAACTTGTTTGTTTAAATGTTTTTAATTATTTAGGTGCTGTATTCTCATTTTAGGTTTTCTTCCTGTTTTATATAGCTTTTTATACACTTGTTGTCTTGGACCAGCCTGCTCCTTTGCCAGTTGTCTTGGACCAGCCTGCTTCTTTGCCAGTTGTCTTGGACCAGCCTGCTCCTTTGCCAGTTGTCTTGGACCAGCCTGCTCCTTCGCCAGTTGTCTTGGACCAGCCTGCTCCTTCGCCAGTTGTCTTGGACCAGCCTGCTCCTTCGCCAGTTTTCTTGGACCAGCCTGCTCCTTCCGCCACATATTACAGTGAGTACACAACTTGTTTGTTTAAATGTTTCTAATTATTTAGGTGCTGTATTCTCATTTTAGGTTTTCTTCCTGTTTTATATAGCTTTTTATACACTTGTTGTCTTGGACCAGCCTGCTCCTTCCGCCAGTTGTCTTGGACCAGCCTGCTCCTTCCGCCAGTTGTCTTGGACCAGCCTGCTCCTTCCGCCAGTTGTCTTGGACCAGCCTGCTCCTTCCGCCAGTTGTTTTGGACCAGCCTGCTCTACAGCATACACTACAGCTACATCTTTATGGTAAGTACACTATTTAATTTTTTTTTGCATTTAGTTTCTAGGTCTCATGAGATGATCATCTCAGTTTTCTCCTTCCTGTTTTGTATAGGTTGATTTTCCTGAACTTGCATCCACCGTGACCTCTCTGCTATTGACTCAACGCCATCTTCTGGTAAGCGCTGCACGACCATGTCAATTTAAAGCCTATTTTATTTTTTGGGTTTACATACCGATCAATTGATATATTTTATTCTCTCCCTAGAATTCAGCATATTAAAGCCGGCTGTAGGGCTCTACAGCAGACACCACCACCGCCACCAGATTAGAGAGAATGATCTTCTAAACTGTAAGTGTTTTTTGTATTATACTAACACCACACACATTTTAAGGAAAATGGGCAACACATAGACGTGTTTTTTTTTTTGTTTTTTTTTTGTAGACACCTCCAAATTCTACCAGCAGATCTTCACATGATGCCTCTCTCAGTTCTATTAAATAAACCTTCCATAAGCTCCTGTGATCAGTTTTCATGAACAGCTTTTGGTTGGTTTCCTTAGGCAGGCATCTGCAGCACACAAGGTCGTTTTATTTTATGTGCTATCTCAAGTTGTAATACCTTTCAGGGCTTGCGTTGAGGTTTCACTGTCTACTCTGCAAATTCCACTTTAGACATGGAAGAGGCACTACATTGTGCAAAGAAACCCCAGAAAAGGCTTTGTTCCTTTGTGGCTTCTTGGCTGACATATGCTCAGTTCAAATACTGGTTAATAGCAGATGCTGAATCAAAACAAAATGCAAAGTGTCTGTGGTGCAAAAAAGTGTTTAGCATTGCATATGGTGGTGTTCGTGACATACGCAGTCATTGCTCAGGTTCAAAACACAAGGCTATTGCTGCAGCTAGGCAAGCCAGCACTGGCATTGTTAGTTTTGCAAAACGACCGCCAACAACAGATCCAGTTGTGTTGGCTCATAGGAGAAGGACTTCTGAATCTGAGCTACAAATGGTAAATTTTCTTGCACAAAAAAATTTGCCATTAAGGTTGTTAGATGATCTTACTGATAATGTCACTGACTGGTTTCCAGACTCAAAAATAGCAAAATCCATCAATTGTAAGCGAACTAAAGGTTCTATGTTGGTTAAGAATGTCATTGCTAAGTGTCTCAAAGAGGAGTTGTGCAAAAGGCTTGCATATTCTCACTTTTCATTATTGATTGACGAAACTACTGACATATCAACAAGCAAAAAATTGGCTATGGTTGTCATTTATTTTGATGAAGAAGCTGGTAGAACCCGATACCAGTTCTACCGCCTCCTTGATCTCACTGAAGCAACTGCTGAGGCTATTTTTGAGCAGATTAAACAATCTTTTCTGGAAGATGGTATACCCCTAAGAAATGTAATGGCTCTTGGTACAGATGGTGCAAGTGTTATGGTTGGTCCTAGAAACTCTGTACTATCCCACTTCAAAGTAGAGCAGCCTTATATTTTTCATATTCACTGTATCTGTCATGTTGCTTCCTTGTGTGCTGCAGATGCCTGTAAAGCCATACCAAAAACTGTTGAGCAACTTTGCAGAGACATACATAGCCACTTTGCACATAGTTGTAAACGTTTACAGTTGTATCATGAATTTCAGGAATTTGTAGATGCAGATTGTCTAAAGATTCTACAGCTTTGTTCTACCAGATGGCTTTCAATGCTGGATTGTGTTAACCGCATTTTGAATCAATATGATGCCCTGTTAAGTTATTTTCAGTCAAGTGATGATACTGATCGCTTGCTAACTGTGGAAAGAATAAGCATTAAGCTACAGGATCCTATCACTAAGTGCTACTTTTTGTTTCTTCAAGCAGTTTTGCCAAATTTCACACAGTTCAATAAAATTTTCCAGAGCAATTCACCTATGTTGCCTGACTTGTACTTGAAGTACTGCCAACTGCTGAAAAGCCTTATGGGCTACTTTATCAGGCCAGACCTGTTGGTTTCCATTGAAAATGATGCACTGATTCAGTTTGACCACACTAATGGTGCAAACTTCAAATCAACAGATGACATTTTTATTGGATACCAAACAAGAGAACATTTATCTAAAGTAGATGATTTGTCAGCTGTTCACCAGTTTATGGTGCAAGTAACAACATTTTACACAAAAGCTGTAACTGCAATTAAAAAACGAATGCCCGTTGGAAATCGTATCATTCAGCTGTTGGCTTTACTAAAACCATTAAACAGGTCTACTGTAAATTCTAGAGACATTATAGAACTTGCCAAGCATTTTCCACACATTGTTCCGTGGTCTGAGTTTGATGCACTGCATACTGAAGTTATGGAATACCAAGTGACAGATTTTAGTGATCCTGAGACTCACACTTATGATTCTTTTTGGCACATGGTAGGACAAAGCTGTAGTATCGAGCCGGGCCCGGGCAGTCTGAAAATACCTAAATTCCCACATCTTGTTGAATTTGCAAAAATTCTTCTTTCCCTTCCCCATGGGACAGCTGAGGTAGAACGTGTGTTTTCATCTGTAAAGTTATTGAAAACTGATCACAGGAACAAACTTTCCACGCCAATGTTGGAAGGACTGCTGGCAGTAAAAAGTGGCCCAGGAAAGATTACTCAACGCATGATTGAAAGGGTTGATGTCACAATGTATGACCACAAGGTTGACACTTTAAACCGTAAACATAAGCCACTGTGTGTGTCTTCTGCTGCTGGTAAGGAAACGGATGTGGTGGTGGAGGAAGAAGAATGACTGACTGCACAAGATCTACTTGATTCCTTTCAGATGTACAACACATTTTAGAAGACAGTAATCCATGTTTGAAAAAAGTGTAACAGAGCAGAATATTCCTGTTTTCAATTATGGAAATTACTGTTTCCACAAGAGCTGCTATATCTTTGCAAAAAGTAAATTTGCTTCAGTTTTTCGAAGCAGTTATATGTCACTGTTAGGAGTTTGCACTTTGTTATGTGTCAAAAATTACAAATGTACAAAATAGCAGTTGTCAGTGGAACACTGTCATGGTCTTACCTTCTTGCTGTTCTCCTTCGTTTGACATGTGCTGGCGGCCATCTTGGTTTCTGGGTTTCTTGTAGCCTCCCACCCTGCGGCTCCTCCTTCCCACTGGGAGGAGCTGGATGCCTAGCTCATATATATAGGAGGTCTGTGGCTTCAGTTCCCTGCTTGGTCCTCCTGTGTTCACATGCTTCTAAGACTGCTGCTGCTTCTGGTTCCTGTTCCTGTTCCTGGCTTCGTCTGACTACCCTGCTGGTTCCTGATCCTGGCTTCGTCTGACTACCCTGCTGGTTCCTGATCCTGGCTTCGTCTGACTACCCTGCTGGTTCCTGACCCCTGGCTTCGCAAAAGACTCTGCATCAGTTTCGCCATCCGTTTGGACTTTTGCTTTACAGCTTGTTTTTCAATAAAGCTTTCTTATTTTCACTTATCTGTTGTTGTACGTCTGGTTCATGGTTCCGTGACATTAGGACCAAGCCATGAATTCTGACGGTACAGGGCCATCCTCGCTACCCACGCTGGTTGCCAGACTTGATCAGCAGGATCACCTGTTGGGTCGGTTCGCCGTGGCGTTGCAAACCCTGCTTGAACGCACGGTACCACAGGCCATGAATTCTGACGGTACAGGGCCATCCTCACTACCCTCGCTGGTTGCCAGACTTGATCAGCAGGATCACCTGTTGGGTCAGTTCGCCGTGGCGTTGCAAACCCTGCTTGAACGCACGGCTCATTTCGCTCCCGTTGCCGATGGGTCGGTTGTCGCTCCTGGGCCCGCTCCTACTGCCGCTCCGGTTGTTGCGCCAGAGTCTACCCCGACACCTGTTGTTGCGCCTGCGGTGTTTCGGGGTATGTCCGGTTCTGCCCCCCTTCCACAGCGCTTTGGGGGAGAGCCAACTCAGTGCCGAGGTTTCCTTAACCAGGTGGGCATTTATTTCGAGTTGCTGCCACATGCCTTTCCTACTGAGAGATCAAAGGTGGGCTTCTTAATCTCGCTGCTCTCGGACAAGGCCTTGGCCTGGGCCAGCCCTTTATGGGAGAACAACAATCCGGTGGTTGCCGAGTTTTCCGGTTTTGTTGCTTCTCTTCGGAAGGTATTCGATGTGCCGGCTCGTGCTGCCTCTGCTGCGAAGCTCCTTATGTCCATCAGACAGGGTTCACGATCCGTAGCTGAATACGCCATTGAGTTTCGTACCCTGGCAGCAGAGGTGGGCTGGAATAATGAGGCTCTGGTCGCTGCTTTCTCTCATGGTCTCTCGGATGCCTTGAAGGATGAGGTTGCAGCTAAGGACCTACCAGTGGAGCTTGAGTCTCTTATTTCTTTCCTGATTTTGATTGACACCAGACTCAGGGAGAGACCTTCCTTTAAGGAGAGTCTGCGGAGGCCTCCTAACAGATTGGCGCCTACCTTTGTTGTCCCACCCGTGCCTCCCTCTCCTCCCACGCCTCCTGGGGATGACTTGTCTGGGGGTGAACCCATGCAGCTGGGGTTTGCTCGCCTGTCCGAGGGGGAGAGGGTACTCCGGAGACGCGAGGGCCGATGCATGTACTGTGGTCTCGGTGGGCATTTTCGGTTGGCATGTCCGAACCGTCCGGGAAACGCTCGCACCTGAGATCCTGTCGGGGGCAGATCTTGGGTGGAGTCTCCTCGTCCCCGGTTTCCCGTGTTGACAAACCACTGATCACTGTTGTCCTCTCCTGGGTCGGGGGCTCGGTGACGACCCAGGCGTTGGTGGACTCTGGTGCTGGTGGTTTGTTCATTGATAGTGTGTTCGCTGCCGCCAATTCCATTCCTCTGCAGGCTCGAGGTTCTCCTCTGGCTCTTGAGGCGATAGACGGCAGATCCCTTCTGCCGCCACACGTGACTCATGAGACCCTTCCAGTGGGGTTAGCCATTGGTGCCGTCCACAGAGAGTCGGTCTGCTTCCAGGTTATTTCGTCTCCACACTACTCGGTGGTCTTGGGGTACCCCTGGCTCCAGAAGCATAATCCGATTTTCGATTGGAGATCGGCCGAGATCCTCTCGTGATCACCGCAGTGTGGGGCTAGTTGCATCCATGGGCCTGTCAAGTTGCTGTGTACTTCCTCGGACTCTCTGTTGCCCCCTGAATACGAGGAGTACCAGGATGTATTCGATAAGGTGCGCGCGGTTGCCCTACCTCCGCACCGCCCATACGATTGTGCCATCGAGTTACAATCTGGTGCCGTTCCTCCTCGTGGCAAAGTCTATCCACTGTCGGTAGCGGAGAATGAGGCCATGGAGGAGTACGTGAGGGAGGCGCTTTCACGCGGACACATTCGCAAATCCTCGTCCCCGGCAGGGGCTGGATTTTTCTTTGTGAAAAAGAAGGGCGGTGAGTTGAGGCCTTGCATCGATTACAGGGGTCTCAATCGCATCACGATCAAGAACGCTTACCCGATACCCTTGATTTCCGAGCTGTTCGATCGCCTTAAAGGGGCCACGGTCTTTACCAAACTCGACCTGAGGGCGGCATATAACCTCGTAAGGATCAAGGCGGGCGATGAGTGGAAGACCGCGTTTAACACCAGGACCGGTCATAATGAATCCTTGGTTATGCCCTTTGGGCTGTGCAATGCGCCCGCAGTCTTTCAGGAATTCATCAACGATGTTTTCCATGACCTGTTGCAGCAGTGTGTGGTGGTCTATTTGGATGACATCTTGGTATATTCTGAGTCCATGGAGACCCACATTCTGGATGTCAAACGAGTGTTGCAACGGTTACGAGAGAACAAGCTGTTCGGTAAGCTTGAGAAATGCGAATTTCACCGATCCCAGGTAACCTTCTTAGGTTACATCATTTCCGCTGAGGGGTTCTCCATGGATCCTGAGAAGGTTTCGGCTGTCTTACAGTGGCCCCAACCCAGTGGTCTTCGCTCCCTGCAGCGCTTTTTGGGCTTCGCCAATTATTATCGGAAGTTCATCAGGGACTTTTCCATGCTAGCCAAGCCTCTCACGGATCTGACCAGGAAGGGCAGTAATTCCCAGGTCTGGACGCCCGAGGCCATCCGAGCTTTTGAGGCTCTAAAGTCCGCCTTTGTGTCAGCTCCGATTCTGTCGCATCCCAACCCTGGGTTGCCCTTTGTCCTCGAGGTGGACGCGTCTGAGACGGGAGTAGGCGCCCTTCTGTCTCAGCGTAGAACACCAGAGGGTCCTCTGCTTCCTTGTGGGTTTTACTCCCGGAAACTGTCTTCCGCGGAGTGCAACTACCAGATTGGTGACAGGGAGTTATTGGCCATCGTGCAGGCTCTTAAAGAATGGAGGCACTTGCTCGAGGGTTCGGTGGTTCCGGTCCTCATCCTGACGGACCACAAGAATCTGACCTACCTCTCTGAGGCCAAGAGATTGACACCACGTCAGGCCAGATGGGCTCTGTTCTTGTCACGTTTTAATTACGTGGTCTCCTACCTACCCGGTTCCAAGAACATCAGGGCGGATGCCTTATCACGGCAGTACTCCGACCTGTCCAGGGAGGAGTCGATTCCGACTTCGGTCATACCTCCGAATCAGATCCTGGCCGCCATTCGCACCAGCCTGACCTCTCCCCTGGGTGAGCAGATTTTGGCGGCTCAATCTGGTGCTCCCTCTGGGAGACCCAACGGCAGATGTTTTGTGCCTGAGGAGTTGCGCACTCGGTTGTTGCGAACCTACCATAACTCCAAGACCGCGGGGCATCCTGGAAAGAATCAGCTGTCCTGGGCTGTTTCACGTCTGTTCTGGTGGCCTTCCCTACGTTCCGACATCGCCGCATATGTAGCGGCATGCTCCGTTTGTGCCCAGAGTAAGTCTCCTCGGCACCTTCCGTTGGGCCTTCTGCAACCCTTAGCCACCGGGGAGCGCCCATGGTCACACCTGGGGATGGATTTCATTGTGGACCTCCCTGCATCCCGAGGCCATACGGTCATTCTCATGATTGTGGATCGGTTTTCCAAAATGTGCCACTGTGTTCCTCTCAAGAAGTTACCCTCTGCACGTGAGTTGGCCACGATTTTTGCCAGGGAGGTCTTCCGGTTGCACGGTTTGCCCAAGGAGATTGTGTCGGATCGGGGGAGTCAGTTTGTGTCCAGGTTCTGGCGCGCCTTTTGCTCCCAGTTGGGGATTCATCTCTCCTTCTCCTCGGCCTACCACCCTCAGTCCAATGGGGCCGCAGAACGATCCAATCAGGCCTTGGAGCAATTCCTTCATTGCTATGTCTCCGATCACCAGGACAATTGGGTTGACCTCCTGCCTTGGGCTGAGTTTGCCAGGAACACGGCGGTGAACTCTTCCTCTGGGACGTCTCCCTTCATGGCCAACTATGGGTTCCAACCTGCCGTGTTACCGGAGGTATTCTCTCCCCAGGATATTCCGGCTGTGGAGGATCACCTTTCCGTCCTACGTGCTTCTTGGGTACAGATCCAGAGGTCCCTTGAGGTCTCTGCGCAGCGCCAGAGACTCCAGGCTGATCGCAGACGAGCGCCTGCTCCTTCCTACCAGGCCGGAGACCGTGTATGGTTGTCCACCCGCAACCTCAACCTTCGAGTGCCCACTCCCAAGCTGGCGCCTCGCTTTGTTGGTCCCTTCCGAGTGCTTCGCAGGGTAAACCCGGTAGCCTATGCCCTTGCGCTTCCTCCTGGCATGCGGATCTCCAATGTGTTTCATGTCTCCCTGTTGAAGCCACTGGTGTGTAATCGTTTCACTTCCTCTGTTCCTCGGCCTCGTCCGGTCCGAGTGGGCAATCGTGAGGAGTATGAGGTGAGCAATATCCTGGACTCACGCCTGGTCCGCGGTCGGGTGCAGTTTTTGGTTCATTGGCGTGGTTATGGTCCAGAGGAGCGTTCCTGGGTTCCCTCCGCAGATGTCCATGCTCCTGCCTTGCTCCGAGCCTTCCACGCACGCTTCCCTCAGAAACCGTTCTTTACTCCGCGGAGGAGGGGCCCTTGAGGGGGAGGTACTGTCATGGTCTTACCTTCTTGCTGTTCTCCTTCGTTTGACATGTGCTGGCGGCCATCTTGGTTTCTGGGTTTCTTGTAGCCTCCCACCCTGCGGCTCCTCCTTCCCACTGGGAGGATCTGGATGCCTAGCTCATATATATAGGAGGTCTGTGGCTTTAGTTCCCTGCTTGGTCCTCCTGTGTTCACATGCTTCTAAGACTGCTGCTGCTTCTGGTTCCTGTTCCTGGCTTCGTCTGACTACCCTGCTGGTTCCTGATCCTGGCTTCGTCTGACTACCCTGCTGGTTCCTGATCCTGGCTTCGTCTGACTACCCTGCTGGTTCCTGACCCCTGGCTTCGCAAAAGACTCTGCATCAGTTTCGCCATCCGTTTGGACTTTTGCTTTACAGCTTGTTTTTCAATAAAGCTTTCTTATTTTCACTTATCTGTTGTTGTACGTCTGGTTCATGGTTCCGTGACAAACAGGAGGTGAAGGAAAACCTTAACATGGGGACACCTGTTCCATTGTCCACTGCTGTAGGTAGAAAGTACATTCTTTGTTGTAAGAAGAAAGTACATTCTTTCTTGCTATTTTGTAAAAATGCATAATTTTTGCCAGTTATGTTAAGACTGTTTATTGCTGCCTGTGACCCAGACTAGGGAAATTCAGGCTCTATTTTTGTCCTGTTTACTTCACAAAAAGCTGGGTCTACTGACACAACCTGTATAAGAGGGGATGTTACTGGGTCAGTGTGGGAGCCCTAGTAACATCCCCCCTTACACTGGTTGTGGGGAGCCCCAGTGACATCCCCTCTTACACTGGTTATTGATAGGGAGCCTCGGAGGGCCACTTACTAAGGGTGGGTGATGTTAGTTACTGGGGCTATTGACAACCAGTGTAACTAAAAGGGGATGCTACTGGGGCTCCCCACTAACAACCAGTTTATGGGATGCTGATGCAACTGGGGATTTGGGATGTGTGTGATTTTCTATAACCACCACTGCAGGTGACAAATGATGGGCCGTTATAGCCTGCTATGTCTCTTACTATATCAAAAATTACAAACATTCTTTTACCTTGAAATCTCCCCAAAATCACACTGTTAATTGCATATTGCATATTGTGTTTGTTTGCAGCATAAAGACTGAAATTTGCACTTAAAAATGTAATTTTGTACGTTTTTGAAAATGTCAGTAAAAAATTTGCTCTGCCAGTAAATTTTGGGTGTTGTGTCAGTGATTTTTAATGTGACGGGTTGGCAACACTGATAGGGAGCAGCGGTAAGATTGTTTGGGACTTGGTGTCACCCTTATCCGGAAAGGGGTACCATTTGTACGTGGACAACTTTTACACAAGCGTGCCACTATTTAGTCACCTTCTCAATTTACAAATTGGCGCATGTGGCACCGTGCGACCTAATTGCTTCCCCCAATGGCTTGTAAATTCCCATCTTAGTCGGGGGGCGAGAGCCTGCTTAAAAACGGACAAATTGCTTGCGGTGAAGTGGAAGGATACACGGGATGTTTATGTTCTGTCCTCCCTTCACGCAGACACGACGATCCAAATCCCTACGGCAACTGGCGTTATGTAGAAACCCCTCTGTGTCCACGAATATAACCTTAATATGGGATGGGTGGACCTTAACGACCAGCTTTTGGCGCCGTATTTAGTTGCCGGTAAAGCCAGATGCTGGTACAAAAAAGTGTCTGTTTACCTTTACCAATTGGCTATGCTGAATGCCTTTGTCCTATACAGGGCGTCAGGACGAACTGGATCCTTCTGGGAATTCCAGGAAGCGATCATCCTTGCCTACCTGTACCCAGGAGGCATGCCTGCCCAACTTCCCCTTCCAGATGCAGCGAGCCGGCTGCATGAGAGACATTTTTCTTATGTCCTCCCGAGTACCCCTACCCAAAGATACCCCCAAAAAAGATGTCGTGTCTGTAGCAGGCGCTGATGTAGGTGTGACACCCGTTATTATTGTCCCAAATGTCCTGACCAACCTGGACTCTGCATCGGGGAATGTTTTGAGCGCTACCATACACTAGTGGAGTATTAGTGTAGGGTACAGCACGACACAGTGTAGGACACACAAACACAGCGTCTCGAAAGATGTTGGATGTCCATCGACATTTTGAGAGACCCAAGCTGGAAGAATGCAGTCCCAAATCAAGAAATAAAGGAACAGTTAGAAAGAAAAATAAAAGGATCCAAAAACTGTTGTTGTGTCAGTCATTTTATATGTTCTTCTACTCTTCCTACTGTACTTTTTTAATGTACTTTGTTTGTTTTTTCATTCTTTTGTGACCTGTTTCTCTTGCAGGTACTCGTCGGCTGCCAGCATATATGTATACCTTTGCTGGTAGCGCTGTGGTGATTTTCTGATTTCAGCACTGCAGTTAAAATCCTATTTTGGTATACGTGGATAGTGTCATGTATACCCATCATTAAATTCAGTGGGTGGTTGTTTGGGCGGTTAATGATGAGTAATACTACGCATTATTCCTGGGCTGATTTCTGATAGGTTCTCTTATTTTCCGTTCAGCCCACAAGCTGCATGAAAAAAAAAAAACCCTATATGCCAAACAAGGACCAGCAATGTACTGGTACGTTGCTGGACTTTGAGTGGTTATACCAGGATGATGCCTGCAGATTTAGGCATCATCTTGGTATCGTTTTTTACAGCCAGCGGTCGGCTTACATGTAAAAGCAATCCTAGCAGGTAATTGGCCGCTAGACTGCTTTTACATGCAGTGGGAGGGGCCTAACCCCCTCCCCCCCCCACCGCCACCTTCCGTGGTTTTTCTCGGGCTCTCCTATCCCACCGGTTAACCCGAAAGTGCAGCCGGTGGTTCAATTATCTAACCATAGAGCTAATTGGAGATGAGAATGGCTTCAATCATCTCTATGGCCTAAGATACCGGAAGCTACGAGCATTTCATGACTTCTGTTTGGCCAGAAATAAACAGGGCCATTGGGAAATTGGGAAAGTATTTTATCACACCAATTTTGGTGTGTTCAGATGCGTTAAGGTCAGAGGAGAGATCTAGAGTCTAGTCTAAAAGACCCCAATATTTTTAAAAAAGAGTACCTGTCACTACAGATTGCTATCATAGGGGATATTTAAATTCACTATGATAACAATAAAAATGATTAAAAAAAATTAAAGGAAAGGTGTCAAAATAACATAAAAAAGCAAAAGAAAAAAAAATTGAGCCCCCCCCTTTCCCCCCGTGCTTGCGCGCTATGGCGCACGCAAGCGTTGGTCTAGTGTCATATGTAAACCGCAATTGCAGCATGCATGTGAGGTATCGCCGCGAACGCCAGATCGAGTGCAGTAATTCTTGCAGTAGACCTCCTCTGTAAGTCTAAAGTGGTAACCTGTAGAGACTTTTAAAAGGTTTTTAAAAATGTACGTACTTTGTTGTCGCTGCGCAGGTGTGCGCAGTTTTTAAAGCATGTCATGTTTGTTATCTATGTACTCATCTTTTAAATTTTACCAAAAAAATTTGAATTATATAGTGTATTTGTGCAATAAATTAAAAAAATGTATTTTTTCGCAAAAATTGGGTTTGGAAAATCTGTGCGCAAATACCGTGTGACAAAAAAAATTGCAACACCCACCATTTTATTCTATAGGGCCTCTGCTTTAAAAAAATATATAATGTTTGGGGGGTTCAAAGTAATTTTCTAGTAAAAGAAAAATATTTTTTCATGTAAACAAAAAGGCACAGAAAAGGCTTGGTTTTCAAGTGGTTAGAAGAGTGGGTGATGTGTGGATAAGATTGAGCATAAAATGCCGGGACAGTTCAAACACCCCCCAAATGACCCCTTTTTGAAAAGTAGACACCCAAAGCTATTTTCTGAGAGGCATGGTGAGTCCATGGAGTATTTTATATTTTGCCACAAGTTTCGGGAAAATTATTTATTTATTTTTTTGTTGTTGTTTTACAGAAAGTGGTCACTAAATGATATATTGCTCACGCATGCCATGGGAATATGTGAAATGACACCCCAAAATACATTCTTATTTTGCCACAAGTTTCGGGAAAATTTTTATTTTTTATTTTTTTTTTACACAAAGTTGTCAATAAATGATATAATGCTCACACATGCCATGGGTATATGTGAAATGACAACCCAAAATACATTCTGCTGCTTCTCCTGAGTACAGGGATACCCCATGTGTGAGACTTTTTGCCAGTCTAGCCGCGTACAGGACCCGGAAAACCAATCTGCACCTTCTGGCTTTCTAAGGGCGTAAATTGTTGATCTCACTCCTTACTACCTATCACACTTTTGAAGTCCATAAAAAGCCAAGATGGCACAAAACCTCCCAAAATGACCCTATTTTGCAAAGTAGACACTCCAATCTATTTGCTGAGAGGCATGGTGAGTATTTTGCAGCTCTCATTTTTTTGGGAAAATGAAGAAAAAACAGGAAAATGCATTTTTTTCCCTCTTTTTTCAATTTCCAAAACTTTGTGACAAAAAGTGAGATCTGCAAAACACTCAACATGCCTCTCTGCAAATAGCTTAGGGTGTCTACTTTCCGAAAAGGGGTCATTTGGGGGGGGGGGGGGGGGTTGTGCTGTCTTGGCATTTCATGGCCTCCAAAACTGTGATAGGTAGTCAGGAGTGAAATCAATTTACGCCCTTGGAAAGCCTGAAAGTGGGGGTTGGTTTTCGGGGTCCTGTACTCGGCTAGACTGCAAAAAAGTCTCACACATGGGGTATCCCTGTACTCAGGAGAAGCAGCAGAATGTATTTTGGGGTGTCATTTCACATATACCCATGGCATGTGTGAGCAATATATCATTTACTGACAACTTTGTGTAAAAAAAAAAAAAAATTATATATATATTTCCCGGAACTTGTGGCAAAATATAAAATATTCCATGGATTCACCATGCCTCTCAGCAAATAGCTTGGGGTGTCTACTTTCCAAAATGGGGTCATTTGGGGGGGTTTTGTGCTATCTTGGAATTTTAGGGCCTCCGAAACTGTGACAGGTAGTGCAGAGGTGACATGAACAATTTACGCCATTAGAAAACCTGAGAGTGTTGATTGGCTTTTGCGGTCCTGTACACAGCTAGGCTCCCAAAGTCTCACACATGGGGCATCTCCATACTCAGGAGAAGCGGCAGAATGTATTTTGGGGTTTCATTCCACATATACCCATGTCATGTGTGAGAAATTTATCTTTTAGTGACAACGTTGTGTAAAAAAAAAATAAAAAAAATTGTAATTTTCCCAAAACCTGTGGCAAAATATAAAATATTCCATGGACTCACCATGCCACTCAGCAAACAGCTTGGGTGTCTACTTTCCAAAATGGGGTAATTTGGGGGGGTTTTGTGGTATCTTGACATTTCAGGGCCTCCTAAACCGTTATAGGTAGTGAGAAAATGCAATGAAAAATGTACGCCCTTTGAAATTCTGATGGTGGTGATTTGTTTTCGGGCTCCCGTACACAGCTAGGCTCCCAAAAAGTCTCACATATGTGGTATCCCTGTACTCAGGAGAAGCAGCAGAATATATTTTGGGGTGTAATTACACATATACCCATGGCATGTGTGAGCAATATATCATTTCAATGACAACTTTGAGTAAAAAAAAAAAAAAAAAAAATTTTTTTTTTAGTCATTTTTCAAACACATGTGACAAAAAAATGAAATATTCAATGAGCTCAAGATGCCTCTCAGAACATTCCTTAGGATGTCTACTTTCGAAAAAGTGGTAGTTTGGGGGGGGGTTTTGTACTGCCCTGCCATTTTAGCACTTCATGAAACGAGATAGGCAGTCAGAAATTAAAGCTGCGTAAATTTCAGTATTTACACCACAGTTTGTAGACGCTATAACTTTTGCGCAAACCAATAAAAATACGCTCATTGATTTTTTTTTTGTCAAAGACACGTAGCTAAATATATTTTGGCCAAAAAAAAATGACATAAATTGAGTATATTGGATATTTTTTAAAAGACAAAGTTGAAAATGTAATTTTTTTGCAAAATTTTCGCTCTTTTTTTATTAATATCGCAAAAAATAAAAAGCGCAGAGGCGATCAAATACCACCAAAAGAAAGCTCTGTTTGTGGGGAAAAAAAGGACGTAAATTTCGTTTAGGTACAGCATTGCATGACCGCGCAATAGTCAGTTATGCCTCGTTTCCACTGAGTGGTACGGTACGGTTCGGTTCAGTACGGTACGGTACACATTGCGTTTCCACTGCCAATAGTACCCTTTTCATGATAGACGTGGTGTAGCTGGTCACAGCAGGAAAGCTGTGATAGACGATTCTCTGTCAACCAATCAAAGTTCTGCAGAGTGTAGCTCCACCCAGTTGGTACGGGTCTAATGTGCTTGGTACCCCAACGAAAGGGTACCAAAAAGTGGTACGGTACGGTTCGGAATTAGGGTACCATTCATAATGGAAACGGCATAAATAGCATACCGTACCGAACCGAACCGTACCAGAAAGCTCAGTGGAAATGCGCCATTAAAGTCACACAGTGCCAAGTTGAAAAAAGGGGTCTGGTCTTTAAACTGCAAAATCCTCCGGTGGTAAAGTGGTTAAGGCTGCATTCACATGTCAGCGTATGGATCGCGGGCAGAATTGCCGCGATTCCACCCGCGATCCGGAGATCATTGCAAATCGCGGGACACCTGTGCGTTGCCCGTGATTTGCAATAGCACCCCAAACGCTGAGCGATGTTGCCGTGATTTCCGCCTGCCGAATCGCGGTAACATCGCGCAAAAAAAAATCGCAGAGCTTCTTTGGAGCGTATTGCGTTCCGTGATTTTTTTTGCCCCGCGATTTGCAATGATCTCCGGATCGTGGGAGGAATCGCGGCGATTCTGCCCGCGATCCATACGCTGACATGTGAATGCAGCCTTAAATACCCTGGAATGTCTACTTTCCAAAAAGGGGTAATTTGGGGGGTATTTGTACTTTCCTGACATTTCAGGGCCTCAAAAAATTAGATAGGCCGTCGGTGATCAATTTTCAATGATTGGCACCATAGCTTGTAGACTGATTTTCACACAGACTAAATAACCCCTAATTTGGGTTATTTTTTACCAAAGATATGTAGCAGTGTATATTTTGGCCCAAATTTATGAAAAAAAAAAAACTTATTTTCAAAATTTTATAATAGAAAACAAAAACAAAATGTTTTTTTTTTTCAAAATGTAAGCTTTTTTTTCCACTTATATATCGAAAAAAATAAAAAACCCAGTGGCGATTAAATACCACCAAAAGAAAGCTCTATTTGTTGGGAAAAAAAAATGATTGGGTACAGCGTTGCATGACTGAGTAATTATTCAAAGTGAGAGAGCGCTGAAAGCTGAAAATTGGTCGAGGCTGGAAGGGGCTGAAAGTGTCCTGTATTAACCACTTTAGCCCCAGGGGATTTGGCTGCTCAATGACCAGGCCCTATTTTGCAATTCGGCACTGCGTGGACTTTAATGGACAATTGCACGGCTGTGCGACGCTGTATCCAAACGAAATGGACGTCCTTTTTTTCCCCACAAACAGAGCTTTCTTTTGGTGGCATTTCATCACCTGTGCGATTTTTATTTTTTGCGCTATAAACAAAAAAAAAAAAAAAGAAGAAGAGCGACAATTTAGAAAAAACAACAATATTTTTAAAAACATTTTTTCTTTTCAATGGTTTTTATTGAAAATTTTCATGAGAAATTGACAAAAACATCAAAGGTACAGAAAGGAGTACCGTCAACATGAGCATAACAGTTTCAAGTATCCTACCGCAATTACAATGCATTAACGTAGAAAAAGAAAGTTCTTGCAGCATAGGCATTCTTTACGTAACATATTCCAAACATAGTGAAAAATTTATATGTAGTACAACAGGGTACATGACAATACCCAAGCAGGACATGCAATGGGATCACGAGTGTCTCAGTGCAGCAAGTAAAAAACATAGGAAACAATAAAGGTCATTCAGCTCCCCGCCATATCCCGACCCCAGTGCTGCCCATGTAACTGCCTGTAGGGTTTGAACGTGTGAAGATGTAAGTGGGCTAACGGTACATGCCCATAAGGCCAAAGAGATAGGAATAGGAAGGAATAGCAAGAGAGAAGAAAGGAAGAAGGTAGTAGGAAGAGAATTTAGTAGGACCCCGCCCAGGAACCCCCCCCCCCCCGTCCCCGAATCCCAGAAGTTATACACCCTAATCCAATAGCGGCGCGCTTTAGGGCATTGCCACCAGATGTGGAACATGGTTCCTTCCTGACCGCAGCCACGGAAGCACAAAGAAGATGCGCCAGGTACGAATTTCGAGATTCTCGCCGGTACCATATACCAGCGCAACAATACTTTGTAGTTCGCTTCAATAATTGAGGTATTAATCAATGATTTGGAGGTGGCTTGAGCCATAATTCGCCAGTTGACCAGCTCGATGCCCTCCTGCAGGTCTGCCTCCCACTGAACCATGTATTGCAGCTTCACAGAAGAGTCAGACAACATATTATAGAGTATGGAGATATAGCCGCGATGCTTGTCATAATTCTGACAAAGAAATTCCATTTGAGTCATAGTAGTTAAGTCAGAAACCTGAGACAAAGTACGTAGAAAGTGCACAATTTGGTTAAAACGATAAAATTCAGATGTAGGTAAAGCGTATTTCTCAGACAATGCCTCGTTAGTATACCCCTGTGGTCACAGAGATCTGCTATCCGTAGAAGCCCCTTATTTGTCCACCACTGGAAGGAGCTGGGAGAGAGACCCGGGGGGAACCCGCTGTTGTTGAGCACAGGTGCTAGAGGAGTGTGGAGCGATTTAAAAGTATGTGCTTTGGACAATCTGTCCCAGACGGCCAGAGAATGGACAGTGCCGGGCATAGAACAGGGGGGCGCTCTTTGGGCGGTAGCCACAATAAATGAGAGATCAATTTACTGGGGACAGAGCGTGCCTCTAGCTGCATCCAGATGGGATGGGGGCCACCAGAGTGGAATTTAGCCAATTGGGCCAGTTGCGCTGCATAGTAATACTTCATCAGATCCGGCACCCCCAAGCCACCCCTGTTTCTAGGGGTCAAAAGCGTTCTCCTGTTCACCCTGGGTCTCTTATTCCCCCAGATGAAGGACAAAAGTTTACCCTGTAATCTCTGGATATCATTAAAAACATTTTTTATATGAAATTGTCAAAAAAAAAAAAAGTAAAAATCTAATTTTTTTAACATTTAAGGCCAATTTGTTTTCTGCTACATATTTTTGGTAAAAAAAAATAAAATAGCAATCAGCGTATTTTGATTGGTTTGTGCAAAAGTTATTGCGTTTACTAACTACGGGAAAGATTTGTCATTTATTGTTTTTTTTTTTTTTTTTTAACTAGTAATGGTGGCGATCTGCTATTTTTTTGCGGGACTTCGACATGGCGGCGGACAGATCGGACCCCTAACTGACATTTTTGACACTTTTGGGGGTACCAGTGACATTACTACAGTAATCAGTGCTATAAATATGCACTGTTACTGTCAAAATGACACTGGCAGGGAAGGGGTTAACTTTATTGGTGATCAAGGGGTTAAGTGTGACCCTAGGGGTGTGATTCTGTCAGGGGGCATGGCTTGTATCATCACAGAGACATTCGATCCTATATAGCAGGATCGCATTGCCTCTGTGATGATCTAAGGGAGAAGGACAGACGGCTGTGTTTACATCAGCCGCCTGTCCTTCTCTCACTGCTGCGGGAGATCGCGAGTGACACGTGCTAGCTCCCCAGGGAACATGCGGGAGCGCGCCGCCGGCAGCGCGCGCTCGCCCCCCACAGGCGCCTGAGTGAGCGACGTAGGGATACATCGCTTTGCCCAGCAGCGGCAGAGTATATGTACAGTGGGCGGGGGTCAAGTGGTTAAAACAGGAAAAGCACACAGTAGCCCCACCTAAGATCTCCCCTCTCTAACAATCAAGCCTGTATTGGGTGAAAGGTTGGAGAGAGGTGGATGTGATCGGACATCTTCTGGGTATGACTTCCTGCATTCCAATGTTTTTTTTTTATTCTGTACATTGTGTGTGTGCGCAACTGAAAAAAAAGTCACAATACCTGGAAACATTAGCAACGTGACCATCCTTTTGTTGATGCAATTCTAAAGTGATACTAAAGCCTTTTTTTTTATATTTAAATAAACATGTTCTACTTACCTGCTCTTTGCAGTTGGTTTTGCAAAGAGCAGCCCGAATCCTACTCTTCTCAGGTCCCTTGCTGGTGTTCCTCCTTCCTGCGAGGTGCCCCAAAAGCAAGCAGGCGCACTCTCAACCCGCGGATGTGTGTGTCCATTCACACACACAGTCCATAGTCCCATCGCACACGTTCCTGGAAGGAGCTTTAAAAAATACTGGATGCTGTAGCGACCACCAGCTGGATACTGGAACATGCACAATAATGTAGACATTCGCCAGCACACCAAGGAGCTTCAATTTCATCCAAATGGTTTTTATTTAAAGAAAGATCACATCACAGAACAGTGTAGTGCAAGGTTTCGGAGTCATGCAGGACCCCTTCATCAAGCATGTGATGACTTATCACATGATTGAGGAAGGGGCCCTGCGTGACTCCGTAACGTTGCACTACACTGTTCTGCGATGTGATCTTTTGAAAAGAAAAAGCAGTTGAGGAAATTGAAGGTCCTTGGTGCGCTAGTGAATATCTACATTATCATTCACACACGGAGGTGCAGTTCGGCCCCACCCCCTTCTGAATGGCTTTTTTGGCTGTGATTGACAGCGGCGGGAGCCATTAATCAATTAGAGTGCAATGCCCCGGAGAGGCAAGGCTCTCGTGGACATCGCTGTATCGAGAGGAGGCTCAGGTAAGTAATAGGGGGCGGGTCTGGGTTTTTTTTTTTTACCTTCAGGCATAGAATACCTGAAGGTAAAAGATCTTGTGCCTTTACAACCACTTTAAGCTCCAAAGTGCAATGCCTTGAAAATCCACCCATTCCCTTACACACTCACCTTTTTTTGGTTTTAACTTGGCGTGATCAAGTAATGTTATCCCAATAAGAAAATAGTAGGCAATTCCAAGACCATATTGAGCCACGTGAATAACCCCACTGGAATAGATGCTGACATACAGGCACTCCTCTAGTCTTCTCAGGCTGTGCAGCCATATCAAGGATAGAGCCAGAAGAGTGGAAACTTCTCCACCTAGATTTCAATACATAAATTGCATTCATTAGAACAATGTTACAGATACAACTTAAATATAAAAGAGGATATATTCTGCTGTAATCAGGAGTGGACAAATGCAAAATTCAGAATCTAGAAGATGCTTTTAGGAGCCAAGGACCTGAGCTTATAAATAAACAAAGACTGAAAATGTAACACACCAGCTATACTGTGGTCCATCTGACTCTCGCACATTTCTCATAATACTGTACATGTAATTAATACAACGTTTTCTAAATTGGCGGTCCAATACCCTTTGAAACATGGACCTGTAAACAAAGCTTGATATATAGACTACATTTTCACCATCATGTGAAGAATGCTTCTTTGAAGATACTGGTGAAGGATCTGCAGCCTGTTTTCACATCCCTCTAGCAGTCAGAATTCCCCACAGACTTTAGAGCCAACAGATTTTGAGGCAGGAAAATGTAGCACAGGCCACAGACACCAGAACTCAGTAGGTGAGACCCATCAAGGAATATATAATGACTAACTTACACACAGGGGAAGGTACATTTTCTTTACTTAGTTGATTAGATAGTTTCCTTTTAACACTTTTACTGCCACAGCCATTTTTTGCACACATTAAAAAAAATCTTTAGGTCTGAAGGTTACAGAAACCCCCCTATCATTGTATATTTTCCAAAAGCAAACACCCTAGAAAATCAAATTGTGGCAGTTACCATTTTTTTTACACATTACTTACTGCAAAGGTCTAGGAAACACAACATTTCAGTAACAAATACACTAGTTAATTTTAGGGCATACAAGCGCAATAAATTACTATTTTTTTTTAATTAAAATATAAAAAGATGAGGTTGCACCAAGTAATTAGATACCCAACATGTCAAACCTTAAATTTGCGTGCACACGTGAATAGGCGACAAACTTCAGTACCCCATATTTTCTAGACAATTTAGAAGAAATACTGCCTCTCACTGCGGCATGCACAGCGATATGTAACATGTGTATCGCAATTAATGTTTTCATGCGTAGGCACCCCAAATGCATTTTTTTGGTGACAGGTTCTTTTTAAGGAGACATCCATGATCGCAAAGACCCTGGATGTCTCCCCTGTGCTCCACGGAATGTAACGCAATGCAGATCACATTGCATTACAGTCTTTCCCATCAAACACGTCGCTTCCGGGTCAAGAAGAAGGGGAGGAGAGTGGACGCGTGTCAGCTCAGCTCCCTCCACCCTACCAGGTGACACACGCTATGCTGGTCTCCGGCCCACAGATGGCTAAGCGGAGCCCGGGGTACATGGTGGACGCACGCGCAAGGGGTTGGAGTGTCACACATTACCGGGGGGGTGTGGGGAAGCAATCAGGAGGCAGGAGTCTGCAAGTCAGATATACACAGTTACACACAATCGAACATCTGTAAACCTCCCCCCGACCTCAATATTAGGCGAGTGGTCAGAAAGTTATGTATGATCATCAGTGTATGTGATATTTATTACTTTGAGAACAGGAGACATATAATAAAGGGTTTTTGCAGCCTGGTGACAAAAAAACAAACACAGATTGTTCGTTCACATACACAAAAAAAACTGAACTCTAGGCACAAAAAAAAAAAAAAAAAAAAAAAACCACAACATTCTAAATAGATTCAACAGATAAAAGGGGTATAAATCCACCTTATGAGCACCAAATATATTTCTAAACCCAGGTATTATATTACCTTGTAAAAGTAGCACAGGCATAATTACTGTGCTATACATAGCCTTTGCAGACAGCAGAGCTTTGGGAGAAACCTTACAGGTCCAACCACTACGGACTGCCTACAGAAAAATGTGTTTTTAACCAATATGGCCCATATGATAGGGTGAGTTTATAGAGAGATACATAATTTAGGCCCCTTCCACAACGGAACCTGCCTGCTCAGTCGGGAATCTGTCCAGAGATGGCTCGCTCTCCTCTATGGGTTGCCGGATATAAACGGACCGCCTGTCCATTTACACCTGACTGCCACCCGATCCAAAAAAACGGGTGGGAAACTAATCCCCATCCATCTATTTTTAGCAGATTTGATTGGATCAAACGTCAGCAGGTGTAAAGGAACATGAGGAGAATGGAGGGTCTGATCGGGTCCACCTCAACGGACAGGTTGACCCTATCAGTCCACACATGTGAAAGGGGGCCTTATGGGACAAGCTCACCTTTTTATCAATAAACATTCGGCACTAACCCTGCCCCCACCTCAGCTGCTTATGTACCTCTTTACACAGCAATGGCCTGCTCTGTTACCCTCTACAGAAATAATTTTCAGAAGTGGCATTAAATGGGTCAGTATGCCAAGGATCTATACACTTAATTCACAGGAGTTTTTCCAAGCGCTTTTGCGTAAAAAAAAAAAAAGCAGTGTGAATAAATGTGTTCACACTGGGGCGGTGTGCTTCATCTGCAGTGAAAAAAATCCTGCTTGCAGAATTGGGGAGTTAAAAAAAAAAATGCACCTTCCCATTAAAAGCAACAGAAAACGACATAAAAACGTGGCAAAAACGCACCCGCAATGCGGGAATCATATGTCCTTCAAAAAGAGCTTTGCAAACACATTAAAATATGCATTTTTGCAGCAGAACAGTGCGTGCCTTATATATATATATGGCCCAATTCAAATCAATGAGCAGCCATAGTGCAGCCAGTGTTTGCAGCCAGTGTTTCTGAAGAAAGGCTGCACAGCCAGTGTTTGCAGCCAGGGAGGCCCGGAGTAAAATGCACAAAGGAATGGACGGAGGGCCGGTGTAACGTTAAAAAACCATACCCCATGAAGAAACCATACCCTCGTCACTTCCGGGCTGAAACAGCTGAGCAGCGCAGCAGTGCGCATGCTCAGAGCCCCGGATACGTGATTGAACATTAAAGAATTAGACAAGTGCGCATGCTCGGTGGGAATGAAATTATCATGGCACTGTGTCTAATGTTAAACTTGCGGCGGGTACATTAAAACACTTCGGCTGCAACATAAATCATCTCCTCTGCTACTTCCCTCATCTCCGGTAATAAATATAAAAGCGGCGGCGGGTGTATGAGATGTAAATGTGACGGCGATCGCGGCTCCGTGATCCGCTTTTATATTTATTACCGGAGATGAGGGAAGTGACAGGGGGAAGAGCGGAGATGATTTTTGTTGTAGAGGAGCTGTTTTAATGTAAGAGCCACAAGTTTAACTACCGTGAGAAATCCATACCCTCCGTAGCTGCACCGGAAGTGACGAGGGTATGGTTTCCTCACGGGTATGGTTTTTTCACGGAACACCGGCATGACAGGGGTTTAAGAGGCGTCGTCTAGGTGGGGGGTTTTCAGGGGTGGCTGAAAGAATAAGCAGCAGATCTCATCTGATTGGGTCTAGGTCAGGGTTGGGTGGAGCTGCAGGGGCTATCAACTTTGCTCGCAGAGTGTCTGACTTGGCAGCTCTGTCTTGCCGTTCAACTTATGGAATGACATAAAGGACAAAAGACAACAAAGACGCAGACATACATATATACAAACACGGTCGGGCTTTGGGAGGTACAGCCAAAAATTTGTGCTGTGTGCCTCCGAGCCCTGTTCATAAATAAATATGGGGGAGAGGGGGTAATCTGGGTAAATAGGGATATTAGAGGAATCAGCATTATTGGATAAAATAATTAGGGGGTAATATTGTAATCCATAACATAATATATATAAATATTGTTAGAACAGCCGATATTCCCAAGGGTACAAAAGGTATAAGGGAAGGGGGGGACAAAAAGTGGGACTTTGTGTGAGGTGTGTGGAGTTGGTTGGGATAAAAATAGTACATTAATCTGTAAAAAGGTAGGCTTTAATCAAATATCATCATAATGTCCAATCGTAATGTCCATCATAATAACAATAAGTATGGTAATAAGGTCAATCGATACCAGAAACATCTCATAGTTGAGTCATATATAAAAAACCAGGAAAAAACATTGGAAGGAAAGTCATTGATGGGCCTGTATAGGTTCCAAATCAAAAGGTAAAATGATGATTGTGGGGGATGTATCAAGGATAAGCTCAACGCGTTTCGTGGACAATTTCCACTTCGTCAGGAGCAGATGTATCCCAAGTCAATGTTTGTAAGTGGGGTGTAATGGATAAAATTGTTGAAATTGTTGTGGATGGGGGTCCAGGGCCATAAAGTCTGCATCGGGAGCTGAAGGAACCCATAACTGCGGTCCAGGGCACAACCATTGAACATATCAGAGTGACTGAGGGATAACCATGTTGATGAATGTAGATAGGATCAGGGTAGTCATCTCCCAGGGTATCTAAGTTGCCGTTCAACTTATCTGTTGCTCATAGGGATTAAGTGGTCTTGCGACCCAGTCAATCTTTTCTCCCCACAGTGGTATCTGCTTTCCACCTCATTAAGTATATTGTTCTGCCTTCGGTTTGTGTGAAGTCCAAGCTTCCCAAGGAATTTGCCTTGCATTCCTTGGATGTGGTTTGGGCGATCAGGGTTTACCTGTCTGCCACAGAGTCTTTTAGGTCGTCGGATTCCCTGTTTGTCCTTCCTGAGGGACCTCGGGAGGTTTCGGCTGCGTCCGCAGCCACTATTTCAAAATGGATCAGACAGATGATTGTTCAAGCCTATTTAATCAAGGGTCAGGTTCCTCCTTTCCCTGTAAAGGTACATTCTACTAGAGCCGTCAGTGCCTCTTGGGCGTATTCGCCATTAGGTTTTCCGTGGCTCAGGTGTGCACAGCAGCGTCCTGGTCATCTGTGCACACTTTCACAAAATTCTAGGGAATTGATGTACTGGCATCCTCGGATGCTTCTTTGGACCGCAAGGTTTTGAGTGCGGTGGTTGTTTGAAGAGACGTGTGTTTTTCTGTCTCTTCCTGGGGTATTTTTTTGGTTGTTTCATTACCTTTTCGGTAGGTTGCGTCTTACAACCCCTCACACCTGCACTGCTTTGGGACATCCCACTAGTGAAGGCTGTATGGACGGGCGGCGACTGTCAGAGGACATAAGAGAAAAATCAAATTTTTGTAAGATCTTACCGTAAAATTATTTTCTCCAAGTCCTCTGATAGTCGCTGCCCCCGCCCCTCTGGTTCTTGGATCTGGGGTGTAACGGAACCTCCGACCCACCTTGTACTTGTGGTCTTCCGTCTAGTATACGGCTTCCTCGCAGCATAGATACCAAATCCCAGCCGCCGTCATACAAAGCTAGCCTGACACTTAGTTTGTATACTGGAAACAACTAACTCCTTTATTGAACAAGAAACAGACTTTTATACACTTGAGAAGTATGTCAGTCACTATCTGAATATTTATCCAAAACATCACAAAATAGTTAGATAATGAGGTACAGCTCCCAATTAACATTCTAACTAACTAATTTGACGTCATGCGTTGGACCCGTCACTCCACCCTCCACCCTGCACCTGGCTCTGAATCCTCTCTGCAAACACCTCCTGGACCTCCGTGTCATTACACCACGGAACGGCGGGAGGTGCAAGAGACTGCATGCGGCAGTCCCCTGCTAGCTCATGTTGGCTTGCTCTCCCCATGCCTTTTCTTCTGATGACTCCTATGTCACCTATACAGGGCCTGAGAAAACCGGGACGCCTCCCCATCTGAATCGGCCTGTCCTAAGGCCAACACTGGGCTGGTAAGAGCTATATTACAGCCACTGTGCTAGTTTCATTAAAGACTGTTACTTGATGAAATTTCAAATGCTCCCGGCCCGGTGTGTTGTGGGTGAGTTACCTAGTGACCCCATGCAGAAAGTCCTCTCGGAGGCTGGCTACAATAGGAGGCACACAGTGACGGGCTGAGCTGAATCTATTGCCGCTGAGCACGGTGCAGGGTGCAACTAAGGACACTCTCCAATCTATTGTCCATTATCCGTCTACTCCCAGCATAGCATATTATACAGGTGGGGGGTACTGCGCTTCTGAGTTGATAGTGTATGAACTGTGCTTAGTATAAATGCCTATCACAATAAAAGAAGGGAACTATAACATGTGTGGGTGATTTAAATAAATAAGATAAATCCGTAATCAAAAAAGAAATACCACAGTGCTAAAATATTGACACGGCACTCTAAAAAGTATATAGATAAATAAGAAAATAGAAACCACTTATAGTGCTGATAATGCTATAGTGACAGATAAAGTGCTCAGGTGCATACAAATAAATATATTAGACAAAGTTAAAGTGTCCTCTGTGCTCCACAAAAATACAACAGTCTGGGTGAAATATAGTCCAAATGGTTAGGGTAAGTGTTCAAGTGGGGGGAATTATCCACAGGTGCTGCTCCTTCACCTAACACCGTGCTTAGGGTAGTGGGGTGCTTCTCCTTAACCCCTCTAAGTGTTCTAGCAGCTCACCTTATGGTCTAAGGGTAAAGGCCTTATAATTAATCCAGGGGGCTCCTCTCCAATCCTATATCGTGCTCCACTAGGGCCAGATATCTGGGCTGCTGCGGGTGGGTTGGCTCCCTCTCCCTCTCCAGGCTCCCAGCGGTCTCAGTGGATCTCAAAACAAAGGCTCGAAATAGTGCAAGTATGTCATGGATAGCGGGGTGCTTTATTAAGATAGGTTAAAAACACTCACATTTGTTGAATAAAAAAAGCGCATAAAGTAGCATCGGAGTGGGATCTCAGTCCTCACTTCCGCAATGTGCGTCACTTCCGGTCCGAACGTCCCTACGCATTACGCCACTTCCGCGTCACGTGGCTTCTTCAGGGGTTCCTGCAGTGAGGACTGCGATCCCACTCCGATGCTACTTTATGCGCTTTTTTTATTCAACAAATGTGAGTGTTTTTAACCTATCTTAATAAAGCACCCCGCTATCCATGACATACTTGCACTATTTCGAGCCTTTGTTTTGAGATCCACTGAGACCGCTGGGAGCCTGGAGAGGGAGAGGGAGCCAACCCACCCGCAGCAGCCCAGATATCTGGCCCTAGTGGAGCACGATATAGGATTGGAGAGGAGCCCCTTGGATTAATTATAAGGCCTTTACCCTTAGACCTTAAGGTGAGCTGCTATAACACTTAGAGGGGTTAAGGAGAAGCACCCCACTACCCTAAGCACGGTGTTAGGTGAAGGAGCAGCACCTGTGGATAATTTCCCCCAACTTGAACACTTACCCTAACCATTTGGACTATATCTCACCCAGACTGTTGTATTTTTGTGGAGCACAGAGGACACTTTAACTTTGTCTAATATATTTATTTGTATGCACCTGAGCACTTTATCTGTCACTATAGCATTATCAGCACTATAAGTGGTTTCTATTTTCTTATTTATCTATATACTTTTTAGAGTGCCGTGTCAATATATTAGCACTGTGGTATTTCTTTTTTGATTACGGATTTATCTTATTTATTTAAATCACCCACACATGTTATAGTTCCCTTCTTTTATTGTGATAGGCATTTATACTAAGCACAGTTCATACACTATCAACCCAGAAGCGCAGTACCCCCCACCTGTTTATGATTTTGACACTGTATGGTTATCAGTTCTGGTACTATCAGCATCTGGGACCTACACCAACCCTTTTAAATCGTTCCAGCGATTTCAGTGGGATCGCAGTCCTCACTTCCGCAATGTGCGTCACTTCCGGTCCGAACGTCCCTACGCGTTACGCCACTTCCGCGTCACGTGGCTTCTTCAGGGGTTCCTGCAGTGAGGACTGCGATCCCACTCCGATGCTACTTTATGCGCTTTTTTTATTCAACAAATGTGAGTGTTTTTAACCTATCTTAATAAAGCACCCTGCTATCCATGACATACTTGCACTATTTCGAGCCTTTGTTTTGAGATCCACTGAGACCGCTGGGAGCCTGGAGAAGGAGAGGGAGCCAACCCACCCGCAGCAGCCCAGATATCTGGCCCTAGTGGAGCACGATATAGGATTGGAGAGGAGCCCCCTGGATTAATTATAAGGCCTTTACCCTTAGACCTTAAGGTGAGCTGCTAGAACACTTAGAGGTGTTAAGGAGAAGCACCCCACTACCCTAAGCACGGTGTTAGGTGAAGGAGCAGCACCTGTGGATAATTTCCCCCAACTTGAACACTTACCCTAACCATTTGGACTATATCTCACCCAGACTGTTGTATTTTTGTGGAGCACAGAGGACACTTTAACTTTGTCTAATATATTTATTTGTATGCACCTGAGCACTTTATCTGTCACTATAGCATTATCAGCACTATAAGTGGTTTCTATTTTCTTATTTATCTATATACTTTTTAGAGTGCCGTGTCAATATTTTAGCACTGTGGTATTTCTTTTTTGATTACGGATTTATCTTATTTATTTAAATCACCCACACATGTTATAGTTCCCTTCTTTTATTGTGATAGGCATTTATACTAAGCACAGTTCATACACTATCAACCCAGAAGCGCAGTACCCCCCACCTGTTTATGATTTTGACACTGTATGGTTATCAGTTCTGGTACTAGCAGCATCTGGGACCTACACCAACCCTTTTAAATCATTCTCCCTAGACAGCGCAGGACTCACCACACTACCCCCATAGCATATTATACGCCAAGTGATTCCTGCATGATCTCGACATGGTGGCGTCTGCCTGAACCTTATAGGTGAATACCGGATTCGGTATAGAGGACTCACTGGGGGATTCTTTTCAAATTGTGCAATTAACATCTTCTGGCTTGCTGCATCTGCCATAAGACATCTGCATCCAAGACCGTGGGTGCAGGTGAGCAAAGCACACTATAACTGTGCCATATTGTCGATTCTTCAGTCAGGATTTCTGGACTGTCAGCTGGTTCTTCTGGATATTCCCAGGCAAGGGGAGCTCAGGCCCGTCACTGAGCAGAGTCTAGCAGCCGTCTGTAGGCGATCTCCAGCTCCCATTGCTGATTTGCTAGAAATTCCAAATCATCCAGTGCCCTTCCAAGACATTCAGCATCTGTTCTCTGTATTCCAACATTTCCTCCAAACGCCACTCCAAATCGCTCCCAAAGTCGGGGCCCTCGCTAATACCAGTCCCAGGCCGCCGTAGCTAAAGCCTTTTGTTGGACTGTCGTCTGCTGTCCATGGGCACACTTGGGTTACATACCAGCAGAGGGCTCTATAGCTCTCATCCAACCGCATCTCCGCCTGGACCAGCCTGCTTAACTCCGCTTTCCATTCCTTATGCGGTTGTCTCCCCAAAAACACCATTCGCACTTCATACTGCGACCAGTACCTTTCCTGGAAGGAGGGGAGGATTTTTCCCTGGTGTCGCTGCTCATGAGATAGCGCTTCTTTTCAGAGTTCCCAGCGGATTACATCATGCCATCCTAGCAGGACCTTCGTATCTCTCACAACCTCCTTCCGAATTCCTTTTCAATGGCTGCTGATATCTGTACCTCTCCTCTTCTGCTCCCCGCACCTTGGATCCCGGTGTAGGTTTGGATGTCCCAGACTGCAGGAAGCATCCCACCACTGCCACCAATATAACGGATCAACCTGCAGACAGACAGATGCTCCTATTGCTTCCCGAGGGCTCAAAGCACTCCACCAGACACCGTAACCACTTCAGACCCCACGAACCGCCGTAGCTTGGAGTCTCACTGTCTCTTACCCACCCTGGACCTACGACAAGGCTCCAGGTTCCTGTGGGTGAACCTCGTTCCCAGAGAGGGAAGCAGGAACAAGCTCTACACAAGCTCTTACAAGAGCTTAGTGATTTATACAAGGGAGTATGGAAGACCATAGCAATCCCTTGTAACATATTCCCCCAATAAGAGACAGGACTCTAGATTGAGGGTGAACTAACTCAACTTTATTGAACAAGAAACAGACTCTTATACAGTTTTCCGCCCACAAGGTTACTGCCCCGGTGGACCTTGTTGAAAACATGCCCTGACATTCATAATCCAATGAAAACTGAGTTTTACACTCCCCATACAGTGTACACAACCCCTCCCCTCTGGCTGAATACATTATTTTATGCAGATGAAAGTGTATACAGGAACAGAATTAAATCTAAACAAATTATCTGGGCAGAACAATGTGCGGTCATTAACATTAGACAATGGGACGGCTCAATCCACATTCCCTCCCAATACACAAACAATAGGACAAGGCTGCCAGTGACAGTCTGTGTGTCTCTCTCACATTGAAGCTGGAATACACATTCTCATTATACAAACAATAGTGAAAACCTGTCTGACATTGAGGGATATGTAATGCATACATTATTTAGGAATTACAGATTTCATGGCAATGGGAATAAATCTTCATATTTCTATGTGAAGATATTGCTGACAAATATTGACTGTCCCATCTGAAGCAATTCAAACCATTATCTGTTTTTCACTCATAGTAACGGTTAGTACCATCACATATCTCCCCCCCCCCCCGAAGGTAGACGAACCAGGTACCAGACCTCCAATCGCTCTGTGCCTGAGTTAGTCGGGTAACAAGTCCCAAAGAGTCAATCCATCATTGCAGTTTCCTTGACAAAGTTCCACATAGTTTGTAAGTTTGTCTTGGCAAGGCGCATGGAGCTCTCATAGCCGATCAGTCTGTGGAAGTCTGGTTTGGGCAGGCCAGACTGGGCTTCTTGAGCACCCTGTGTCCCTAATATACACAGGGTGACTTGCACATAAGAGGAGCCTAGTTGGCTGAGAGAGGAACTTTCCAACCTCTCTAAGGTAGGCTGTGTTCCACGGGCCCTCCCGATGTACCCCAAACAAATTGTCCAGAAAACAACCAACCGCTGCCTCTCTCGTAGAAGATACCCGCCGCTGTGGATAAGTGTGGACTGGCCCTTCTCCCGTGAGTCTTTTCAGCTGATGGAGAGAAGACAGGGGGGTGGGGCTCACTTTCTCAGGCTGTTGGGGATCTGTGTCAACTGTCCAGCATCCCTGGGATATAAACGTGAAAACTGCAGTCTCATCCACTACCACAGGAACTCCATCTTTTGTATGTTGAGGGCAGAGGCCAACCGCACTCTGCTCTGCGGCCAGCTCCTTCACTGGGTGTAGAAGCTTTACTTCATCCACTTTTTGCTGGGGCAAGGGGAAGATTTCCCCTGCTTACTGGAACTCTGTAGCTGTTGCGGGTGCTGGGCAGAGGTTGGTAGCACTCTGCCCTGTTGCCAGCTCTTCTGCTGGGTTGTGGCTGGCAAATACTACCCCCAGGACCTGGTTGGGGGCCTGCTGTAGAGAGGAGGGATCTCCTACCTCCTCCTCCTGATATTCCTGCGGGGTAGGTTGGGGATCTGGACTGGCCATCCAGCATCCCTGTAGGTCTGGTGCAGAGACCGCGGTCCCATCTGCACCAATGGGGTCAGGGCTGTTGTCTCCCTGTGGTTGGGGAATGAAGATGGCTTCCTCTTCTCCCATACCTTTTATCCAGTGGCTGGACAGACGCATACCTCCATCCAAGCTCGTCCTGTGCAGAAACAGGTTCGTCCAGGTGAGCCAGCACTTGCTGCATCCGCCACAAGACATCCGCATTATTGTGTCATATGGTCGATTCTTCTGGATATTCCCAGGCAAGGGGAGCCCAGCCCTGGCGCTGAGCAGAGTCTAGCAGCCATCTGTAGGCGATCTCCAGCTCCCATTCCTGAACGGTTAGAAACTCCATATCTTCCAGTGCCCAGAGCACTTCTGAGATGTACGGAATCCTTTCTCTGTAATCCATAATTTCCTCTAACCGCCACTCCAAATCGCTCCCAAAGTTAGGGTCCTCTGACAGCTTCCCGTACAACAGTCCAGGCCGCCGTAGCCAAAGCCTTCCGTTGGGCTGTCATCCGCTATCCAAGGGCATGTTTTGGGATACTGCTCTTTAGCTCTCTTCCAACCGCATCTCTGCCCAGACCAGCCTGCTTAACTCGGCTGTCTGCTCCTTGTCTGCTGTATCTCCCAAAAACAGCTCCCGCAATCCATACTGCGACCAGTACCTTTTCTGGATGGAGGGGAGGATTTTTCCCTAGTGGTGCTGCTCACAGGCTAGCGCTTCCTTCCAGAGATCCAGGCACACAGAATCATGCCATCCTGGCAGGACCTGCTCTGACACTGGTCCCCTGTGCTGTATCTGCATCTCTCGCAACCTCCTCACGAATTCCTCTTCCATGGCGACGCTGCATGGGTGTTGGCTCGCTCAATAATGTTACCGGTGTCTCCGAGCTGCTTCTCCTCGCACCAGGACACCATCCCACCACTGCCATCAATGTAACGGAGCCTTCAACCCACCCTGTACTTGTGGTCTTCCGTCCAGTATACGGCTTCCTCGCAGCATAGATATCAAATCCCAGCCGCCGTCATACAAAACTAGCCTGACACTTAGTTTGTATACTGGAAACAACTAACTCCTTTATTGAACAAGAAACAGACTTTTATACACTTGAGAAGTATGTCAGTCACTACATGAATATTTACCCAAAACATCACACAATAGTTAGATAACGAGGTAAAGCTGACTCATGGCTAATCCCAATTAACATGCTAATTAACTCATTACACTTAAACCAGCCTGGAAGTCCAGACTACTGGCACCAAAGCTAAAACAAGATACAATACACATATCATAGTGTAAATACTGAGAACCCACCGTAAACAATGGGTGAGCAAATCAGCATAATTTACATTGCGTGGAAGACAGGTGTTTGAGCTGATGACATGCATCTGTTACAAGTCTGACCAACTGAAGCAGTCCAAACCATCAATTTATGTTTTTCACTTCCAGTGATGGTGGATACCGTCGCATGGGGGTTATTGCCTTCCGGTACTGCTTGCTACAAACTGAGGACCAGTGGTAACTGGATCAGGATAATGGCTGGGGACAGCCCCCTAGAGGTGTGTCTAAGTATAGAAAAGATTTTATCAACATTTCAAACTGCCTAGCTTACTCCTGCAGAGGGCGCCATTACCCACTAGTGAAGGCTGTATGGATGGGAGGCGACTGTCAGAGGACTCAGAGAAAAGAATTTTACGGTAAGTTCTTACAAAAATTTAATTTTCTCTTACGTCTTCTGACAGTCGCCGCCCACTTATTCAGTCTTCACCAATGGGTATTGACCTCTTATCCATAGGAGAAAACTAGGCATAAGACTTGTTAGAAACAAAGCAATTTACATAGACACACCTGTAGGGGCTGTCCCACTGGTCTAATACCCCCCTGCTATCAGCATTCCCAACTCAGTTTGTCTTCTGTCTAGTTGGGAGTAAGATGGGCTATCCCTGTGCTGGCGCTACAGTCTCAGCCTTTCTTCTGTTTTTTATTATTTTTATTTTATGCTAAGTGTTTTCTTTGCACTACTAGCTTTTTATTTGTTCCTGCGCTTAGTTAGTCGGATCTTCAGAAGACTACGGCGTTTGCAGAGCTGGGAGTCGGACTGGTCGTCCTGGTGTCCCAGGACAGAGGAGCTTATGGAATCCCAGCCCGCCATCGAGCGTTTAGCAGGCTATGCGTATGCCCTGGCCTCGCAAACGACCTGTGCCTGTCCTCAGGGACAAAAGCCCGCGAGGTGGCCATCTCCCTTGGACGCCTCAACCGCGGATCCGTGCGTCGCTAGAGTCCTGTTTGGCTGACGGCACCCCCGCCACCTGGGGTGGGAGGCTTCCCGTCATAGAGAGGCACCCACGCCATCTTGGAATGGTGAGTACATTCTGTGTGGGGCCTCTTCTAGGTCTGTGTTCTCCCCTCATGTCTGTGTGTCTGGGGCTCACATTCCTCCCGGTCCCTGCGGGGGCACTAGCATGTCCAGGACACTCTGTGGGGGGTTATTGGGGTCCCTAACCCCTATAGCACTATTGCTGTGTTTTTTACTGGGGTACAGGCATGTGTGGGCGGCCCGCAGTGGTGAAAAACCAAGTGGGCCGCCATTTTGGGTATGGGCGGCTGCTCTGGCTTCACTATGGGCACTTCAGCAGCCATTTTAATTGGTAGTGTATCGCGTCCTTCGGGCGCCATCTTGTGTGTAGCGGTTTGCTTTATACATGTGTTCAGCGGCCATTTTCCCGAAGCCTCCCATCGATTCCTATGGGCAACCATTTTTCTTTAGCCCGAATCCTATTTAGCCTCTAGCGGTGGGACATCACTTTCTTTCCTCATGCAGAGAGATCGTCAGCAAGCGTGGTAACACTCCTGGGGGTCCTTTCTTGCTGTTTTTTGGGGAATATCTCTTGGCTATCAGTTCTATTCCTGCCTGTGAGGAATTTCAGTCTAGTCCCTATTGCGGTGCATTACGGTGGGGTCGCCGCTATTGCGATTTAAAGGGCCAGCACAATAAAAGTTTTTTTATGGAGTCCCAGGACAGAAAATTCCCCCCAGCTTTGGTGGATGATTCAGGTACGTCTGAATCATCTGCGATTACTGCTGCACTTGCGACCGACTTTAGCGTCCAAAGTGGATCTATTGATGTCTGAACGGGATTCTAGAAAAAGGCCTAGATTTTCTCACTCCTCTGATTCAGAGTCTGATATGGTTGCCATAGACAGTGTACCCCCTGAAGGGTCTCAGTCCTCCCAGTCGGAAGGGGAGGTGGAGGACGAGGAGGGGGATGATTCCCCCCCTGGGATGGCCAGAGAACGCGCTGCTACTTCTGCGCTTATTACCGCTGTTAAAGATGCACTACATTTAGAGGATGAGCCCAACCCACCGGGTAAGTGGTCCTCCTTAGGGACCCGTAGTACCCAGAAGGCGGCACAGGTGTTTCCTTTTCCCCCTGAGTTTCACGAAACGGTGAACGAACAATGGCGCAATTTGAAGTGCAATTTTGTGGTACCAAAACGGTTTCAACTCTGTTATCCCTTTGCGTCTCCTACGGATTCGCACTGGTCTGTGGCCCCTAAGGTGGATCACACGGTGTCCAGGTTGAACAAGGCCACTCTTGTGTCCACAGAGGATTCTCCGGTGTTCAGGGACCCTACGGATAGGCGGATGGAATCTCTCGCTCGCCACTCCTATATGGTGGCAGGTTCCTTGATGAAACCTATTTTTGCCTCCGTCATGGTGTCTCAGACTGTGGTAGATTGGGCCAAGGTGCTCAGACGCACCCTTGTGGCTGATTCCGCCCCTCCTACTACTTTGGAGATGGTGGACCAGATAATTCAGGCTATTCTGTACCTGTGTGACGTGGCCTTGGATGAAGCCCCTTTAGCCGCATGACTATCTGCGTCGCGGTGATTACCTGTCGTTTGGTATGGCTGAAGAGCTGGTCGGCTGACCAGACTTCCAGGAAGAGGGTGTCTGACATCCCTTATGCGGGGACTCGCCTTTTTGGGGACTCCCTGGACGAATTGGTTAAAGGGGTCACTGGGGGCAAGAGCACTATGCTGCCCCAGAATCCCAAGGGAAAGTTTTTACGCGGTAAGCGGGGCCCTTCCTTTAAACCAAATCAGGGGTCCTTTCATGCCTTCAAAGCACAGGACAAGGGGAAACCCTTCAAAGGCCATGGTGGCCAGAGGAAGCCTTGGGCGGGAAAGTCAAAAGCCGCCCACGCTGGCGCAGCGGCTCAGTCCGCCTCGACCTGAAGGGACGCCCTCACCCATTCCAGGGGTGGGGGGACGTCTGCGCGGTTTTCTTGAACCTTGGCTGCTCCGGATCTCGCACAGGTGGGTTCAGGAAAACATTCGATCAGGTTACAAGATCAAATTTCTTTCATGGCCAGCGGACAGGTTCTTTCCCTCAAATCTTCATTTGACCCCAGATTGTTTACAAGATCTTCATCGGGCGGTTCGGGATCTCCTCGCCCAGAGGGTTATCGTCTCAGTGCCGCATCGGGACAGATTTCGGGGGTTTTATTCAAATCTGTTCACTGTGCCCAGAAAAGAGGGCAAGGTATGTCCGGTTCTGGACTTGAAAGCTCTAAACCGATTCGTGCAGGTTAAAAAATTTTGCATGGAATCCCTCCGTTCGGTGGTAGCCTCCCTGAGCCCAGGAGATTTCCTGGCTTCCATCGACCTCAAGGATGCGTATCTGCACATCCCCATATTCGAGGGTCATCAGAGGTACCTCTGATTCGCTGTCGCGGAGGAACTCTATCAGTTTGCGGCGTTACCTTTCGGTCTTGCTTCGGCTCCGAGGGTGTTTACCAAAGTGCTGGCTCCTGTTCTGACCCTGTTACGGGCGCAGGGAGTTGCGATCTTGGGATATCTGGACGATCTCCTGTTAAGATCGAGTGCCAGCCCGAGTCTGTTACGCGATCTGTCAACTACGGTTCAGACGCTCCAGGAGTTAGGGTGGACCATCAATGTTCAGAAGTGGACTTTGTCCCCTTCTGTTCGCTTCCTTACTTGGGGATGGTCCTGGATTCCGCCCAAGCAAAAGTCTTTCTGCCGGAGGACAAGCTCCGGACCCTGTAGAACGAGGTCAGGTCCCTCAGGGAAAACGATTCCTCATCACTCAGGACCTGCATGCGGTCCCTGGGGTTGATGGTGTCAGCCTTCGAGGCGATATCGTTTGCACAGTTCCACACACGATCTCTCCAAGCGGAGATCCTAGCCAGGTGGGACAGGCTTCCTCAATCCTTGGAAAAGAGGATATCTTTGAGTCGCCAAACCAGAGAGGATCTTCTGTGGTGGCTCCAGTCTCCGGCTATGGCGGAGGGGAAGCCCTTCCGGCCATTGTTGTGGACGGTGATCACCACGGATGCCAGCCTTTTAGGCTGGGGTGGCGTTCTGGGCACTCTGTCTGCCCAGGGCACTTGGTCGGAGGAGGAATCCTCCCTGCCGATAAACATCTTGGAACTGCGAGCGAACAGACTATGCTTGCTCCGTTGGTCGGATCAGCTTCGGGGCCGCCCTGTGTGGGTGCAGACAGACAACGCCACTGCGGTGGCTTACATCAATCACCAAGGGGGCACCAGGAGTGCCCGGGCGGCCCAGGAAGTGACCAAAATTCTGTCTTGGGCCTAGATGCACGTCCCGGTGATCGATTATCTGAGCCGCCAGACCCTGGACCACAGGGAATGGTCCTTACACCTGGAGGTGTTTCAGATGCTGTGTGCGTGATGGGGATCCCCGGATGTGGATCTGTTCGCATCCCGGCTAAACAACAAGGCGGGAAGGTTTGTGGCAAGAACGCGCAATCCTCTGGCAGATGCCTCGGACGCGCTGGTGGTGCCTTGGAATCGGTATCATCTGATCTATGCCTTCCTGCCGATTCAGTTGTTGTCCAGGTTCCTTCGCAGGTTGGTCTCAGAAACGAAGTTGGTGATTCTGGTGGCCCCGGACTGGCCACGCCGGTCTTGGTACGCGGACATCATGCAACTGGTCGTCGAGCCTCCATGGCGGCTCCCGTTACGGGACGATCTGCTGTCTCAGGGGCTGATCATCCATCCTGCTTTACGGTCGCTGGCTTTAATGGCGTGGCTGTTGAAAGCCAGGTCCTGAGAGATCAGGGTCTCTCGTCGGCGGTCATTCCTACGCTGCTTAAGGCTAGGAGGGCCTCGTTCGGTAAGATCTATTACCGTACCTGGAAGGCTTATTTTGCCTGGTGTGAATCCAGGGGCATCCATCCTCGCTCCTTTTCGGTGGCGAGGGTGCTGGCCTTCCTACAAACTGGTGTGGACCAGTGTCTTGCGCTGACCACGATTAAGGATCAGTTGTCTGCGCTGGCAGTCCTTTTCCAGCGCCCCTTGGCAAACTCTTTGATACACACCTTTTATTCAAGGTGTGCGTCATTTGGCTCCTCCTAGGAGGGCGCCTTTACCTCCTTAGGACTTGAATTTGGTCTTGTCCGTTTTACAATGGCCTCCCTTTGAGAACATCAGGAAGATTCCTCTGCCTGTGCTGTCACGAAAGGTTGCCTTTCTAGTGGCGATCACATCTGCCCACAGAGTATCGGAGGTGGCGGCTCTGTCTTCCCTCCCCTTACCTGATGGTTCATAGGGATAAGGTGGTCTTGCGACCTAACCAATCCTTCCTACCTAAGGTGGTTTCGGATTTTAACCTTAACGAGGATATTGTCTTGCCTTCGCTGTGTGCGAATCCTAAGCATCCTAAGGAGTTTGCTTTGCATTCCTTTGATGTAGTCCGGGCGATCAGGGTGTACCTGGCGTCTACTGAATCCTTCAGAAAGTCGGATTCTCTCTTCATCCTTCCCGAGGGCCCTAGGAAGGGTATGGCTGCGTCTGCAGCGACCATTTCTAAATGGATCAGACAGACGACTGTACAGGCCTATTCAATTAGGGAATGGGTGCCGCCATTCCCTGTCAAGGCGCACTCTACCAGATCGGTGAGTGCGTCATGGGCTTTCCGACATCAGGCTTCGGTGGCCCAGATGTGCAAGGCAGCGGCTTGGTCGTCCGTGCACACCTTTTCCAAATTCTACAAAC
This sequence comes from Pelophylax lessonae, assembly GCF_965119305.1. NCBI lineage: Eukaryota > Metazoa > Chordata > Amphibia > Anura > Ranidae > Pelophylax > Pelophylax lessonae. The sequence continues at coordinate 737,778,580 of NC_138768.1, forward strand.
TTGACGTTTTGGCATCAGCAGATGCCTCCTTTGGCCTCAAAGTTCTGTGTGCCGCAGTGCCTTGAGGGGACCATGGCGTTGGCCGGTCCCTGTCTGTTGGGGTTGTTTTTTCCCCTTTGTTTATTTGCTTTCCTGGGTTGTTTGCTCCAGTTGAGCTTTTCTGTTACCCAGAGTTTTTACCTTTCTGCTCAGATAAGGTTCCTTTCTCTGACCTGAATGCTGCGTTGGCTTTGTGACGGTTGCGCTTCCCACCCCTCATGTCTACACTGCTTTGGGACATCCCATTGGTGAAGACTGAATGAGTGGGTGGCGACTGTCAGAGGATGTAAGAGAAAACAGAATTTTTGTAAAATCTTACCGTAAAATTCCTTTCTCTGAGTCCTCTGACAGTCGCTGCCCCCGCCCCTCTTGTGGGATTCTTTTGAACTTTAACTGCTTGCTACCAAACTGAGTTGGGAATGCTGATAGCAGGGGGTTATTGGACCAGTGGGACAGCCCCTACAGGTGTGTATGTAAATTGCTTTGTTTCTAACAAGTCTTATGCCTAGCTTGCTCCTATGGATAAGAGGTCAATACCCATTGGTAAAGATTGAATGAGTGGGCGGAAACTGTCAGAGGACTCGGAGAAAGAAATTTTACGGTAAGATTTTACAAAAATTAATTTTTTTCACTTTCTGCTATATAACGTTCCCAAAAAAAAATGTAAAAATCTAAATTTTTTTAACATTTTAGGCCAATTTGTTTTTCGCGACATATTTTTGGTAAAAAAAAAAAAAAATCACAATAAGTGTATTTTCACGGGCTTGCGCAAATGTTATCGTGTCTACTAACTACAATAAAGTAGTATTTATGTCGTCATTTTTATTTATTTATTTTACTAGTAATGGCGGCGATCTGCGATTTTTAGCGGGACTGTGACACTGCACTGGACAGATTGGACCCCTGACATTTTTGACACTTTTGGGTGGACCAGGGACATTACTACAGTAATCAGTGCTAAAAATATGTACCGTTACTGTAATAATGACACTGGCAGGGAAGGGGTTAACACTGTGGGTGATCAACAGGTTAAATGTGAGCCTAGGGGAGTGAGTCTAACTGTATGGGGGCGTGGCTTGTGAAATGATCACCGAGACCTGTGATCCTATATAGAAGGATCATGAGAGCTCTGTGATCACTCCAGAGAGAACGGTCAGCTGTGTTTACAACCGCTAACCATTCTTCTCTCTCAGGGGGGAGCGATTGCGGGTGTCAGACGGTAATCGCAGCTGCCTGACCCGTGCATCTGAGTCCCCTCTGCCGAGTGGGGGCAGGAGTGCATCGCTGGTAGTGCCCCCTAGCTGCGGACGTGCAACCGACGTAGCTCTACGTCGGTTTGCGCAGGGGGGCCAGCCTGCCGCAGTATATATGCGGTGGGCGGTCCAGAACCAGTTAATATAAACATAAATTGTGCAGCGCTCAAAAGTTAAAGTGAGTACAATGGGATACACACTGAAATACAAAAATAAAGTCCAATATTCAAAATGAGACAAAAAAGGAAGGTGACCAGTGCCACATAGAAGAGTGAATACTTGTGATAAATCCCACACCAAAAAGAGAATATAATTCGCTCACCAGATGGCATGGACCCAAAGTACCTTACAGCAATTGGGTCATGCAGGCTGAAAGTGATGATCGCCTTGGAACAGATGGAAGAGGCTTCCACGAATTCTCCAAATGGTGGATATAGGAAGGTCACTCAAGGATGGTACACGTATGGATATCTGGAAATCCCCACTCAGAAAGGTGTATGTGGGATAAATCGAAAAGACACCATAGCGTGATACCGTTTAAATGGTTTATTAAAGCAAAGAAAGTAATGCACTTACAAAAGGTTAGATGGTAAGAAGCATTCAATACAATTCAGCACTCTTGACAATCTAACGCGTTTCATTACACATTACATTTTCAAAGGAATTAGCCTGGTGCCTGAATCAACATACCTTATATTTATAGAGGTGTATAGGAGCAGCTGATAGAAATCAGAAAATGATGACAAACCGAACCATTCCAATATGGCGCCGGAATGTATATCAAGCCTCCTTTTAGTGCACCAATTAGGAGGTATCTTCATTATTAAGAACCAATCCAAATGGGCATTGTTTCAATATCTCACATTGTTGTGGCCATGCCACATTGGCTTGCGGTTTAAGCCTCCCTATGAATTCAATCAAATTTGTCGCCAAGAAATGACACTTAAAAGTAAACATGTCCAATTGGTTGGAAAACACTAAGCGTCATCAGAAAGTGACGCTATCAGCTTCTCTCATTGGCCAAACGGTGATTGTGTACAACTAGCATCACTTCCAGTTGCATCACTTCCTGTTGCGCCATCACTTCCTGTTGCGCCAGGAAATGACGCAATCGCGTACCCGGAAGTGACCCTAGGATGCACCCAAGCCTCCATCTCAGACCAGGAAGTGACCATAAACCATGATAAGGAAGCCGTAGATAAACAGCAATTCACCAACAACGGCTGGTGATAAATGAAATACGCTCAACGGAATAAATTATTAAAAACATTGAATTGGGGAACAATAGATTACATAATAAAAATCTCATAGAATATACATAAAAATTGTGCCAATAGGTCACATAAATAATCGTATAAAACCACATAAAATTACATAAATAGATTTGTAAAAACTCCATAAATAGAATGATAAAACTATGTAAAAGCATATAGAACCCCTCTGGATTCGTTATAAAATATTAATATAAAAGGTACATTAAAAAGCAACACCGACAAAGGACCATAAAATTAAAGGTTAATCAAAATAGATTGTGTACAAATGTGTCCAATCCCAGGACAAATGTGGGTGGGAACATCAAAACTTAAGAGGTACTAATAAAAGCGTTGATGTCCCACTCAACATTTAAGCCATAGGGCACATACGTCTGCAAGGTATAAATCCAGTAAGTTTCAAGGTGGGAAACTCCCTGTTTATCGGACCCTCCTCTCCATGGGATAGTATATCTGTCAATCACTTGAAAGGTAGTGCCCTTGGGATCTTTATTATGATGGCTTAAATAGTGTTTTGGGACACTATGATTGGTTTTTCCAGCAATAATATTAGAGATGTGTTCATTTACATGGATGGAGAAAGTTCTGATAGTCCGACCAATGTATTGTTTTTTGCACGGACATATGTAATCAAATAAACTTCATAGGCAGTGTTACAGGTAGCAAAAAACTTGATATCGTAAATCCCATTGGTGGTATTGGATTGGAAAGTCAGAAACTTCCTCTTAGAGTAAGCATTCAATTTGCAGACTCTGCATTTTCTGCACGGAAAAAAAACAATAGAATTGTGAAAAAAAGTAGGTTTAACGGTGTAACGCTCCTGCGTTTTACGTATGATGTGGATTTTCAGCTGCAGAAATATTCCACTTCAGTAGTCATGTAGAGAAACGCTGAGACACCAATCCCAACTCTCAATGACTCATCATGTGTGGATGATCTCAATTCAGCAAGTAAATACACACACTCAATAAGATGTTTCCTAGAGTGACTTATGTATATAGTAACACAGTGATGATAGGCTGAAGAGACAGGTTGGGTAGAGATGGTAGATGACAGACACTTGAAAGGAAATGTTCTTGAAAGTAAGATAGTAGCAGATGGGATGCAGATAGGTTTAGCAATCATGTATGGTAGTAGATGACAGAGTAGCAGGTGGACATACAAGAGAGATCAACCCAGTGCAAGAACAGGTGGTAGTAGGCTCAAGAGCTAGCAATCTTAGATAATGCAGATGTAGTAATAGTCCTTAGTATGCAGAGCTAGATAGTGTAAGCTTTAGTATAAAGGTTATAGAGGTTTCCCCTGTGGGGTACTTATCACTAATAGCAATGTAGCAGAGGAGAGGTTCGGCAAGAGCGGATGATCCGGTAGCGGGATACAGGGATCAGCGCAGCGTGGTTCCGATAGCGAGGTATGCTTGCAAGCATGAGAGCTTCAAGACAGGTTAGCATCAAGGCACAAAGCAGTTTGAACGAACACATGAGAGTGAGAGCCGGCGATCTAAATAGCCATCCAGTCCGGCGCTCAGTGATGACAGCATCAGTCTTAAAGGTGTATGCGCACCTTACCAAAAGAGAATGGTGGGGCGCATACACTTATGAAAAAGTAATTAGGGTACCCAAAGGTACCAGAACATTACAGTACCCCCCCTTAAGGCCGGCTCCTGAAGGCCTCTGGAGCTGGTTTGTCTGGGTACTTTGCATGAAAATTGCGAATTAATCTAGAGGCATGTATGTCAGAGGTGTTTAGCCAGGTGTCGTCTTGGGGCCCATAGTTCTTCCATCGAACCAAGTACTGAAGTCTTCCTCTGTGGATACGAGAATCCAGAATCTCTTTTATCTCATATTCTTCTCCACCTTCAACTTGTACAGGAGGAGGAGGTGGGATAGTAGGCCTTATTCCTTGGTCAGGAACATGGGGCTTCAGTAGTGACACATGGAAAATGGGATGTATTTTGAGGTCTATTGGCAATGTAAGCTGTACTGCAGCTTTTCCAATAAGTTTCTTGATTGGGAAAGGTCCCAAGAACAGAGGTCCAAGCTTTTTGCTAGGGATTTTCAGTCTTAAATTTTTTGTTGAGAGCCAAACGAGGTCCCCGATAGCGTACTGAGGAGAAGGTCTTCTGCGAAGATCATAGTACTTCTTTTGTTGACTATGAGCGTGTGCAATGGTAGTATTAAGCAAACCCAGAGAGTCCTTTATTTGGGTAAGATAGTCTGAAGCTACTGGGTTATTTGAAGGAAGGATGCGTGGTGGAAGAATAGAGGGATGAAACCCATAGTTCAAGTAGAACGGACTCTGCTTGGTCGTACTGTGGGTTGCGTTGTTGTAGGCAAATTCTGCCAGAGGGAGAAGATCCACCCAATCATCCTGTTGGTAAGAAGTGTAACAACGTAAATATTGCTCGATGCATTGGTTGACTCTTTCAGTCTGTCCGTTGGTCTGCGGATGGTAAGGAGAAGTGAGCTTCCGCTCGATCCGTAGTATGTGACATAGTTCTTGCCAGAACTTGGAAATAAATTGTGATCCACGGTCAGACAGAAGAGTTTTTGGGATACCATGTAACTTAAAGACATGTTTCATCAGGAGTTCTGCCGTTTGCTATTCGCAGACTACCTTCGTCCAAACAATGAAATGTGCCATTTTTGTCAGATGGTCCACTGACACTAAGATGGTATTAAATCCTTTGGAAGGAGGCAATTCCACTATAAAGTCCAAGGACACAACTTCCCATGGAGTTTGGGGTATTGGTAGACTGCATAGTAGACTGGATGGTCTCGTAGTGTCAATTTTGGACCTGGCACAGACATTGCATGAAGAGACGAATTTTTGTATAGATGTTTTCATGTCAGGCCACCAGAATTGTCTGGTAATCAGATTAAGAGTCTTTGTCATACCCATATGTCCTGCCATAGGCACATCATGCGATAATTCCAAGATCTTGGTGCGTATGGTAGGTGGTATTTTAAGTTTGTCGTTGTAGTAGAGGAAGCCTTCTGCATCAGTATTTAGTTGTGGTGGGGGTGAATCCAAACTTATACCATGCAAAACCTCTTCCTTCAAGGAACGGACAACTCCAATAATGCGTTTGTGAGGTATTATAGGAACGGAAGGGATTTCGAAGTAGTTTTCTTCAGTTAGTCGTGATAGTGCATCCGCCTTTTTGTTCTTATCTGCAGGTGTGTAGGTCACTAGGAAGTTAAACCTTAGAAAGAATAGTGACCATCGTACCTGTCGGTGAGAGAGAGTTTTGTTAGTCTGAAGATATTGGAGATTTTTATGGTCCGTGTATATAAGTATTGGTAATTGGGTGCCTTCGAGTAGATGTCGCCAATTCTCCAGAGCCAATTTTATAGCAAGCAGTTCCTTTTCACCCACGGGGTAATTTATCTCTGGACTGCTTAGGGATTTAGAAAAAAAGGCGACTGGATGAAGTGGTGAAGTGTGAGTTGGTCGTTGGGAGAGTATTGCCCCTACTGCCATGTTTGACGCATCTACTTCCAGAATGTATTGGAGGGATGGGTCTGGATGGCGTAATATGGGAGCAGAAGTAAACCTTGTCTTTAACAGGTGAAAAGCTTTATTTGCTTCATCTGACCATTTGAATGTTTTTTTAATGCTAGTGAGCTGTGTGAGGGGTCTCACAATGGCAGAGAAGTTTCTGATGAACTTCCTGTAGAAATTCGAAAATCCAAGGAATCGCTGTAGCGCCTTGCGTGTGGTTGGTGTAGGCCAATCCTGAATGCAGGATATCTTACTCATGTCCATCTCGATTCCTGTTTTGGATATGATGTAGCCTAGAAACAGTACCTCTTCTTTATGAAACAAGCATTTTTTCAGTTTCACATAAAGGTTGTGTGCAAGCAATCTCGATAATACTAGTCTTACATGTCTTATGTGTTCAGACAGGGATTGTGAATATATAAGTATATCGTCCAGATATACCACAACACAGACATCTAGTAAGTCTCTGAAAATATTGTTTATAAATCATTGAAAAACTGCAGGGGCGTTGCATATCCATAATGGCATTACAAGATATTCGAACAATCCGTATCTGGTTCTGAATGCAGTCTTCCACTCGTGTCCAGCACGGATTCGAATGAGATTGTATGCTCCTTTCAGATCCAATTTTGAAAAATAGGTAGCTCCACGCACCTGCTCAATGAGCTCAGGGATAAGCGGTAGAGGATAGCGATCTTTTATTGTAATCGCATTCAATTGCCTATAGTCGATGATAGGCCTGAGACTTGAGTCCTTATTGCGGACAAAAAAGAGTCCTGCTGCTGTGGAAGAAGTGGAAAGTCTAATAAAACCTTTCTTCAAATTCTCATCCAAATAGTCTTTGAGATGGGAAAGTTCATCCTGTGAAAGAGGATAAACATGACCGAACGGCAATTTGCTATTTGGGAGTAGATCAATGCTAAAATCATAGTCTCGATGGGGAGGTAGTGCTTGAGCATTTTTCTCAAGAAAAACCTCAGAGAGATCCTGATAACATAGTGGTGCAATCTCATCTGTCACCACAGACAGGATCTTCCCGAAAGACGGGAGGTTACACGTACCCTCGCAATAGCAAGAGAGGAAGGCCAGGGTCCGTTCCTTTCAATCTATGGTTGGTTGATGTGTGTGCAACCAGGGAAGTCCCAACACAATGGGAAAGTGGGGTGAAGGAATTAGATCGAAGGTAGTGGTCTCCATATGAGACCCGTTAGTAGTGACTAGGAGTGCCTGTGTCTGATCAGTGATCAGACCAGAGGATAAAGGAACACCGTTAATAAGACTTACTGAGACAGGTTTAAGTTTAGAAATAATAGGAACTTTATTTAAAGCAGCAAAACGTATGTCAATATCATTTCCACAAGATCCTGTGTCAATCATGGCCTTAGTAGTAATCCTGTTCTGGTCCCACTGTAATGTTAAGCAAACAGAAAGGTAAGGGTTAGTGATTGAAGTTGTCAATCCCCCTAGGAGGACATGTGAACACTCACCCTTCTTTTTGTAGACTAGGGGACAGACGTTTATCTTGTGATCCGGGGATGCACAGTACAAGCAGAGATTACCAGATCGTCTTCTGGCTCTTTCCATAGTTGATAGAGGTGGGCGTATGGTTCCTACCTCCATAGGAACGGGGTCAACGGCCGAAATCCGAGAAGAACTGGATAATGGCATTCCCATTTTCTCAGCCTTTCTTTCTCGTAATCTTCTATCTATGGTGATACTGAGTTGTATCAATGCATCCAGGGTTTTTGGCAGATCCGCTCGGGCGAGCTCGTCTTTACCGGCCTCTGATAGGCCAAGCCTAAATTGGGTTTTCAGAGATGCATCATTCCATTCTGAATCAAGGGTCCATCTCTTGAATTCTGCGACAAAGTCTTCTACAGGTCTCCTACCTTGTTTCAAGGATCTTAATTGAAGATCGGCAGTACTCTGCCTATTGGGATCATCATATAGGCTAGTGAGTTCTGCTAGGAACAAGGCATAGGAGTTGAGAAGCTGGTCGTTTTTCTCAAAAAGAGAGTCTGCCCAGGCCCGAGGATCGCCTGTTAGGTAAGAAATAATAGTACAAACCCTAATGTGATCAGTAAGGTAGGTACGGGGTTTCAGCAAGAAAAATAACTCACATGCGTTTTTAAATTCGCGAAATTTTTTGCGATCACCTGTAAATACCAAAGGAGGATTCATTTTGGGTTCAGGTGACTGAGCAGTGGTAAGTTGTGTCAGTCTAATTACCTGTTGCGACAGAGCCTGATTGTCTTCTTTTAATTCAGCAAGTGCGTGTATCAACGCAGTCACTTGCTGTTTTAATTGTGTCATCTGAGTGGTTATTTCTGCTGAATCCATTTGTGGTTCGTTCAATCTGTAACGCTCCTGCGTTTTACGTATGATGTGGATTTTCAGCTGCAGAAATATTCCACTTCAGTAGTCATGTAGAGAAACGCTGAGACACCAATCCCAACTCTCAATGACTCATCATGTGTGGATGATCTCAATTCAGCAAGTAAATACACACACTCAATAAGATGTTTCCTAGAGTGACTTATGTATATAGTAACACAGTGATGATAGGCTGAAGAGACAGGTTGGGTAGAGATGGTAGATGACAGACACTTGAAAGGAAATGTTCTTGAAAGTAAGATAGTAGCAGATGGGATGCAGATAGGTTTAGCAATCATGTATGGTAGTAGATGACAGAGTAGCAGGTGGACATACAAGAGAGATCAACCCAGTGCAAGAACAGGTGGTAGTAGGCTCAAGAGCTAGCAATCTTAGATAATGCAGATGTAGTAATAGTCCTTAGTATGCAGAGCTAGATAGTGTAAGCTTTAGTATAAAGGTTATAGAGGTTTCCCCTGTGGGGTACTTATCACTAATAGCAATGTAGCAGAGGAGAGGTTCGGCAAGAGCGGATGATCCGGTAGCGGGACACAGGGATCAGCGCAGCGTGGTTCCGACAGCGAGGTATGCTTGCAAGCATGAGAGCTTCAAGACAGGTTAGCATCAAGGCACAAAGCAGTTTGAACGAACACATGTGAGTGAGAGCCGGCGATCTAAATAGCCATCCAGTCCGGCGCTCAGTGATGACAGCATCAGTCTTAAAGGTGTATGCGCACCTTACCAAAAGAGAATGGTGGGGCGCATACACTTATGAAAAAGTAATTAGGGTACCCAAAGGTACCAGAACATTACAAACGGGTGCATTTATAACATTAGGGGCCAATTGGCCTCTTAGGGATGGAGCTCCCCTAAAAGTAGTCATAGCCCGTTCTGGGAGGACGGATTGTAAAATTCTATAATTTCCAAGAATGTCCCAATGTTTTCTAATAATATTCTTAATGGAGCTGTGCTGTAAAGAAAACTCAGTAAAAAAAGACCACTTGGCATAGTCAGAGTTCACCCGTCTTTGTGAGTCTGATAATAAAGACCTATCAATCTGGGAAACTTTTTGGATATCCAACTCCAAATCTGTAGATTTATAACCTTTTACAATAAATCTATTTTTCAGGATCTCAGATTGTTTCAGGAAATCTTCATTAAGGGTGCTGTTCCGCTTAAGCCTAGTAAATTGGCTTTTTGGTATTGAATTCAACCAACTTTTGTGGTGGCAACTGTCTGTAGGGAGATGCGAGTTGCGATCCGTACTTTTGAAATAAGTCTTTGTAATGATCTGATTATTACTAAGGGAGATCTCAAGATCTAGAAAATGCACCTGTACATCACTAGCTTCATAGGACAATTGAATGCCCCCATCATTACAGTTTAAGAAGCTCATGAAAGAATCTAGAGATGTCATGTCAGCCTTCCATAGGAGGAGGATGTCGTCTATGTATTGAACCCACAAAGTGAGTTCCGATCTCGCCTGAGGATAGACGACATCCTCCTCCCACTTGGCCATGAATAAATTCGCCAAGCTCGGGGCGAATTTCGCTCCCATCGCAACTCCTCGTTGTTGCAAATAAAATTTACCGTCAAACCAAAAATAACCATCATAAATTTTGGAGAGACGTCCAGTTCTTGGTACTGTCCCTGTTGTTCCATATTTTTTCCACTTGATGATGACTATCTTCACTATGTTCCATGGTATATCGAATGCCTTGAAAATTCCTTTGTACCCTTCTCCTGACTGATACCATTTAGCAATGAGATCCCTGTGATGCTTTAGAAGCTCTCTGTGGGCCATGGCTTTTGCTGTAGGATGCGACTAAGAAAATGTCAGGAAAGACCTAGAACAGCTGAACTTTATTTGGGGTTAATCAGAGGCATTTTAAAGGATGGCAGGTCTTTAACATGAGTTTGAATGCGATTGCTTATTTCTGAATTTCTGAACACAGCTACATCCCCCAGTTATAAGAGAGTGTGCACCCTTATCCAATTACAATATTTAGTTTTATTATTTTTACCCCCCCCCCCCCCAAAAAAAAAAAAAAGATTTCAGTTTGTTTTTACTTGAGTTGGTTGTACAGTTTATATGTCACATTAAAACTGGTGGAAAAAGTTCTGAAAGGATTTATCTTGGTCTAATTTTTTACATCACAGAAATCTGACATTTTTAACAGAGGTGTGTATAGACTTTTTATATCCACTGTATATAAAATACACAGCATGAGTTTAATGAATTACTGAAATAAATTACCTTTCTCTTACGTCCTCTGACAGTCGCCGCCCACTCATACAGTCTTCACTTATGGGTATTGACCTCTTATCCTCAGGAGCAAGCTAGGCATAAGATTTGTTAAAACACAAAACACTTTGCATAGACACACCTATAGGGGGCTGTCCCTCAGGTCCAATACCCCCTTGCTAACAGCATTCCCAATTCAGTTTGTCTTTTGCCTAGTTAGGAGTAGGATAGGCTTACCTTAGCTGGGGCTACAGTCTCAGTATTTTTTTCTTTACACTAATAGCTTTTTATTTGTTCCTGCGCTTAGTTAGTCAGAGTTAGGAAGACTACTGCGTTTGCGGAGCTGGGAATCGGACTGGTTGTACTAGAGCCTTACGGAATCCCAGTCCCCCATCGAGCGTTTAGCAGGCTATGCTTACGCCCTGGCCTCACAAATGACCTGTCCCTGTCCTCAGGGACAAAGCCCGCAAAGTGGGTACGCCGTGTGTTGCTAGAATCCTGTTTGGCTGATGGCACCCCCACCAGGGGTGGGAGGCTTCCCGTCGCAGAGAGGCACCCACGCCTTCGCTGGATAGGTAAGTACCATGCTACCCCCCTCTGTCTATGGCATTGTATGTCCGGGGGTGTATGTGGGGCCTCTGTCATGGGGATGGCAGTCTGTTTAGATTCTGTGTTATCCCCCTCATGTCTGTCTGTGTGGGCCCCGCCTGGCCTTCCCGGTCCCCGTGGGGACGCTATTGCTGTCAAGCCGCGCTGTGGGAGTCCCTGAGCCCTTCGGTGATGTTTGTGTACCGTTTGGGGGTGCAGGCATGCTTGTGGGGGCCGCTGCGGTGTGAAAATCGTGGAGCCGCCATTTTTGGTGTGGGCAGGCCTTTTGGCTTCAGTGTGGGCATTCAGCAGTCCTCTTTCTGCAGTGTATTCGCGCCCTTTCGGGCGCCATCTTTGGTGTGGGCACTATATTTATCATGTGCTCGGCAGCCATTTTCCCGGAGCCTCCCCATAGCTTTTACAGTGGCAACCATTTTTCCTTGGCTCTAGTCCTATTTTGGCCTCTAGCGGTGTGACATAATTTCCTTTCTCCTGGCAGTCGGATCGAGCTGTAAGCGTGGTATTGTACAGCTACACTTCTGGGGATTGTTTTCTGCTGTTTTGGGGGATATTTCCTCTACTGGCAGTTACATTCCTCTCTGTTTGGTAACTAAAGCTAGTCCTCATTGCGGTGCATTCCGGTGGAAATCGCCAATATCGCGTATTTAAAGGGCCAACGACAACAACTTTTTATGGACTCCCAGGACAGCAAATTCCCCCCAGCTCTGGTGGAGGGTTCAGGTACGCCTGAATCCTCTGCGATGGGTTCCCTTACTGCTACACTTGCGACTTTAGCGTCTAAAGTGGATCTGTTGATGTCTGAGCAGGCTTCCAAGAAAAGGCCCAGGCTTTCTTATTCTTCTGATTTAGAGCTAGATTTGGTTGCCATGGACAGTGTACCCCTTGAGGGGTCTCAGTCCTCTCAGTCGGAAAGGGAGGAGGAGGACGAGGAGGGGGAAGACTCCCCCCTCTCCGGGGCGGCCAGAGAACGCGCGGCTATGTCTGCGCTTATTAGTTCTGTTAAAGATACACTGCATTTGGAGGATGAGCCCCACCCGCCGGGTAAGCGGTCTTCCTTTGGGACCCGCAGGACCAAGAAAGTGCCACAGGTGTTTCCCTGTCCCGCTGAGTTTCACTAAACGGTGGACGAACAATGGCGCAATTTGAAGCGCAATTTTGTGGTGCCCAAGCGGTTTCAGTACCGTTATCCCTTTGCGTCTCCTACGTATTCGCGCTGGACCATGGCCCCTAAGGTGGATCACACGGTGTCCAGGTTGAAGAGGGCCACTCTCATGGCCACAGAGGATTCCCTGGTGTTTAGGGACCCGACGGATAGACGGGTGGAATCTCTTACTCGCCATTCCTATATGGTGGCAGGTTCATTGATGAAACCTATTTTCGCCTCTGTCATGGTCTCTTAGGCTGTGGTGGAGTGGACCAATGTGCTCAGACGCACCCTTGTGGCTGATTCCACCCCTCCTGCTACTTTGGAGATGGTGGACCAAATTATTCAGGCTGTTTTATGTGACGCGGCCTTGGATGAGGCCCCTTTGGTCTTACGACTATCTGCTGTCGCAGTGCTAATCCGTTGCATAGTGTGACTGAAGAGCTGGTCGGCCGACCAGACTTCCAGGAAGATGGTATCTGACATCCCTTATGCAGGGAATCGCCTTTTTGGGGACTCCCTGGACAGGTTGGTTAAAGGGGTCACTGGGGGCAAAAGCACTTTGCTACCCCAAGCATCCAAGGGTAAGTTTTCCCACAGTAAGCGGGGCCCTTCCTTTAAACCAAATCAGGGGTCCTTTCGTGTCTTCAAGGCACAAGACAAGGGCAAATCCTTCAAGGCCACGGGTGGCCAGAAGAAGCCTTAGGTGGGCAAGTCTAAAGCTGCCCACGCTGGCACGGCGGGTCAGTCCGCCTCGACGAGAAGGGGCACCCTCACCCGTTTCAGGGGTGGGGGGACGTCTGTGCAGTTTTCCCGAACCCTGGTTGTCCCGAATTCAGGACAAGTGGGTTCAGGAACTCATTCGATCGGGGTACAAGATCGAATTCCAATTGCGTCCTGCGGACAGGTTCTTTCCCTCGAATCTTCATTTGACCCCAGATTGTTTGCAAGATCTTCAGTGAGCGATTCAGGATCTCGTCTCCCAGGGGTGGTTGTTCCGGTGCCTCACCGGGACAGATTTCGGGGGTTTTACTCCAATCTGTTCACGGTGCCCAGAAAGGAGGGCAAGGGGGATCCGATTCTGGACTTGAAATCTCTGAACCGCTTCATGCGGCTTCAAAAATTCTGTATGGAATCCCTTTGATCGGTGGTAGCCTCCTTGTCCCAGGAGATTTCCTGGCCTCAGTCGACCTCAAAGATGCGTATCTACACATCCCCATATTCGAGGGTCATCAGAGGTACCTCCGGTTCGCAATCACGGAGGATGCAAGGCAGCGACTTGGTCGTTCGGGCACACTTTTTCAAAAATTTTACAAACTGGATGTTTTGGCATCGGCGGATGCCTCCTTTGGTCGCAAAGTTCTGTGTGCGGCAGTGCCTTAAGGGTGACATGGCGTTTGGCCTGTCCCCGATTGTTGGGGTTGTTCCCCCTTGGTTAATTTGCTTTCCTGGGTTTGTTCGCTCCTGTTGAGCTTTTCTGTTACCCAGCGTGTTACCTTTCTGGTTCAGATAAGGTTCTTTTCTCTGACCTGGGTGCTGCGTGCCTTTGTGACGGTTGCGCTTCCCACCCCTCATGTCTACACTTCTTTGGGACGTCCCATAAGTGAAGACTGTATGAGTGGGCGGCGACTGTCAGAGGACGTAAGAGAAAATAGGATTTTTGTAAGAACTTAGAATAAAATTTATTTTCTCTGAGTCCTCTGACAGTCGCTGCCCGTCCATACAGCCTTCACTAGTGGGTAATGGCGCCCTCTGCAGGAGTAAGCTAGGCAGTTTGAAATGTTAATAAAAACTTTTCTATACTTAGACACACCTCTAGGGGGCCGTCCCCAGCCATTATCCTGATCCAGTTATCACTGGTCCTCAGTTTGTTGCAAGCAGTACCGGAAGGCAATAACCCCCATGTGATGGTATTCACCGTCACTGGAAGTGAAAAACATAAATTGATGGTTTGGACTGCTTCAGATGGTCAGACTTGTAACAGATGCATGTCATCAGCTCAAACACCTGTCTTCCACGCAATGTAAATTATGCTAATTTGCTCACCCATTTTTTACGGTGGGTCCTCAGTATTTACACTATATGTGTATTGTATCTTATTTAAGCTTTGGTGCCGGTAGTCTGGACTTCCAGGCTAATGAGTTAATTAGCATGTTAATTGGGATTAGCCATGAGTCAGCTGTACCTCATTATCTAACTATTGTGTGATGTTTTGGGTAAATATTTAAGTAGTGACTGACATACTTCTCAAGTGTATAAAAGTCTGTTTCTTGTTCAATAAAGGAGTTAGTTGTTTCCAGTATACAAACTAAGTGTCAGGCTAGTTTTGTATGACGGCAGCTGGGATTTGATCTCTATGCTGCGAGGAAGCCGTATAGTGGGCGGTGACTGTCAGAGGACGTAAGAGAAAATAGAATTTTTGTAAGAACTTACCATAAAATTCTTTTCTCAGAGTCCTCTGACAGTCACTGCCCCCCGCCCCTCTTTTTGGGGTTCATGGACTATCTACCAAACTGAATTGGGAATGCTGTTAGCAGGGGGGTATTGGACCTGAGGGACAGCCCCCTATAGGTGTGTCTATGCAAAGTGTTTTGTGTTTTAACAAATCTTATGCCCTGCTTGCTCCTGAGGATAAGAGGTCAATACCCATAAGTGAAGACTGTATGAGTGGGCGGCGACTGTCAGAGGTCTCAGAGAAAGTAATTTTACGTTAAGTTCTTACAAAATTTCAATTTTTTTGATGATATTCTAATTAGTTTTGCTATGCTGGGTTTATGGTAAGGTTGGGGTAAAATTTAAACTAGATTTGAAGGGGAGGCCAAGTTACAAAATATTGTGGCAGATAGATTGGACAGAGGGCAGACACTACTAGAGTGTAAAATGGGAGAATATGAGTGAAGGGTTATGGTAGGTAATGTTAAATATTAAAAATGCGTTTTGAAGACTGCTGCTGAGATGTAAGGTGTATATTCCTCTTTTTGTATTTTTGTGTACCCAGCGCTGTGTCTAACCATAAAGTGCTTAATATGTATCTCTATTCATTATCTGAAAACGTCCCTTCATGTACAGTTATCTATAGCGGAACAGGATACAGAGGTTTTTCAGCAATCAAAATCCTTGAATCACAAAAGTGAGAAAGATAAACCAAGGAAACCATTTAAGCTGAAAAGAAAATATATCCATTTTAAAATGAAGTTATTAAAGAAATAGAGATCTTAAAAGAAGAAAAAAAAAGATTACTAAAGGCTTATTAGCAGTTATTGCTGCAAGAGAGGCTGAAAGAGAAACACTCAAGAAAAAGATAAATCGGTCAAAGAAAATCGCATTGTCTTACGCTAGAGAAAAACATAGGATACGTTGCTTGTGGAACGAGACCATTGTGGAAAATTACCACCTCATAAAACAAATCGCGCACCTGAATGTAAGGGAAAAACCCCTAGGGAAAATCAATTTTCAAACAGCTTGGATAAGTGAATGGTAATTTTGATTCAGTCTTGGCATATTTTATGTTGAATCTGTTAGAAGGTTTTAAACAGTACATAGAATAAACAAGAGAGTGTTAGCCCCAGTTCACACTGGGGCGACCTGTCAGGCGACCTGGTCACCTGACCGGTCGCCGTAGGTCGCCTTCCACAGAGAAGCTGTGGACCCGTTCGAATAGGAGCGCCACAAGTCGCTCCGACTTAGAAAAAGGTTCCGGAGCTTCTTTGGGGCGACCTGGAGCGACCTGCATTGACTTCAATGTTATGAAGTCCGTGCCGGCCGTTCCGAGGTCGCGGTGCGAGCAGCGCGCCGCGACCTGTGAGTTCGCCCCGGGAAGTAGCTTCGCCCCAGTGTGAACGGGGCCCAAGTCTATTTCAGTGGATGAAAAAGTACATATTAATACCGTAGTAATAAGAAACCAAACATCACAGGGTTATGATAAAATAAAGGATTCTAAGGCAATGTAAAGTGAGTTTATGAAGAAAAAAAAAGGAAATTTACATAAAAAATTGAGTATATAGTGGTGCTACAAGTAATAAAACCAAAGTAATATATCATAAATAAGAGCGACCGAGGAGAAAAAAAAAGAGTAGCAGAAAGCAAAGTGGAAAATGAAGAAAGGGAGAGGGAAGAAAATGTAGGGGGGAGGCCATCTGTATATGGGAGGTCCCAGGGTAAGCATTGCCAGATTCATCTGCTACAAAAGCTTCAAAAGCAGAGGAAAACTGGATGTGTAACCACACAGTCCACATCTATTTATGGTTTTCACTCTTATCAGCATCCCAGGCCATCATACGTTCTAGGTGTTCAATCTTGTTCATTTCACAAGCCCAATCAGCTAGCGAGGGAATTTTCTGTTGGCCTCAAAATCTAGCAATAACAGAACGAGCAGCTGTAAGAAAATAGCATCAGATTTTCACAATGAGAGGAATTTTTTAGTCAGAGAAAACGATGCAATCCCAAAATGCAGGGTCAATGGGCTGGGTCTCGAGATGAATAGATTTTTGGTAAGGTATTTGTCCCACATCCAGTGGGCGGCGACTGTCAGAGGACATAAGAGAAAATAGAATTTTTGTAAGAACTTACCATAAAATTCTTTTCTCAGAGTCCTCTGACAGTCACTGCCCCCCCGCCCCTCTTTTTGGGGTTCATGGACTATCTACTGCTTGCTACCAAACTGAATTGGGAATGCTGTTATCAGGGGGGAATTGGACCTCAGGGACAGCCCCCTATAGGTGTGTCTATGCAAAGTGTTTTGTGTTTTAACAAATCTTATGCCCTATTTGCTCCTGAGGATAAGAGGTCAATACCCATAAGTGAAGACTGTATGAGTGGGTGGCGACTGTCAGAGGTCTCAGAGAAAGTAATTTTACGGTAAGTTCTTACAAAATTTCTATTTTTTTGATGATATTCTAATTTTATGAGATGCACCTATAGAAGAGCCTTGGCGGATAAGATCTGGGTTCAAATGTAGATTTGTACCTGAATGGAAAGGGACCGGGTTTTGCTATGCTGGGTTTATGGTAAGGTTGGGGTAAAATTTAAACTAGATTTGAAGGGGAGGCCAAGTTACAAAATATTGTGGCAGATAGATTGGACAGAGGGCAGACACTACTAGAGTGTAAAATGGGAGAATATGAGTGAATGGTTATGGTAGGTAATGTTAAATATTAAAATATTGTGATTCCTGTAGTGTGTGGAATGCGTTTACAAGACTGCTGCTGGGATGTAAGGTGTATATTCCTCTTAGGTATTTTTGTGTACCCAGCGCTGTCTAACCATAAAGTGCATAATATGTATCTCTATTCATTATCTGAAAACCTCCCTTCATGTACAGTTATCTATAGCGGAACAGGATACAGAGGCTTTTCAGCAATCAAAATCCTTGAATAACAAAAGTGAGAAAGATAAACCAAGGAAACCATTTAAGCTGAAAAGAAAATATATCCATTTTAAAATGAAGTTATTAAATAAATAGAGATCTTAAAAGAAGAAAAAAAAAAGATTACTAAAGGCTTATTAGCAGTTATTGCTGCAAGAGAGGCTGAAAGAGAAACAATCAAGAAAAAGATAAATCGGTCAAAGAAAATCGCATTGTCTTACGCTAGAGAAAAACATAGGATACGTTGCTTGTGGAACTAGACCATTGTGGAAAATTACCACCTCAGAAAACAAATCGAGCACCTGAAGGTAAGGGAAAAACTCCGCCCCTCTTTTTGGGGTTCATGGACTATCTACTGCTTGCTACCAAACTGAATAGGGAATGCTGTTAGCAGGGGGGTTTTGGACCTGAGGGACAGCCCCCTACCTATAGGTGTGTCTATGCAAAGTGTTTTGTGTTTTAAAAAATCTTATGCCCTGCTTGCTCCTGAGGATAAGAGGTCAATACCCATAAGTGAAGACTGTATGAGTGGGCGGCGAGTGTCAGAGGTCTCAGAGAAAGTAATTTTACGGTAAGTTCTTACAAAATTTCTATTTTTTTGATGATATTCTAATTTTATGAGATGCACCTATAGAAGAGCCTTGGCGGATAAGATCTGGGTTCAAATGTAGATTTGTACCTGAATGGAAAGGGACCGGGTTTTGCTATGCTGGGTTTATGGTAAGGTTGGGGTAAAATTTGAACTAGATTTGAAGGGGAGGCCAAGTTACAAAATATTGTGGCAGATAGATTGGACAGAGGGCAGACACTACTAGAGTGTAAAATGGGAGAATATGAGTGAATGGTTATGGTAGGTAATGTTAAATATTAAAATATTGTGATTCCTGTAGTGTGTGGAATGCGTTTACAAGACTGCTGCTGGGATGTAAGGTGTATATTCCTCTTAGGTATTTTTGTGTACCCAGCGCTGTCTAACCATAAAGTGCATAATATGTATCTCTATTCATTATCTGAAAACCTCCCTTCATGTACAGTTATCTATAGCGGAACAGGATACAGAGGCTTTTCAGCAATCAAAATCCTTGAATCACAAAAGTGAGAAAGATAAACCAAGGAAACCATTTAAGCTGAAAAGAAAATATATCCATTTTAAAATGAAGTTATTAAATAAATAGAGATCTTAAAAGAAGAAAAAAAAAAAGATTACTAAAGGCTTATTAGCAGTTATTGCTGCAAGAGAGGCTGAAAGAGAAACAATCAAGAAAAAGATAAATCGGTCAAAGAAAATCGCATTGTCTTACGCTAGAGAAAAACATAGGATACGTTGCTTGTGGAACTAGACCATTGTGGAAAATTACCACCTCAGAAAACAAATCGAGCACCTGAAGGTAAGGGAAAAACCCCGCCCCTCTTTTTGGGGTTCATGGACTATCTACTGATTGCTACCAAACTGAATTGGGAATGCTGTTAGCAGGGGGGTATTGGACCTGAGGGACAGCCCCCTACCTATAGGTGTGTCTATGCAAAGTGTTTTGTGTTTTAACAAATCTTATGCCCTGCTTGCTCCTGAGGATAAGAGGTCAATACCCATAAGTGAAGACTGTATGAGTGGGCGGCGAGTGTCAGAGGTCTCAGAGAAAGTAATTTTACGGTAAGTTCTTACAAAATTTCTATTTTTTTGATGATATTCTAATTTTATGAGATGCACCTATAGAAGAGCCTTGGCGGATAAGATCTGGGTTCAAATGTAGATTTGTACCTGAATGGAAAGGGACCGGGTTTTGCTATGCTGGGTTTATGGTAAGGTTGGGGTAAAATTTAAACTAGATTTGAAGGGGAGGCCAAGTTACAAAATATTGTGGCAGATAGATTGGACAGAGGGCAGACACTACTAGAGTGTAAAATGGGAGAATATGAGTGAATGGTTATGGTAGGTAATGTTAAATATTAAAATATTGTGATTCCTGTAGTGTGTGGAATGCGTTTACAAGACTGCTGCTGGGATGTAAGGTGTATATTCCTCTTAGGTATTTTTGTGTACCCAGCGCTGTCTAACCATAAAGTGCATAATATGTATCTCTATTCATTATCTGAAAACCTCCCTTCATGTACAGTTATCTATAGCGGAACAGTATACAGAGGCTTTTCAGCAATCAAAATCCTTGAATCACAAAAGTGAGAAAGATAAACCAAGGAAACCATTTAAGCTGAAAAGAAAATATATCCATTTTAAAATGAAGTTATTAAATAAATAGAGATCTTAAAAGAAGAAAAAAAAAAAAGATTACTAAAGGCTTATTAGCAGTTATTGCTGCAAGAGAGGCTGAAAGAGAAACAATCAAGAAAAAGATAAATCGGTCAAAGAAAATCGCATTGTCTTACGCTAGAGAAAAACATAGGATACGTTGCTTGTGGAACTAGACCATTGTGGAAAATTACCACCTCAGAAAACAAATCGAGCACCTGAAGGTAAGGGAAAAACCCCGCCCCTCTTTTTGGGGTTCATGGACTATCTACTGCTTGCTACCAAACTGAATTGGGAATGCTGTTAGCAGGGGGGTATTGGACCTGAGGGACAGCCCACTACCTATAGGTGTGTCTATGCAAAGTGTTTTGTGTTTTAACAAATCTTATGCCCTGCTTGCTCCTGAGGATAAGAGGTCAATACCCATAAGTGAAGACTGTATGAGTGGGCGGCGAGTGTCAGAGGTCTCAGAGAAAGTAATTTTACGGTAAGTTCTTACAAAATTTCTATTTTTTTGATGATATTCTAATTTTATGAGATGCACCTATAGAAGAGCCTTGGCGGATAAGATCTGGGTTCAAATGTAGATTTGTACCTGAATGGAAAGGGACCGGGTTTTGCTATGCTGGGTTTATGGTAAGGTTGGGGTAAAATTTAAACTAGATTTGAAGGGGAGGCCAAGTTACAAAATATTGTGGCAGATAGATTGGACAGAGGGCAGACACTACTAGAGTGTAAAATGGGAGAATATGAGTGAAGGGTTATGGTAGATAATGTTAAATATTAAAATATTGTGATCCCTGTAGTGTGTGGAATGCATTTACAAGACTGCTGCTGGGATGTAAGGTGTATATTCCTCTTAGGTATTTTTGTGTACCCAGCGCTGTCTAACCATAAAGTGCTTAACCACTTGCCTACAGTGCACTTTCACCCCCTTCCTGCCCAGACTGATTTTCAGCTTTCAGCGCTCTCACACTTTGAATGACAATTACTCAGTCATGCAACACTGTACCCATAAAAAATTGTGTCCTTTTTTTCACACAAATATAGCTTTCTTTTGATGGTATTTAATCACTACTGGGTTTTTTATTTTTTGTGCTATAAATAAAAAAAGACTGAAAATATTGTGAAAAAACGCATTTTTCTTTGTTTCTGTCATAAAATTTAGCAAATGAGTAATTTTTCTTCACAAATTTTTGCCAAAATTTATACTGCTACTTATCTTTGGTAAAAATAACCCAAATAAGTGTATATTATTTGGTCTTTGTGAAAGTTATAGAGTCCACAAGTTATGGTGCTAATCATTGAAAATTGATCACACTTGACCACACCTGATGTACTGAAGGCCTATCTCATTTCTTGAGACACTAAGGCCCCTTTCACACATGCTGTCCGTTTGTCCGTTTTTCATCCATCCGTTGACGGATGAAAAACGGACAACAATGCATCTCTATGTAAAAACGGATGACAACTGATGATCATCAGTTAACATCCGTTTTCATCCACTTCCGTCAATGTCCGTTTTTTTGAACGGATGAATGCCCTATTTTTCATCCGTCAAAAAAACGGATCGGACGAAAAACGGATGTCAACTGATGACAACGGATGAAAAACTGATGTCAACGGATGACAACGGATGAAAAACTGATGTCAACTGATGACAACGGATGAAAAACTGATGAAAAACGGATAACAACTGACGAATAACGGATGAAAAACTGATGACAACTGACGAAAAACGGATGAAAAACTGATGAAAAACGGATGAAAAACTGATACATTTGACGTGACTGAACTGATGAACTGAACGGACTGTATGTGTGAAAGGGGCCTTAAAAGTCAGGAAAGTACAAATACCCCCCAAATGACCCCTTTTTGGAAAGTAGACATTCCAAGGTATTAAATAAGGGGCATGGTGAGTTTTTTGAAGTTGTCATTTTTTCCCACAACTCTTTGCAAAATGAAGTTTTTTTTTTTTTTTTTACAAATTGACGTATTAACAGGTTATTTCTCTCACACAGCATATGTATGCTTGCAACTACACCCCAAAACACATTCTACTACTACTCCTGAGTATGGCGATACCACATGTGTGAGACTTTTTCACAGCCTGGCCACATACAGAGGCCTAATATCCAAGTAGCACCGTCCGGCATTCTAGGAGCACAAATTACACATATAATTTCCTGACAACCTATCGTACTTTTGAAGGCCCTGGAGCACCAGGACAATGGAAACCCCCATAAAATGACCCCATTTTGGAAAGCAAACAGCCCAACGTATAATTTTTGAGGCATAATGAGTCTTTTGAATATGTTGTTCTTTTCCACAAGTTTTTGGAAAATGTGGAAAGAAAATGAAAACACATTTTTTTTACACAAAGCTGTCCATTTATGCAATATTTCTAACACATAGCATGTACATAGCAAAAATTGCACCCCAAAATACATTCTGCTATTCCTCCTGAGTATGGTGATACCACATGTGTAACACTTTTTCACAGCCTGGCCACATACATAGGCCTAACATCCAAGTAGCGCTATACACAAAGTTGTCCATTTATCCACTTTAAGACTGGGCCTATTTTTGACACTTGGTGTTTACAAGCTAAACTCATTTTTTTTGCTAGAAAACTACTTGGAACCCCCAAACATTATATATATTTTTTTAGCAGAGACCCTAGAGAATAAAATGGAGATCGTTGGAATATTTTTTATCACACCATATTTGCGCAGCAGTCTTCCAAATGCGATTTTTTTGAAAAAAAATTCATTTTTTGAACTAAAAAATAAGAAAACAGTAAATTTAGCCCAATTTTTTTCCATAATGTGAAAGATAATGTTACGCCGAGTAATTAGATACCCAACATGTCATGCTTCAAAATTGCGCATGCTCACAGAATGGCGCCAAACATTGGTACTTAAAAATCCCCATAGGCAATATTTTAAAAATTTCTGCAGGTTACCAGCTTAGAGTTACAGAGGAGGTCTAGGGCTCAAATTATTGCTCTCGCTCTAACGATCGTGGCGATACCTCACATGTATGGTTTGAACACCATTTACATATGTGGGCGGGACTTGCGTATGCGTTTGCTTCTGCGCGCGAGCTAACGGGGACAGGGCGCTTTAATTTTTTTTTTTCCTATTTATTTTATTTATTATTTTTTTATTTTTACACAGTTTAAAAGAAAAAAATGTTTTGATCATTTTTATTCCTATTGCAAGGAATGTAAACATCCCTTGTAATAGAAATAGGCATGACAGGTCCTCTTTATTGTGAGATCTGGGGTCAAAAAGACCTCACACCTCACAACTACACTAAAAAAGAAAAAAAAAATTGTTGAAAGAGGAAAAAAAAAAAAGAAAAAAAAAAGTGGCCCTTTAAACCGGTTGCTAGGCAACGTCTTTTGACGTAGCTCCGGTCCTCCAAGACCATAGAGTCGAGTGAGGGCCATCTTGCCCTCACTCGACTTCCTGTCTCTGAGGATCCGGGACCGGATAGTTTTCCCCACTGCCGGCGGGTCCGGTAAGCTGGGAAATGTCTGGGACGCGGCGGGAGGGGGGGGGGCACCTCTTCCCCTGCACCATAAGGGTAATTCCGCGGCGAATCCGCCACTGGGACCACCCTTATCTGAAAGCCGACCACCTGCCACTTCAAAAAATACCAGGGTTATGGGGGCTATCTGCTGCCATAACCCCAGTATTTAGCTTTTAATGGCCGACGCATATAGTCGTTAGGCGGTCAGTAAGTGATTGCATGTATATGGCAAACAGGTGACGATGACTGATGGGGTGATAGGTGACAATGACTGATGGGTTGACATGTGACGATGACTGATGAGGTGACAGGTGACGATGACTGATGGGGTGACAGGTGACGATGATTGATGAGGTGACAGGTGACGATGATTGATGAGGTGACAAGTGACGATGATTGATGAGGTGACAAGTGACGATGATTGATGGGGTGACAGATGACAATCACTGACAGGGTGACATGTGACGATGATTGATGGGGTCACAAGTGACGATCACTGATGGGGTGACAAGTGACGATGATTGATAGGGTGACAGATGACGATGACTGATGGGGTGACAGTTGACGGTGATTGATGGGGTGACAGGTGACGGGCGATGGTCACTGATGGGTGACAGGTGACGGGCGATGGTGCACGGCGGTACTGATGGCAGTCTCTGGTGACCGGTGAACTTTAGGCTACGTTCATATGTGAGCATAGCGATCATGGGCAGAATCACTGCGATTCCGCCCGCGATCCAGAAATCATTGCAAATTGCGGGATGCCTGTGCGTTGCCCGTGATTTGCAATAGCACCCCAAACGCTGTGCGATGTTGCTGCGATTTCCGCCTGCCGAATCGAGGTAACATCACGCAAACAACGCATGGCACCCCAAAGAAGCTCTTGTACCTTTTTTGGGCGTCATGCGTTGTTTGCGCGATGTTACCGCGATTCGGCAGGCGGAAATGGCGGCAACATCGCACAGCGTTTGGGGTGCTATTGCAAAAAACGGGCAACGCACAGGCGTCCCGCAATTTGCAATGATTTCCGGATCGCGGGCAGAATCGCTGTGATTCTGCCCGCGATCGCTGCGCTCACATGTGAACGTAGCCTTATGGGTGTCAATTTCTGGGCACTGATGAGGTGACTGTTGGGTGACAGGTGACATTGGGGGGGCTGAGGACTGTGTGGGGACCTTTATTTGTGTGATTTTAGTGTGATTTTACTTTTACAGGTGTACAGAGCAGTAACTCACTGTTTCTTTTTTTTTCCATAAAAATTTTTATTTTCGTGAAAATTGTACAATACAAGTTAAGCATAATGTATTACAATAAAAGAGAATTTTTCAAAAATGCAGCAAAACAAGTTAACAAAAACAGAAGAGAAAATGGGCACATCTGCAATGTTATTATCGTCTGTCACACACCTAGAAGGTGGTAAGGAGACCAGAATAAGTATAAAAGGAGGGCCATACATTACAGAGGGCGCATCAAGGTAACAATTGTTGGGCCCAGGGATCCAACTCAAGAGCAATCTTTAGCTTACAGAGAGGAATAGAATGTTAGCCAATCTTAGTGCAAAAGTAGCTGAGTCGTGAATACCATAAGTAGCGAAGTGAAATATCCATATAGAGTAAATCATACCATAATATAATTAACAGTTTCAAAGCATTCAAATGAGCAATGAGATTTGGCCAGTTTAGTTTGTAATGGAACAAGTTTTGTTAATCAGAGTGTAGATTATTGTTGGGATCCAGCTTTTGCGGATGCTCCTCCATTCAGATAAGAGATGGGATTCAGGTGTGACAGCGGGAGTAGCATATGTAGGAGAGAAGAGGGAAGAGAGAGAAAGAAAGAAAGTGGGGGGAGTGGTGAGGGGGGGAAAGCAGGAACCTCCCACCCCCCGGGGGACTGTATCAGTATAGATCTGGGAGATCTATTTGAATTTTAATTTACATCTTTTAGGAGGAGGTCATAACCGAGTTATAGGACAAAGATTTTTTGAAGCTAGACCAGGCCTGCCATTTGGTGGCGAAGCTTGAGAAGGAGTCCTGAGCAATGCTAATCAATTCTTCCATTTGCTCAATATGATTCAGTCTATGAAACCATAACTTGATGGAAGGAATCGTGGTCGATCTCCAGTGGCACGGGACGCACAACTTAGCTGCTGTAACCATATACATGGCCAGTGATTTCCTGTAATTGTGTCTATGCAGAGGTGTCCAATGCAGCAGATATTGCATTGGAGAGAAATCTAAGTCAGACGAGGTGGCTTCTTTGATCAGGTTGTGGACTTTCGTCCAAAAAGGTCTGGAAGCTGTATGAGGGGAGAAGAGCTAGTAACAGTGAGTTACTGCTCTGTGTTTACATTTTGTGATCGGCTGTGAATGGATTCACAGCCGATCACATAGTAAACAGTCACTGTCAGTGACTGTTTACTACTGCCGGTGACAGCTGTGTTCCTACGGAACACAGTGCCACCGACATGACCACGCTGCGCGCTCCCGATCGCGCATGCGCGGTCATCTACCCGGGCTCCTCTATTGTGATCGGCTGTGTCATTGGAACACAGCCGATCACGTGGGAAACAGCCATGCCCATTGGCTGTTTCCCCCCTGCCGGTGACGGGCTGTGTCCCGTGGGACACACCGACACCGGCAGTGCAGGGCGGCGCACACGCGATCGCGCGCCTGCCCTGCTTGAATGGGCGGACGTCATATGACGTCCGCCCATAACAATGGCCGCACCGTCCCGCCGTCATTTGACGGTAGACGGGCGGCAAGTGGTTAATATGTATCTCTATTCATTATCTGAAAACCTCCCTTCATGTACAGTTATCTATAGCGGAACAGGATACAGAGGCTTTTCAGCAATCAAAATCCTTGAATCACAAAAGTGAGAAAGATAAACCAAGGAAACCATTTAAGCTGAAAAGAAAATATATCCATTTTAAAATGAAGTTATTAAAGAAATAGAGATCTTAAAAGAAGAAAAAAAAGATTACTAAAGGCTTATTAGCAGTTATTGCTGCAAGAGAGGCTGAAAGAGAAACACTCAAGAAAAAGATAAATCGATCAAAGAAAATCGCATTGTCTTACGCTAGAGAAAAACATAGGATACGTTGCATGTGGAACGAGAACATTGTGGAAAATGACCACCTCAGAAAACAAATCGAGCACCTGAAGGTAAGGGAAAAACCCCGCCCCTCTTTTTGGGGTTCATGGACTATCTACTGCTTGCTACCAAACTGAATTGGGAATGCTGTTAGCAGGGGGGTATTGGACCTAAAAGGGACAGCCCCCTACCTATAGGTGTGTCTATGCAAAGTGTTTTGTGTTTTAACAAATCTTATGCCCTGCTTGCTCCTGAGGATAAGAGGTCAATACCCATAAGTGAAGACTGTATGAGTGGGCGGCGACAGTCAGAGGTCTCAGAGAAAGTAATTTTACGGTAAGTTCTTACAACA
This sequence comes from Pelophylax lessonae, assembly GCF_965119305.1. Classification (NCBI taxonomy): domain Eukaryota; kingdom Metazoa; phylum Chordata; class Amphibia; order Anura; family Ranidae; genus Pelophylax; species Pelophylax lessonae. The sequence continues at coordinate 737,805,610 of NC_138768.1, forward strand.
TTTCTATTTTTTTGATGATATTCTAATTTTATGAGATGCACCTATAGAAGAGCCTTGGCGGATAAGATATGGGTTCAAATGTAGATTTGTACCTGAATGGAAAGGGACAGAGTTTTGCTATGCTGGGTTTATGGTAAGGTTGGGGTAAAATTTAAACTAGATTTGAAGGGGAGGCCAAGTTACAAAATATTGTGGCAGATAGATTGGACAGAGGGCAGACACTACTAGAGTGTAAAATGGGAGAATATGAGTGAAGGGTTATGGTAGGTAATGTTAAATATTAAAATATTGTGATCCCTGTAGTGTGTGGAATGCGTTTACAAGACTGCTGCTGGGATGTAAGGTGTATATTCCTCTTAGGTATTTTTGTGTACCCAGCGCTGTCTAACCATAAAGTGCTTAATATGTATCTCTATTCATTATCTGAAAACCTCACTTCATTTACAGTTATCTATAGCGGAACAGGATACAGAGGCTTTTCAGCAATCAAAATCCTTGAATCACAAAAGTGAGAAAGATAAACCAAGGAATCCATTTAAGCTGAAAAGAAAATATATCCATTTTAAAATGAAGTTATTAAAGAAATAGAGATCTTAAAAGAAGAAAAAAAAAAAAAGATTATTAAAGGCTTATTAGCAGTTATTGCTGCAAGAGAGGCTGAAAGAGAAACACTCAAGAAAAAGATAAATCGGTCAAAGAAAATCGCATTGTCTTACGCTAGAGAAAAACATAGGATACGTTGCTTGTGGAACGAGACCATTGTGGAAAATTACCACCTCAGAAAACAAATCGAGCACCTGAAGGTAAGGGGAAAACCCCGCCCCTCTTTTTGGGGTTCATGGACTATCTACTGTTTGCTACCAAACTGAATTGGGAATGCTGTTAGCAGGGGGGTATTGGACCTGAGGGACAGCCCCCTACCTATAGGTGTGTCTATGCAAAGTGTTTTGTGTTTTAACAAATCTTATGCCCTGCTTGCTCCTGAGGATAAGAGGTCAATACCCATAAGTGAAGACTTCATGAGTGGGCGGCGACTGTCAGAGGTCTCAGAGAAAGTAATTTTACGGTAAGTTCTTACAACATTTCTATTTTTTTGATGATATTCTAATTTTATGAGATGCACCTATAGAAGAGCCTTGGCGCATAAGATCTGGGTTCAAATGTAGATTTGTACCTGAATGGAAAGGGACCGGGTTTTGCTATGCTGGGTTTATGGTAAGGTTGGGGTAAAATGTAAACTAGATTTGAAGGGGAGGCCAAGTTACAAAATATTGTGGCAGATAGATTGGACAGAGGGCAGACACTACTAGAGTGTAAAATGGGAGAATATGAGTGAAGGGTTATGGTAGGTAATGTTAAATATTAAAATATTGTGATCCCTGTAGTGTGTGGAATGCGTTTACAAGACTGCTGCTGGGATGTAAGGTGTATATTCCTCTTGGGTATTTTTGTGTACCCAGCGCTGTCTAACCATAAAGTGCTTCATATGTATCTCTATTCATTATCTGAAAACCTCCCTTCATGTACAATTATCTATAGCGGAACAGGATACAGAGGCTTTTCAGCAATCAAAATCCTTGAATCACAAAAGTGAGAAAGATAAACCAAGGAAACCATTTAATCTGAAAAGAAAATATATCCATTTTAAAATTAAGTTATTAAAGAAATAGAGATCTTAAAAGAAGAAAAAAAAAAGATTACTAAAGGCTTATTAGCAGTTATTGCTGCAAGAGAGGCTGAAAGAGAAACACTCAAGAAAAAGATAAATCGGTCAAAGAAAATCGCATTGTCTTACGCTAGAGAAAAACATAGGATACGTTGCTTGTGGAACGAGACCATTGTGGAAAATTACCACCTCAGAAAACAAATCGAGCACCTGAAGGTAAGGGAAAAACCCTGCCCCTCTTTTTGGGGTTCATGGACTATCTACTGCTTGCTACCAAACTGAATTGGGAATGCTGTTAGCAGGGGGGTATTGGACCTGAGGGACAGCCCCCTACCTATAGGTGTGTCTATGCAAAGTGTTTTGTGTTTTAACAAATGTTATGCCCTGCTTGCTCCTGAGGATAAGAGGTCAATACCCATAAGTGAAGACTGTATGAGTGGGCGGCGACTGTCAGAGGTCTCAGAGAAAGTAATTTTACGGTAAGTTCTTACAAAATTTCTATTTTTTTGATGATATTCTAATTTTATGAGATGCACCTATAGAAGAGCCTTGGCGGATAAGATCTGGGTTCAAATGTAGATTTGTACCTGAATGGAAAGGGACCGGGTTTTGCTATGCTGGGTTTATGGTAAGGTTGGGGTAAAATTTAAACTAGATTTGAAGGGGAGGCCAAGTTACAAAATATTGTGGCAGATAGATTGGACAGAGGGCAGACACTACTAGAGTGTAAAATGGGAGAATATGAGTGAAGGGTTATGGTAGGTAATGTTAAATATTAAAATATTGTGATCCCTGTAGTGTGTGGAATGCGTTTACAAGGCTGCTGCTGGGATGTAAGGTGTATATTCCTCTTAGGTATTTTTGTGTACCCAGCGCTGTCTAACCATAAGGTGCTTAATATGTATCTCTATTCATTATCTGAAAACCTCCCTTCATGTACAGTTATCTATAGCGGAACAGGATACAGAGGCTTTTCAGCAATCAAAATCCTTGAATCACAAAAGTGAGAAAGATAAACCAAGGAAACCATTTAAGCTGAAAAGAAAATATATCCATTTTAAAATTAAGTTATTAAAGAAATAGAGATCTTAAAAGAAGAAAAAAAAAAAGATTATTAAAGGCTTATTAGCAGTTATTGCTGCAAGAGAGGCTGAAAGAGAAACACTCAAGAAAAAGATAAATCGGTCAAAGAAAATCGCATTGTCTTACGCTAGAGAAAAACATAGGATACGTTGCTTGTGGAACGAGACCATTGTGGAAAATTACCACCTCAGAAAACAAATCAAGCACCTGAAGGTAAGGGAAAAACTCCGCCCCTCTTTTTGGGGTTCATGGACTATACACTGCTTGCTACCAAACTGAATTGGGAATGCTGTTAGCAGGGGGGTATTGGACCTGAGGGACAGCCCCCTACCTATAGGTGTGTCTATGCAAAGTGTTTTGTGTTTTAACAAATCTTATGCCCTGCTTGCTCCTGAGGATAAGAGGTCAATACCCATAAGTGAAGACTGTATGAGTGGGCGGCGACTGTCAGAGGTCTCAGAGAAAGTAATTTTACGGTAAGTTCTTACAAAATTTCTATTTTTTTGATGATATTCTAATTTTATGAGATGCACCTATAGAAGAGCCTTGGCGGATAAGATCTGGGTTCAAATGTAGATTTGTACCTGAATGGAAAGGGACCGGGTTTTGCTATGCTGGGTTTATGATAAGGTTGGGGTAAAATTTAAACTAGATTTGAAGGGGAGGCCAAGTTACAAAATATTGTGGCAGATAGATTGGACAGAGGGCAGACACTACTAGAGTGTAAAATGGGAGAATATGAGTGAAGGGTTATGGTAGGTAATGTTAAATATTAAAATATTGTGATCCCTGTAGTGTGTGGAATGCATTTACAAGGCTGCTGCTGGGATGTAAGGTGTATATTCCTCTTAGGTATTTTTGTGTACCCAGCGCTGTCTAACCATAAGGTGCTTAATATGTATCTCTATTCATTATCTGAAAACCTCCCTTCATGTACAGTTATCTATAGCGGAACCGGATACAGAGGCTTTTCAGCAATCAAAATCCTTGAATCACAAAAGTGAGAAAGATAAACCAAGGAAACCATTTAAGCTGAAAAGAAAATATATCCATTTTAAAATGAAGTTATTAAAGAAATAGAGATCTTAAAAGAAGAAAAAAAAAGATTATTAAAGACTTATTAGCAGTTATTGCTGCAAGAGAGGCTGAAAGAGAAACACTCAAGAAAAAGATAAGTCGGTCAAAGAAAATCGCATTGTATTACGCTAGAGAAAAACATAGGATGCGTTGCTTGTGGAACGAGACCATTGTGGAAAATTACCACCTCAGAAAACAAATCGAGCACCTGAAGGTAAGGGAAAAACCCCGCCCCTCTTTTTGGGGTTCATGGACTATCTATTGCTTGCTACCAAACTGAATTGGGAATGCTGTTAGCAGGGGGGTATTGGACCTGAGGGACAGCCCCCTACCTATAGGTGTGTCTATGCAAAGTGTTTTGTGTTTTAACAAATCTTATGCCCTGCTTGCTCCTGAGGATAAGAGGTCAATACCCATAAGTGAAGACTGTATGAGTGGGCGGCGACTGTCAGAGGTCTCAGAGAAAGTAATTTTACGGTAAGTTCTTACAAAATTTCTATTTTTTTCATGATATTCTAATTTTATGAGATGCACCTATAGAAGAGCCTTGGCGGATAAGATCTGGGTTCAAATGTAGATTTGTACCTGAATGGAAAGGAACCGGGTTTTGCTATGGTGGGTTTATGGTAAGGTTGGGGTAAAATTTAAACTAGATTTGAAGGGGAGGCCAAGTTACAAAATATTGTGGCACATAGATTGGACAGAGGGCAGACACTACTAGAGTGTAAAATGGGAGAATATGAGTGAAGGGTTATGGTAGGTAATGTTAAATATTAAAATATCGTGATCCCTGTAGTGTGTGGAATGCGTTTACAAGACTGCTGCTGGGATGTAAGGTGTATATTCCTCTTAGGTATTTTTGTGTACCCAGCGCTGTCTAACCATGAAGTGCTTAATATGTATCTCTATTCATTATCTGAAAACCTCCCTTCATGTACAGTTATCTATAACGGAACAGGATACAGAGGCTTTTCAGCAATCAAAATCCTTGAATCACAAAAGTGAGAAAGATAAACCAAGGAAACCATTTAAGCTGAAAAGAAAATATATCCATTTTAAAATGAAGTTATTAAAGAAATAGAGATCTTAAAAGAAGAAAAAAAAAGATTATTAAAGGCTTATTAGCAGTTATTGCTGCAAGAGAGGCTGAAAGAGAAACACTCAAGAAAAAGATAAATCGGTCAAAGAAAATCGCATTGTCTTACGCTAGAGAAAAACATAGGATACGTTGCTTGTGGAACGAGACCATTGTGGAAAATTACCACCTCAGAAAACAAATCGAGCACCTGAAGGTAAGGGAAAAACCCCACCCCTCTTTTTGGGGTTCATGGACTATCTACTGCTTGCTACCAAACTGAATTGGGAATGCTGTTAGCAGGGGGGTATTGAACCTGAGGGACAGCCCCCTACCTATAGGTGTGTCTATGCAAAGTGTTCTGTGTTTTAACAAATCTTATGCCCTGCTTGCTCCTGAGGATAAGAGGTCAATACCCATAAGTGAAGACTGTTAAGTGGGTGGCGACTGTCAGAGGTCTCAGAGAAAGTAATTTTACTGTAAGTTCTTACAAAATTTCTATTTTTTGATGATATTCTAATTTTATGAGATGCACCTATAGAAGAGCCTTGGCGGATAAGATCTGGGTTCAAATGTAGATTTGTACCTGAATGGAAAGGGACCGGGTTTTGCTATGCTGGGTTTATGGTAAGGTTGGGGTAAAATTCAAACTAGATTTGAAGGGGAGGCCAAGTTACAAAATATTGTGGCAGATAGATTGGACAGAGGGAAGACATTACTAGAGTGTAAAATGGGAGAATATGAGTGAAGGGTTATGGTAGGTAATGTTAAATATTAAAATATCGTGATCCCTGTAGTGTGTGGAATGCGTATACAAGGCTGCTGCTGGGATGTAAGGTGTATATTCCTCTTAGGTATTTTTGTGTACCCAGCGCTGTCTAAACATAAAGTGCTTAATATGTATCTCTATTCATTATCTGAAAACCTCACTTCATTTACAGTTATCTATAGCGGTACAGGATACAGAGGCTTTTCAGCAATCAAAATCCTTGAATCACAAAAGTGAGAAAGATAAACCAAGGAAGCCATTTAAGCTGAAAAGAAAATATATCCATTTTAAAATGAAGTTATTAAAGAAATAGAGATCTTAAAAGAAGAAAAAAAAAAAAAAGATTACTAAAGGCTTATTAGCAGTTATTGCTTGAAGGGAGGCTGAAAGAGAAACACTCAAGAAAAAGATAAGTCGGTCAAAGAAAATCGCATTGTCTTACGCTAGAGAAAAACATAGGATACGTTGCTTGTGGAACGAGACCATTGTGGAAAATTACCACCTCAGAAAACAAATCGAGCACCTGAAGGTAAGGGGAAAACCCCGCCCCTCTTTTTGGGGTTCATGGACTATCTACTGCTTGCTACCAAACTGAATTGGGAATGCTTTTAGCAGGGGGGTATTGGACCTGAGGGACAGCCCCCTACCTATAGGTGTGTCTATGCAAAGTGTTTTGTGTTTTAACAAATCTTATGCCCTGCTTGCTCCTGAGGATAAGAGGTCAATACCCATAAGTGAAGACTTCATGAGTGGGCGGCGACTGTCAGAGGTCTCAGAGAAAGTAATTTTACGGTAAGTTCTTACAACATTTCTATTTTTTTGATGATATTCTAATTTTATGAGATGCACCTATAGAAGAGCCTTGGCGCATAAGATCTGGGTTCAAATGTAGATTTGTACCTGAATGGAAAGGGACCGGGTTTTGCTATGCTGGGTTTATGGTAAGGTTGGGGTAAAATGTAAACTAGATTTGAAGGGGAGGCCAAGTTACAAAATATTGTGGCAGATAGATTGGACAGAGGGCAGACACTACTAGAGTGCAAAATGGGAGAATATGAGTGAAGGGTTATGGTAGGTAATGTTAAATATTAAAATATTGTGATCCCTGTAGTGTGTGGAATGCGTTTACAAGGCTGCTGCTGGGATGTAAGGTGTATATTCCTCTTAGGTATTTTTGTGTACCCAGCGCTGTCTAACCATAAGGTGCTTAATATGTATCTCTATTCATTATCTGAAAACCTCCCTTCATGTACAGTTATCTATAGCGGAACAGGATATAGAGGCTTTTCAGCAATCAAAATCCTTGAATCACAAAAGTGAGAAAGATAAACCAAGGAAACCATTTAAGCTGAAAAGAAAATATATCCATTTTAAAATGAAGTTATTAAAGAAATAGAGATCTTAAAAGAAGAAAAAAAAAAAAAGATTATTAAAGGCTTATTAGCAGTTATTGCTGCAAGAGAGGCTGAAAGAGAAACACTCAAGAAAAAGATAAATCGGTCAAAGAAAATCGCATTGCCTTACGCTAGAGAAAAACATAGGATACGTTGCTTGTGGAACGAGACCATTGTGGAAAATTACCACCTCAGAAAACAAATCGAGCACCTGAAGGTAAGGGAAAAACCCCGCCCCTCTTTTTGGGGTTCATGGACTATCTACTGCTTGCTACCAAACTGAATTGGGAATGCTGTTAGCAGGGGGGTATTGGACCTGAGGGACAGCCCCCTACCTATAGGTGTGTCTATGCAAAGTGTTTTGTGTTTTAACAAATCTTATGCCCTGCTTGCTCCTCAGGATAAGAGGTCAATACCCATAAGTGAAGACTGTATGAGTGGGCGGCGACTGTCAGAGGTCTCAGAGAAAGTAATTTTACGGTAAGTTCTTACAAAATTTCTATTTTTTTGATGATATTCTAATTTTATGAGATGCACCTATAGAAGAGCCTTGGCGGATAAGATCTGGGTTCAAATGTAGATTTGTACCTGAATGGAAAGGGACCGGGTTTTGCTATGCTGGGTTTATGGTAAGGTTGGGGTAAAATTTAAACTAGATTTGAAGGGGAGGCCAAGTTACAAAATATTGTGGCAGATAGATTGGACAGAGGGCAGACACTACTAGAGTGTAAAATGGGAGAATATGAGTGAAGGGTTATGGTAGGTAATGTTAAATATTAAAATATTGTGATCCCTGTAGTGTGTGGAATGCGTTTACAAGGCTGCTGCTGGGATGTAAGGTGTATATTCCTCTTAGGTATTTTTGTGTACCCAGCGCTGTCTAACCATAAGGTGCTTAATATGTATCTCTATTCATTATCTGAAAACCTCACTTCATTTACAGTTATCTATAGCGGAACAGGATACAGAGGCTTTTCAGCAATCAAAATCCTTGAATCACAAAAGTGAGAAAGATAAACCAAGGAAACCATTTAAGCTGAAAAGAAAATATATCCATTTTAAAATTAAGTTATTAAAGAAATAGAGATCTTAAAAAAAGAAAAAAAAAAGATTATTAAAGGCTTATTAGCAGTTATTGCTGCAAGAGAGGCTGAAAGAGAAACACTCAAGAAAAAGATAAATCGGTCAAAGAAAATCGCATTGTCTTACGCTAGAGAAAAACATAGGATACGTTGCTTGTGGAACGAGACCATTGTGGAAAATTACCACCTCAGAAAACAAATCAAGCACCTGAAGGTAAGGGAAAAACCCCGCCCCTCTTTTTGGGGTTCATGGACTATACACTGCTTGCTACCAAACTGAATTGGGAATGCTGTTAGCAGGGGGGTATTGGACCTGAGGGACAGCCCCCTACCTATAGGTGTGTCTATGCAAAGTGTTCTGTGTTTTAACAAATCTTATGCCCTGCTTGCTCCTGAGGATAAGAGGTCAATACCCATAAGTGAAGACTGTATGAGTGGGCGGCGACTGTCAGAGGTCTCAGAGAAAGTAATTTTACGGTAAGTTCTTACAAAATTTCTATTTTTTTGATGATATTCTAATTTTATGAGATGCACCTATAGAAGAGCCTTGGCGGATAAGATCTGGGTTCAAATGTAGATTTGTACCTGAATGGAAAGGGACCGGGTTTTGCTATGCTGGGTTTATGATAAGGTTGGGGTAAAATTTAAACTAGATTTGAAGGGGAGGCCAAGTTACAAAATATTGTGGCAGATAGATTGGACAGAGGGCAGACACTACTAGAGTGTAAAATGGGAGAATATGAGTGAAGGGTTATGGTAGGTAATGTTAAATATTAAAATATTGTGATCCCTGTAGTGTGTGGAATGCGTTTACAAGGCTGCTGCTGGGATGTAAGGTGTATATTCCTCTTAGGTATTTTTGTGTACCCAGCGCTGTCTAACCATAAGGTGCTTAATATGTATCTCTATTCATTATCTGAAAACCTCCCTTCATGTACAGTTATCTATAGCGGAACCGGATACAGAGGCTTTTCAGCAATCAAAATCCTTGAATCACAAAAGTGAGAAAGATAAACCAAGGAAACCATTTAAGCTGAAAAGAAAATATATCCATTTTAAAATGAAGTTATTAAAGAAATAGAGATCTTAAAAGAAGAAAAAAAAAAGATTATTAAAGACTTATTAGCAGTTATTGCTGCAAGAGAGGCTGAAAGAGAAACACTCAAGAAAAAGATAAGTCGGTCAAAGAAAATCGCATTGTCTTACGCTAGAGAAAAACATAGGATGCGTTGCTTGTGGAACGAGACCATTGTGGAAAATTACCACCTCAGAAAACAAATCGAGCACCTGAAGGTAAGGGAAAAACCCCGCCCCTCTTTTTGGGGTTCATGGACTATCTATTGCTTGCTACCAAACTGAATTGGGAATGCTGTTAGCAGGGGGGTATTGGACCTGAGGGACAGCCCCCTACCTATAGGTGTGTCTATGCAAAGTGTTTTGTGTTTTAACAAATCTTATGCCCTGCTTGCTCCTGAGGATAAGAGGTCAATACCCATAAGTGAAGACTGTATGAGTGGGCGGCGACTGTCAGAGGTCTCAGAGAAAGTAATTTTACGGTAAGTTCTTACAAAATTTCTATTTTTTTCATGATATTCTAATTTTATGAGATGCACCTATAGAAGAGCCTTGGCGGATAAGATCTGGGTTCAAATGTAGATTTGTACCTGAATGGAAAGGAACCGGGTTTTGCTATGGTGGGTTTATGGTAAGGTTGAGGTAAAATTTAAACTAGATTTGAAGGGGAGGCCAAGTTACAAAATATTGTGGCAGATAGATTGGACAGAGGGCAGACACTACTAGAGTGTAAAATGGGAGAATATGAGTGAAGGGTTATGGTAGGTAATGTTAAATATTAAAATATCGTGATCCCTGTAGTGTGTGGAATGCGTTTACAAGACTGCTGCTGGGATGTAAGGTGTATATTCCTCTTAGGTATTTTTGTGTACCCAGCGCTGTCTAACCATGAAGTGCTTAATATGTATCTCTATTCATTATCTGAAAACCTCCCTTCATGTACAGTTATCTATAACGGAACAGGATACAGAGGCTTTTCAGCAATCAAAATCCTTGAATCACAAAAGTGAGAAAGATAAACCAAGGAAACCATTTAAGCTGAAAAGAAAATATATCCATTTTAAAATGAAGTTATTAAAGAAATAGAGATCTTAAAAGAAGAAAAAAAAAGATTATTAAAGGCTTATTAGCAGTTATTGCTGCAAGAGAGGCTGAAAGAGAAACACTCAAGAAAAAGATAAATCGGTCAAAGAAAATCGCATTGTCTTACGCTAGAGAAAAACATAGGATACGTTGCTTGTGGAACGAGACCATTGTGGAAAATTACCACCTCAGAAAACAAATCGAGCACCTGAAGGTAAGGGAAAAACCCCGCCCCTCTTTTTGGGGTTCATGGACTATCTACTGCTTGCTACCAAGCTTAATTGGGAATGCTGTTAGCAGCGGGGTATTGAACCTGAGGGACAGCCCCCTACCTATAGGTGTGTCTATGCAAAGTGTTCTGTGTTTTAACAAATCTTATGCCCTGCTTGCTCCTGAGGATAAGAGGTCAATACCCATAAGTGAAGACTGTTAAGTGGGTGGCGACTGTCAGAGGTCTCAGAGAAAGTAATTTTACTGTAAGTTCTTACAAAATTTCTATTTTTTGATGATATTCTAATTTTATGAGATGCACCTATAGAAGAGCCTTGGCGGATAAGATCTGGGTTCAAATGTAGATTTGTACCTGAATGGAAAGGGACCGGGTTTTGCTATGCTGGGTTTATGGTAAGGTTGGGGTAAAATTTAAACTAGATTTGAAGGGGAGGCCTAGTTACAAAATATTGTGGCAGATAGATTGGACAGAGGGCAGACACTACTAGAGTGTAAAATGGGAGAATATGAGTGAAGGGTTATGGTAGGTAATGTTAAATATTAAAATATCGTGATCCCTGTAGTGTGTGGAATGCGTTTACAAGGCTGCTGCTGGGATGTAAGGTGTATATTCCTCTTAGGTATTTTTGTGTACCCAGCGCTGTCTAAACATAAAGTGCTTAATATGTATCTCTATTCATTATCTGAAAACCTCACTTCATTTACAGTTATCTATAGCGGTACAGGATACAGAGGCTTTTCAGCAATCAAAATCCTTGAATCACAAAAGTGAGAAAGATAAACCAAGGAAACCATTTAAGCTGAAAAGAAAATATATCCATTTTAAAATGAAGTTATTAAAGAAATAGAGATCTTAAAAGAAGAAAAAAAAAAAAAGATTACTAAAGGCTTATTAGCAGTTATTGCTTGAAGGGAGGCTGAAAGAGAAACACTCAAGAAAAAGATAAATCGGTCAAAGAAAATAGCATTGTCTTACGCTAGAGAAAAACATAGGATACGTTGCTTGTGGAACGAGACCATTGTGGAAAATTACCACCTCAGAAAACAAATCGAGCACCTGAAGGTAAGGGAAAAACCCCGCCCCTCTTTTTGGGGTTCAGGGACTATCTACTGCTTGCTACCAAACTGAATTGGGAATGCTGTTAGCAGGGGGGTATTGGACCTGAGGGACAGCCCCCTACCTATAGGTGTGTCTATGCAAAGTGTTTTGTGTTTTAACAAATCTTATGCCCTGCTTGCTCCTGAGGATAAGAGGTCAATACCCATAAGTGAAGAATTCATGAGTGGGCGGCGACTGTCAGAGGTCTCAGAGAAAGTAATTTTACGGTAAGTTCTTACAACATTTCTATTTTTTTGATGATATTCTAATTTTATGAGATGCACCTATAGAAGAGCCTTGGCGGATAAGATCGGGGTTCAAATGTAGATTTGTACCTGAATGGAAAGGGACCGGGTTATGCTATGCTGGGTTTATGGTAAGGTTGGGGTAAAATTTAAACTAGATTTGAAGGGGAGGCCAAGTTACAAAATATTCTGGCAGATAGATTGGACAGAGGGCAGACACTACTAGAGTGTAAAATGGGAGAATATAAGTGAAGGGTTGTGGTAGGTAATGTTAAATATTAAAATATTGTGATCCCTGTAGTGTGTGGAATGTGTTTACAAGACTGCTGCTGGGATGTAAGGTGTATATTCCTCTTAGGTATTTTTGTGTACCCTGCGCTGTCTAACCATAAAGTGCTTAATATGTATCTCTATTCATTATCTGAAAACCTCACTTCATTTACAGTTATCTATAGCGAAACAGGATACAGAGGCTTTTCAGCAATCAAAATCCTTGAATCACAAAAGTGAGAAAGATAAACCAAGGAAACCATTTAAGCTGAAATGAAAATATATCCTTTTCAAAATGAAGTTATTAAAGAAATAGAGATCTTAAAAGAAGAAAAAAAAAGATTACTAAAGGCTTATTAGCAGTTATTGCTGCAAGAGAGGCTGAAAGAGAAACACTCAAGAAAAAGATAAATCGGTCAAAGAAAATCGCATTGTCTTATGCTAGAGAAAAACATAGGATACGTTGCTTGTGGAACGAGACCATTGTGGAAAATTACCACCTCAGAAAACAAATCGAGCACCTGAAGGTAAGGGAAAAACCCCGCCCCTCTTTTTGGGGTTCATGGACTATCTACTGCTTGCTACCAAACTGAATTGGGGATGCTGTTAGCAGGGGGGTATTGGACCTGAGGGACAGCCCCCTACCTATAGGTGTGTCTATGCAAAGTGTTTTGTGTTTTAACAAATGTTATGCCCTGCTTGCTCCTGAGGATAAGAGGTCAATACCCATAAGTGAAGACTGTATGAGTGGGCGGCGACTGTCAGAGGTCTCAGAGAAAGTAATTTTACGGTAAGTTCTTACAAAATTTCTATTTTTTTGATGATATTCTGATTTTATGAGATGCACCTATAGAAGAGCCTTGGCGGATAAGATCTGGGTTCAAATGTAGATTTGTACCTGAATGGAAAGGGACCGGGTTTTGCTATGCTGGGTTTATGGTAAGGATGGGGTAAAATGTAAACTAGATTTGAAGGGGAGGCCAAGTTACAAAATATTGTGGCAGATAGATTGGACAGAGGGCAGACACTACTAGAGTGTAAAATGGGAGAATATGAGTGAAGGGTTGTGGTAGGTAATGTTAAATATTAAAATATTGTGATCCCTGTAGTGTGTGGAATGTGTTTACAAGACTGCTGCTGGGATGTAAGGTGTATATTCCTCTTAGGTATTTTTGTGTACCCTGCGCTGTCTAACCATAAAGTGCTTAATATGTATCTCTATTCATTATCTGAAAACCTCCCTTCATGTACAGTTATCTATAGCGGAACAGGATACAGAGGCTTTTCAGTAATCAAAATCCTTGAATCACAAAAGTGAGAAAGATAAACCAAGGAAACCATTTAAGCTGAAAAGAAAATATATCCATTTTAAAATGAAGTTATTAAAGAAATAGAGATCTTAAAAGAAGAAAAAAAAAGATTACTAAAGGCTTATTAGCAGTTATTGCTGCAAGAGAGGTTGAAAGAGAAACACTCAAGAAAAAGATAAATCGGTCAAAGAAAATCGCATTGTCTTACGCTAGAGAAAAACATAGGATACGTTGCTTGTGGAACGAGACCATTGTGGAAAATTACCACCTCAGAAAACAAATCGAGCCCCTGAAGGTAAGGGAAAAAACCCGCCCCTCTTTTTGGGGTTCATGGACTATCTACTGCTTGCTACCAAACTGAATTGGGAATGCTGTTAGCAGGGGGGTATTGGACCTGAGGGACAGCCCCCTACCTATAGGTGTGTCTATGCAAAGTGTTTTGTGTTTTAACAAATCTTATGCCCTGCTTGCTCCTGAGGATAAGAGGTCAATACCCATAAGTGAAGACTTCATGAGTGGGCGGCGACTGTCAGAGGTCTCAGAGAAAGTAATTTTACGGTAAGTTCTTACAACATTTCTATTTTTTTGATGATATTCTAATTTTATGAGATGCACCTATAGAAGAGCCTTGGCGGATAAGATCTGGGTTCAAATGTAGATTTGTACCTGAATGGAAAGGGACCGGGTTTTGCTATGCTGGGTTTATGGTAAGGTTGGGGTAAAATGTAAACTAGATTTGAAGGGGAGGCCAAGTTACAAAATATTGTGGCAGATAGATTGGACAGAGGGCAGACACTACTAGAGTGTAAAATGGGAGAATATGAGTGAAGGGTTATGGTAGGTAATGTTAAATATTAAAATATTGTGATCCCTGTAGTGTGTGGAATGCGTTTACAAGACTGCTGCTGGGATGTAAGGTGTATATTCCTCTTGGGTATTTTTGTGTACCCAGCGCTGTCTAACCATAAAGTGCTTCATATGTATCTCTATTCATTATCTGAAAACCTCCCTTCATGTACAGTTATCTATAGCGGAACAGGATACAGAGGCTTTTCAGCAATCAAAATCCTTGAATCACAAAAGTGAGAAAGATAAACCAAGGAAACCATTTAAGCTGAAAAGAAAATATATCCATTTTAAAATTAAGTTATTAAAGAAATAGAGATCTTAAAAGAAGAAAAAAAAAGAATACTAAAGGCTTATTAGCAGTTATTGCTGCAAGAGAGGCTGAAAGAGAAACACTCAAGAAAAAGATAAATCGGTCAAAGAAAATCGCATTGTCTTACGCTAGAGAAAAACATAGGATATGTTGCTTGTGGAACGAGACCATTGTGGAAAATTACCACCTCAGAAAACAAATCGAGCACCTGAAGGTAAGGGAAAAACCCCGCCCCTCTTTTTGGGGTTCATGGACTATCTACTGCTTGCTACCAAACTGAATTGGGAATGCTGTTAGCAGGGGGGTATTGGACCTGAGGGACAGCCCCCTACCTATAGGTGTGTCTATGCAAAGTGTTTTGTGTTTTAACAAATCTTATGCCCTGCTTGCTCCTGAGGATAAGAGGTCAATACCCATAAGTGAAGACTGTATGAGTGGGCGGCGACTGTCAGAGGTCTCAGAGAAAGTAATTTTACGGTAAGTTCTTACAAAATTTCTATTTTTTTGATGATATTCTAATTTTATTAGATGCACCTATAGAAGAGCCTTGGCGGATAAGATCTGGGTTCAAATGTAGATTTGTACCTGAATGGAAAGGGACCGGGTTTTGCTATGCTGGGTTTATGATAAGGTTGGGGTAAAATTTAAACTAGATTTGAAGGGGAGGCCAAGTTACAAAATATTGTGGCAGATAGATTGGACAGAGGGCAGACACTACTAGAGTGTAAAATGGGAGAATATGAGTGAAGGGTTATGGTAGGTAATGTTAAATATTAAAATATCGTGATCCCTGTAGTGTGTGGAATGCGTTTACAAGACTGCTGCTGGGATGTAAGGTGTATATTCCTCTTAGGTATTTTTGTGTACCCAGCGCTGTCTAACCATAAAGTGCTTAATATGTATCTCTATTCATTATCTGTAAACCTCCCTTCATGTACAGTTATCTATAACGGAACAGGATACAGAGGCTTTTCAGCAATCAAAATCCTTGAATCACAAAAGTGAGAAAGATAAACCAAGGAAACCATTTAAGCTGAAAAGAAAATATATCCATTTTAAAATGAAGTTTTTAAAGAAATAGAGATCTTAAAAGAAGAAAAAAAAAAAAGATTACTAAAGGCTTATTAGCAGTTATTGCTGCAAGGGAGGCTGAAAGAGAAACACTCAAGAAAAAGATAAATCGGTCAAAGAAAATAGCATTGTCTTACGCTAGAGAAAAACATAGGATACGTTGCTTGTGGAACGAGACCATTGTGGAAAATTACCACCTCAGAATACAAATCGAGCACCTGAAGGTAAGGGAAAAACCCTGCCCCTCTTTTTGGGGTTCATGGACTATCTACTGCTTGCTACCAAACTGAATTGGGAATGCTGTTAGCAGGGGGGTATTGGACCTGAGGGACAGCCCCCTACCTATAGGTGTGTCTATGCAAAGTGTTTTGTGTTTTAACAAATCTTATGCCCTGCTTGCTCCTGAGGATAAGAGGTCAATACCCATAAGTGAAGACTGTATGAGTGGGCGGCGACTGTCAGAGGTCTCAGAGAAAGTAATTTTACGGTAAGTTCTTACAAAATTTCCATTTTTTTGATGACATTCTGATTTTATGAGATGCACCTATAGAAGAGCCTTGGCGGATAAGATCTGGGTTCAAATGTAGATTTGTACCTGAATGAAAAGGGACCGGGTTTTGCTATGCTGGGTTTATGGTAAGGATGGGGTAAAATTTAAACTAGATTTGAAGGGAAGGCCAAGTTACAAAATATTGTGGCAGATAGATTGGACAGAGGGCAGACACTACTAGAGTGTAAAATGGGAGAATATGAGTGAAGGGTTGTGGTAGGTAATGTTAAATATTAAAATATTGTGATCCCTGTAGTGTGTGGAATGTGTTTACAAGACTGCTGCTGGGATGTAAGGTGTATATTCCTCTTAGGTATTTTTGTGTACCCTGCGCTGTCTAACCATAAAGTGCTTAATATGTATCTCTATTCATTATCTGAAAACCTCACTTCATTTACAGTTATCTATAGCGAAACAGGATACAGAGGCTTTTCAGCAATCAAAATCCTTGAATCACAAAAGTGAGAAAGATAAACCAAGGAAACCATTTAAGCTGAAATGAAAATATATCCATTTCAAAATGAAGTTATTAAAGAAATAGAGATCTTAAAAGAAGAAAAAAAAAAAGATTACTAAAGGCTTATTAGCAGTTATTGCTGCAAGAGAGGCTGAAAGAGAAACACTCAAGAAAAAGATAAATCGGTCAAAGAAAATCGCATTGTCTTACGCTAGAGAAAAACATAGGATACGTTGCTTGTGGAACGAGACCATTGTGGAAAATTACCACCTCAGAAAACAAATCGAGCACCTGAAGGTAAGGGAAAAACCCCGCCCCTCTTTTTGGGGTTCATGGACTATCTACTGCTTGCTACCAAACTGAATTAGGAATGCTGTTAGCAGGGGGGTATTGGACCTGAGGGACAGCCCCCTACCTATAGGTGTGTCTATGCAAAGTGTTTTGTGTTTTAACAAATCTTATGCCCTGCTTGCTCCTGAGGATAAGAGGTCAATACCCATAAGTGAAGACTATATGAGTGGGCGGCAACTGTCAGAGGTCTCAGAGAAAGTAATTTTACGGTAAGTTCTTACAAAATTTCTATTTTTTTGATGATATTCTAATTTTATGAGATGCACCTATAGAAGAGCCTTGGCGGATAAGATCTGGGTTCAAATGTAGATTTGTACCTGAATGAAAAGGGACCGGGTTTTGCTATGCTGGGTTTATGGTAAGGATGGGGTAAAATTTAAACTAGATTTGAAGGGAAGGCCAAGTTACAAAATATTGTGGCAGATAGATTGGACAGAGGGCAGACACTACTAGAGTGTAAAATGGGAGAATATGAGTGAAGGGTTGTGGTAGGTAATGTTAAATATTAAAATATTGTGATCCCTGTAGTGTGTGGAATGTGTTTACAAGACTGCTGCTGGGATGTAAGGTGTATATTCCTCTTAGGTATTTTTGTGTACCCTGCGCTGTCTAACCATAAAGTGCTTAATATGTATCTCTATTCATTATCTGAAAACCTCACTTCATTTACAGTTATCTATAGCGAAACAGGATACAGAGGCTTTTCAGCAATCAAAATCCTTGAATCACAAAAGTGAGAAAGATAAACCAAGGAAACCATTTAAGCTGAAATGAAAATATATCCATTTCAAAATAAAGTTATTAAAGAAATAGAGATCTTAAAAGAAGAAAAAAAAAAAAGATTACTAAAGGCTTATTAGCAGTTATTGCTGCAAGAGAGGCTGAAAGAGAAACACTCAAGAAAAAGATAAATCGGTCAAAGAAAATCGCATTGTCTTACGCTAGAGAAAAACATAGGATACGTTGCTTGTGGAACGAGACCATTGTGGAAAATTACCACCTCAGAAAACAAATCGAGCACCTGAAGGTAAGGGAAAAACCCCGCCCCTCTTTTTGGGGTTCATGGACTATCTACTGCCTGCTACCAAACTGAATTAGGAATGCTGTTAGCAGGGGGGTATTGGACCTGAGGGACAGCCCCCTACCTATAGGTGTGTCTATGCAAAGTGTTTTGTGTTTTAACAAATCTTATGCCCTGCTTGCTCCTGAGGATAAGAGGTCAATACCCATAAGTGAAGTCTTCATGAGTGCGCGGTGACCGTCAGAGGTCTCAGAGAAAGTAATTTTACGGTAAGTTCTTACAACATTTCTATTTTTTTGATGATATTCTAATTTTATGAGATGCACCTATAGAAGAGCCTTGGCGGATAAGATCTGGGTTCAAATGTAGATTTGTACCTGAATGGAAAGGGACGGGGTTTTGCTATGCTGGGTTTATGGTAAGGTTGGGGTAAAATTTAAACTAGATTTGAAGGGGAGGCCAAGTTACAAAATATTGTGGCAGATAGATTGGACAGAGGGCAGACACTACTAGAGTGCAAAATGGGAGAATATGAGTGAAGGGTTATGGTAGGTAATGTTAAATATTAAAATATTGTGATCCCTGTAGTGTGTGGAATGCGTTTACAAGACTGCTGCTGGGATGTAAGGTGTATATTCCTCTTAGGTATTTTTGTGTACCCAGCGCTGTCTAACCATAAAGTGCTTAATATGTATCTCTATTCATTATCTGAAAACCTCCCTTCATGTACAGTTATCTATAGCGGAACAGGATACAGAGGCTTTTCAGCAATCAAAATCCTTGAATCACAAAAGTGAGAAAGATAAACCAAGGAAACCATTTAAGCTGAAAAGAAAATATATCCATTTTAAAATGAAGTTATTAAAGAAATAGAGATCTTAAAAGAAGAAAAAAAAAGATTATTAAAGGCTTATTAGCAGTTATTGCTGCAAGAGAGGTTGAAAGAGAAACACTTAAGAAAAAGATAAATCGGTCAAAGAAAATCGCATTGTCTTACGCTAGAGAAAAACATAGGATACGTTGCTTGTGGAACGAGACCATTGTGGAAAATTACCACCTCAGAAAACAAATCGAACACCTGAAGGTAAGGGAAAAACCCTGCCCCTCTTTTTGGGCTTCATGGACTATCTACGGCTTGCTACCAAACTGAATTGGGAATGCTGTTAGAAGGGGGGTATTGGACCTGAGGGACAGCCCCCTACCTATAGGTGTGTCTATGCAAAGTGTTTTGTGTTTTAACAAATCTTATGCCCTGCTTGCTCCTGAGGATAAGAGGTCAATACCCATAAGTGAAGACTTCATGAGTGGGCGGCGACCGTCAGAGGTCTCAGAGAAAGTAATTTTACGGTAAGTTCTTACAAAATTTCTATTTTTTTGATGATATTCTAATTTTATGAGATGCACCTATAGAAGAGCCTTGGCGGATAAGATCTGGGTTCAAATGTAGATTTGTACCTGAATGGAAAGGGACCAGGTTTTGCTATGCTGGGTTTATGGTAAGGTTGGGGTAAAATTTAAACTAGATTTGAAGGGATGCCAAGTTAAAAAATATTGTGGCAGATAGATTGGACAGAGGGCAGACACTACTAGAGTGTAAAATGGGAGAATATGAGTGAAGGGTTATAGTAGGTAATGTTAAATATTAAGATATTGTGATCCCTGTAGTGTGTGGAATGCGTTTACAAGACTGCTGCTGGGATGTAAGGTGTATATTCCTCTTAGGTATTTTTGTGTACCCAGCGCTGTCTAACCATAAAGTGCATAATATGTATCTCTATTCATTATCTGAAAACCTCCCTTCATGTACAGTTATCTATAGCGGAACAGGATACAGAGGCTTTTCAGTAATCAAAATCCTTGAATTACAAAAGTGAGAAAGATAAACCAAGGAAACCATTTAAGCTGAAAAGAAAATATATCCATTTTAAAATGAAGTTATTAAAGAAATAGAGATCTTAAAAGAAGAAAAAAAAAAGATTACTAAAGGCTTATTAGCAGTTATTGCTGCAAGAGAGGTTGAAAGAGAAACACTCAAGAAAAAGATAAATCGGTCAAAGAAAATCGCATTGTCTTACGCAAGAGAAAAACATAGGATACGTTGCTTGTGGAACGAGACCATTGTGGAAAATTACCACCTCAGAAAACAAATCGAACACCTGAAGGTAAGGGAAAAACCCCGCCCCTCTTTTTGGGGTTCATGGACTATCTAATGCTTGCTACCAAACTGAAATGGGAATGCTGTTAGCAGGGGGGTATTGGACCTGAGGGACAGCCCCCTACCTATAGGTGTGTCTATGCAAAGTGTTTTGTGTTTTAACAAATCTTATGCCCTGCTTGCTCCTGAGGATAAGAGGTCAATACCCATAAGTGAAGACTTCATGAGTGGGCGGCGACTGTCAGAGGTCTCAGAGAAAGTAATTTTACGGTAAGTTCTTACAAAATTTCTATTTTTTTGATGATATTCTAATTTTATGAGATGCACCTATAGAAGAGCCTTGGCGGATAAGATCTGGGTTCAAATGTAGATTTGTACCTGAATGGAAAGGAACCGGGTTTTGCTATGCTGGGTTTATGGTAAGGTTGGGGTAAAATTTAAACTAGATTTGAAGGGGAGGCCAAGTTACAAAATATTGTGGCAGATAGATTGGACAGAGGGCAGACACTACTAGAGTGTAAAATGGGAGAATATGAGTGAAGGGTTATGGTAGGTAATGTTAAATATTAAAATATCGTGATCCCTGTAGTGTGTGGAATGCGTTTACAAGACTGCTGCTGGGATGTAAGGTGTATATTCCTCTTAGGTATTTTTGTGTACCCAGCGCTGTCTAACCATAAAGTGCTTAATATGTATCTCTATTCATTATCTGAAAACCTCCCTTCATTTACAGTTATCTATAACGGAACAGGATACAGAGGCTTTTCAGCAATCAAAATCCTTGAATCACAAAAGTGAGAAAGATAAACCAAGGAAACCATTTAAGCTGAAAAGAAAATATATCCATTTTAAAATGAAGTTATTAAAGAAATAGAGATCTTAAAAGAAGAAAAAAAAAAAGATTACTAAAGGCTTATTAGCAGTTATTGCTGCAAGAGAGGTTGAAAGAGAAACACTTAAGAAAAAGATAAATCGGTCAAAGAAAATCGCATTGTCTTACGCTAGAGAAAAACATAGGATACGTTGCTTGTGGAACGAGACCATTGTGGAAAATTACCACCTCAGAAAACAAATCGAACACCTGAAGGTAAGGGAAAAACCCTGCCCCTCTTTTTGGGCTTCATGGACTATCTACGGCTTGCTACCAAACTGAAATGGGAATGCTGTTAGCAGGGGGGTATTGGACCTGAGGGACAGCCCCCTACCTATAGGTGTGTCTATGCAAAGTGTTTTGTGTTTTAACAAATCTTATGCCCTGCTTGCTCCTGAGGATAAGAGGTCAATACCCATAAGTGAAGACTTCATGAGTGGGCGGTGACCGTCAGAGGTCTCAGAGAAAGTAATTTTACGGTAAGTTCTTACAACATTTCTATTTTTTTGATGATATTCTAATTTTATGAGATGCACCTATAGAAGAGCCTTGGCGGATAAGATCTGGGTTCAAATGTAGATTTTTACCTGAATGGAAAGGGACCGGGTTTTGCTATGCTGGGTTTATGGTAAGGTTGGGGTAAAATTTAAACTAGATTTGAAGGGGAGGCCAAGTTACAAAATATTGTGGCAGATAGATTGGACAGAGGGCAGACACTAATAGAGTGTAAAATGGGAGAATATGAGTGAAGGGTTATGGTAGGTAATGTTAAATATTAAAATATTGTGATCCCTGTAGTGTGTGGAATGTGTTTACAAGACTGCTGCTGGGATGTAAGGTGTATATTCCTCTTAGGTATTTTTGTGTACCAGCGCTGTCTAACCATAAAGTGCTTAATATGTATCTCTATTCATTATCTGAAAACCTCCCTTCATGTACAGTTATCTATAGCAGAACAGGATAGAGAGGCTTTTCAACAATCAAAATCCTTGAATCACAAAAGTGAGAAAGATAAACCAAGGAAACCATTTAAGCTGAAAAGAAAATATATCCATTTTAAAATGAAGTTATTAAAGAAATAGAGATCTTAAAAGAAGAAAAAAAAAAAAGATTACTGAAGGCTTATTAGCAGTTATTGCTGCAAGGGAGGCTGAAAGAGAAACACTCAAGAAAAAGATAAATCGGTCAAAGAAAATCGCATTGTCTTACGCTAGAGAAAAACATAGGATACGTTGCTTGTGGAACGAGACCATTGTGGAAAATTACCACCTCAGAAAACAAATCGAGCACCTGAAGGTAAGGGAAAAACCCCGCCCCTCTTTTTGGGGTTCATGGACTATCTACTGCTTGCTACCAAACTGAATTGGGAATGCTGTTAGCAGGGGGGTATTGGACCTGAGGGACAGCCCCCTACCTATAGGTGTGTCTATGCAAAGTGTTTTGTGTTTTAACAAATCTTATGCCCTGCTTGCTCCTGAGGATAAGAGGTCAATACCCATAAGTGAAGACTGTATGAGTGGGCGGCGACTGTCAGAGGTCTCAGAGAAAGTAATTTTACGGTAAGTTCTTACAAAATTTCTATTTTTTTGATGATATTCTAATTTTATGAGATGCACCTATAGAAGAGCCTTGGCGGATAAGATCTGGGTTCAAATGTAGATTTGTACCTGAATGGAAAGGGACCAGGTTTTGCTATGCTGGGTTTATGGTAAGGTTGGGGTAAAATTTAAACTAGATTTGAAGGGATGCCAAGTTACAAAATATTGTGGCAGATAGATTGGACAGAGGGCAGACACTACTAGAGTGTAAAATGGGAGAATATGAGTGAAGGGTTATAGTAGGTAATGTTAAATATTAAAATATTGTGATCCCTGTAGTGTGTGGAATGCGTTTACAAGACTGCTGCTGGGATGTAAGGTGTATATTCCTCTTAGGTATTTTTGTGTACCCAGCGCTGTCTAACCATAAAGTGCATAATATGTATCTCTATTCATTATCTGAAAACCTCCCTTCATGTACAGTTATCTATAGCGGAACAGGATACAGAGGCTTTTCAGCAATCAAAATCCTTGAATCACAAAAGTGAGAAAGATAAACCAAGGAAACCATTTAAGCTGAAAAGAAAATATATCCATTTTAAATGAAGTTATTAAAGAAATAGAGATCTTAAAAGAAGAAAAAAAAAGATTATTAAAGACTTATTAGCAGTTATTGCTGCAAGAGAGGCTGAAAGAGAAACACTCAAGAAAAAGATAAGTCGGTCAAAGAAAATCGCATTGTCTTACGCTAGAGAAAAACATAGGATACGTTGCTTGTGGAACGAGACCATTGTGGAAAATTACCACCTCAGAAAACAAATCGAGCACCTGAAGGTAAGGGAAAAACCCCGCCCCTCTTTTTGGGGTTCATGGACTATCTAGTGCTTGCTACCAAACTGAATTGGGAATGCTGTTAGCAGGGGGGTATTGGACCTGAGGGACAGCCCCCTACCTATAGGTGTGTCTATGCAAAGTGTTTTGTGTTTTAACAAATCTTATGCCCTGCTTGCTCCTGAGGATAAGAGGTCAATACCCATAAGTGAAGACTGTATGAGTGGGCGGCGACTGTCAGAGGTCTCAGAGAAAGTAATTTTACGGTAAGTTCTTACAAAATTTCTATTTTTTTGATGATATTCTAATTTTATGAGATGCACCTATAGAAGAGCCTTGGCGGATAAGATCTGGGTTCAAATGTAGATTTGTACCTGAATGGAAAGGAACCGGGTTTTGCTATGCTGGGTTTATGGTAAGGTTGGGGTAAAATTTAAACTAGATTTGAAGGGGAGGCCAAGTTACAAAATATTGTGGCAGATAGATTGGACAGAGGGCAGACACTACTAGAGTGTAAAATGGGAGAATATGAGTGAAGGGTTATGGTAGGTAATGTTAAATATTAAAATATCGTGATCCCTGTAGTGTGTGGAATGCGTTTACAAGACTGCTGCTGGGATGTAAGATGTATATTCCTCTTAGGTATTTTTGTGTACCCAGCGCTGTCTAACCATAAAGTGCTTAATATGTATCTCTATTCATTATCTGAAAACCTCCCTTCATGTACAGTTATCTATAACGGAACAGGATACAGAGGCTTTTCAGCAATCAAAATCCTTGAATCACAAAAGTGAGAAAGATAAACCAAGGAAACCATTTAAGCTGAAAAGAAAATATATCCATTTTAAAATGAAGTTATTAAAGAAATAGAGATCTTAAAAGAAGAAAAAAAAAAGATTATTAAAGGCTTATTAGCAGTTATTGCTGCAAGAGAGGCTGAAAGTGAAACACTCAAGAAAAAGATAAATCGGTCAAAGAAAATCGCATTGTCTTACGCTAGAGAAAAACATAGGATACGTTGCTTGTGGAACGAGACCATTGTGGAAAATTACCACCTCAGAAAACAAATCGAGCACCTGAAGGTAAGGGAAAAACCCCGCCCCTCTTTTTGGGGTTCATGGACTATCTACTGCTTGCTACCAAACTGAATTGGGAATGCTGTTAGCAGGGGGGTATTGAACCTGAGGGACAGCCCCCTACCTATAGGTGTGTCTATGCAAAGTGTTTTGTGTTTTAACAAATCTTATGCCCTGCTTGCTCCTGAGGATAAGAGGTCAATACCCATAAGTGAAGACTGTATGAGTGGGCGGCGACTGTCAGAGGTCTCAGAGAAAGTAATTTTACGGTAAGTTCTTACAAAATTTCTATTTTTTTGATGATATTCTAATTTTATGAGATGAACCTATAGAAGAGCCTTGGCGGATAAGATCTGGGTTCAAATGTAGATTTGTACCTGAATGGAAAGGGACCAGGTTTTGCTATGCTGGGTTTATGGTAAGGTTGGGGTAAAATTTAAACTAGATTTGAAGGGATGCAAAGTTACAAAATATTGTGGCAGATAGATTGGACAGAGGGCAGACACTACTAGAGTGCAAAATGGGAGAATATGAGTGAAGGGTTATAGTAGGTAATGTTAAATATTAAAATATTGTGATCCCTGTAGTGTGTGGAATGCGTTTACAAGACTGCTGCTGGGATGTAAGGTGTATATTCCTCTTAGGTATTTTTGTGTACCCAGCGCTGTCTAACCATAAAGTGCATAATATGTATCTCTATTCATTATCTGAAAACCTCCCTTCATGTACAGTTATCTATAGCGGAACAGGATACAGAGGCTTTTCAGTAATCAAAATCCTTGAATTACAAAAGTGAGAAAGATAAACCAAGGAAACCATTTAAGCTGAAAAGAAAATATATCCATTTTAAAATGAAGTTATTAAAGAAATAGAGATCTTAAAAGAAGAAAAAAAAAAGATTACTAAAGGCTTATTAGCAGTTATTGCTGCAAGAGAGGTTGAAAGAGAAACACTCAAAAAAAAGATAAATCGGTCAAAGAAAATCGCATTGTCTTACGCAAGAGAAAAACATAGGATACGTTGCTTGTGGAACGAGACCATTGTGGAAAATTACCACCTCAGAAAACAAATCGAACACCTGAAGGTAAGGGAAAAACCCCGCCCCTCTTTTTGGGCTTCATGGACTATCTAATGCTTGCTACCAAACTGAAATGGGAATGCTGTTAGCAGGGGGGTATTGGACCTGAGGGACGGCCCCCTACCTATAGGTGTGTCTATGCAAAGTGTTTTGTGTTTTAACAAATCTTATGCCCTGCTTGCTCCTGAGGATAAGAGGTCAATACCCATAAGTGAAGACTTCATGAGTGGGCGGCGACTGTCAGAGGTCTCAGAGAAAGTAATTTTACGGTAAGTTCTTACAAAATTTCTATTTTTTTGATGATATTCTAATTTTATGAGATGCACCTATAGAAGAGCCTTGGCGGATAAGATCTGGGTTCAAATGTAGATTTGTACCTGAATGGAAAGGAACCGGGTTTTGCTATGCTGGGTTTATGGTAAGGTTGGGGTAAAATTTAAACTAGATTTGAAGGGGAGGCCAAGTTACAAAATATTGTGGCAGATAGATTGGACAGAGGGCAGACACTACTAGAGTGTAAAATGGGAGAATATGAGTGAAGGGTTATGGTAGGTAATGTTAAATATTAAAATATCGTGATCCCTGTAGTGTGTGGAATGCGTTTACAAGACTGCTGCTGGGATGTAAGGTGTATATTCCTCTTAGGTATTTTTGTGTACCCAGCGCTGTCTAACCATAAAGTGCTTAATATGTATCTCTATTCATTATCTGAAAACCTCCCTTCATGTACAGTTATCTATAACGGAACAGGATACAGAGGCTTTTCAGCAATCAAAATCCTTGAATCACAAAAGTGAGAAAGATAAACCAAGGAAACCATTTAAGCTGAAAAGAAAATATATCCATTTTAAAATGAAGTTATTAAAGAAATAGAGATCTTAAAAGAAGAAAAAAAAAAAAGATTACTAAAGGCTTATTAGCAGTTATTGCTGCAAGAGAGGTTGAAAGAGAAACACTTAAGAAAAAGATAAATCGGTCAAAGAAAATCGCATTGTCTTACGCTAGAGAAAAACATAGGATACGTTGCTTGTGGAACGAGACCATTGTGGAAAATTACCACCTCAGAAAACAAATCGAACACCTGAAGGTAAGGGAAAAACCCTGCCCCTCTTTTTGGGCTTCATGGACTATCTACGGCTTGCTACCAAACTGAATTGGGAATGCTGTTAGCAGGGGGGTATTGGACCTGAGGGACAGCCCCCTACCTATAGGTGTGTCTATGCAAAGTGTTTTGTGTTTTAACAAATCTTATGCCCTGCTTGCTCCTGAGGATAAGAGGTCAATACCCATAAGTGAAGACTTCATGAGTGGGCGGTGACCGTCAGAGGTCTCAGAGAAAGTAATTTTACGGTAAGTTCTTACAACATTTCTATTTTTTTGATGATATTCTAATTTTATGAGATGCACCTATAGAAGAGCCTTGGCGGATAAGATCTGGGTTCAAATGTAGATTTTTACCTGAATGGAAAGGGACCGGGTTTTGCTATGCTGGGTTTATGGTAAGGTTGGGGTAAAATTTAAACTAGATTTGAAGGGGAGGCCAAGTTACAAAATATTGTGGCAGATAGATTGGACAGAGGGCAGACACTAATAGAGTGTAAAATGGGAGAATATGAGTGAAGGGTTATGGTAGGTAATGTTAAATATTAAAATATTGTGATCCCTGTAGTGTGTGGAATGTGTTTACAAGACTGCTGCTGGGATGTAAGGTGTATATTCCTCTTAGGTATTTTTGTGTACCAGCGCTGTCTAACCATAAAGTGCTTAACATGTATCTCTATTCATTATCTGAAAACCTCCCTTCATGTACAGTTATCTATAGCAGAACAGGATAGAGAGGCTTTTCAGCAATCAAAATCCTTGAATCACAAAAGTGAAAAAGATAAACCAAGGAAACCATTTAAGCTGAAAAGAAAATATATCCATTTTAAAATGAAGTTATTAAAGAAATAGAGATCTTAAAAGAAGAAAAAAAAAAAGATTACTGAAGGCTTATTAGCAGTTATTGCTGCAAGGGAGGCTGAAAGAGAAACACTCAAGAAAAAGATAAATCGGTCAAAGAAAATCGCATTGTCTTACGCTAGAGAAAAACATAGGATACGTTGCTTGTGGAACGAGACCATTGTGGAAAATTACCACCTCAGAAAACAAATCGAGCACCTGAAGGTAAGGGAAAAACCCCGCCCCTCTTTTTGGGGTTCATGGACTATCTACTGCTTGCTACCAAACTGAATTGGGAATGCTGTTAGCAGGGGGGTATTGGACCTGAGGGACAGCCCCCTACCTATAGGTGTGTCTATGCAAAGTGTTTTGTGTTTTAACAAATCTTATGCCCTGCTTGCTCCTGAGGATAAGAGGTCAATACCCATAAGTGAAGACTGTATGAGTGGGCGGCGACTGTCAGAGGTCTCAGAGAAAGTAATTTTACGGTAAGTTCTTACAAAATTTCTATTTTTTTGATGATATTCTAATTTTATGAGATGCACCTATAGAAGAGCCTTGGCGGATAAGATCTGGGTTCAAATGTAGATTTGTACCTGAATGGAAAGGGACCAGGTTTTGCTATGCTGGGTTTATGGTAAGGTTGGGGTAAAATTTAAACTAGATTTGAAGGGATGCCAAGTTACAAAATATTGTGGCAGATAGATTGGACAGAGGGCAGACACTACTAGAGTGTAAAATGGGAGAATATGAGTGAAGGGTTATAGTAGGTAATGTTAAATATTAAAATATTGTGATCCCTGTAGTGTGTGGAATGCGTTTACAAGACTGCTGCTGGGATGTAAGGTGTATATTCCTCT
This sequence comes from Pelophylax lessonae, assembly GCF_965119305.1. Lineage (NCBI taxonomy): Eukaryota > Metazoa > Chordata > Amphibia > Anura > Ranidae > Pelophylax > Pelophylax lessonae. The sequence goes on from NC_138768.1 coordinate 737,834,027, forward strand.
TAGGTATTTTTGTGTACCCAGCGCTGTCTAACCATAAAGTGCATAATATGTATCTCTATTCATTATCTGAAAACCTCCCTTCATGTACAGTTATCTATAGCGGAACAGGATACATAGGCTTTTCAGTAATCAAAATCCTTGAATTACAAAAGTGAGAAAGATAAACCAAGGAAAACATTTAAGCTGAAAAGAAAATATATCCATTTTAAAATGAAGTTATTAAAGAAATAGAGATCTTAAAAGAAGAAAAAAAAAGATTACTAAAGGCTTATTAGCAGTTATTGCTGCAAGAGAGGTTGAAAGAGAAACACTCAAGAAAAAGATAAATCGGTCAAAGAAAATCGCATTGTCTTACGCAAGAGAAAAACATAGGATACGTTGCTTGTGGAACGAGACCATTGTGGAAAATTACCACCTCAGAAAACAAATCGAACACCTGAAGGTAAGGGAAAAACCCCGCCCCTCTTTTTGGGGTTCATGGACTATCTAATGCTTGCTACCAAACTGAAATGGGAATGCTGTTAGCAGGGGGGTATTGGACCTGAGGGACAGCCCCCTACCTATAGGTGTGTCTATGCAAAGTGTTTTGTGTTTTAACAAATCTTATGCCCTGCTTGCTCCTGAGGATAAGAGGTCAATACCCATAAGTGAAGTCTTCATGAGTGCGCGGTGACCGTCAGAGGTCTCAGAGAAAGTAATTTTACGGTAAGTTCTTACAACATTTCTATTTTTTTGATGATATTCTAATTTTATGAGATGCACCTATAGAAGAGCCTTGGCGGATAAGATCTGGGTTCAAATGTAGATTTGTACCTGAATGGAAAGGGACGGGGTTTTGCTATGCTGGGTTTATGGTAAGGTTGGGGTAAAATTTAAACTAGATTTGAAGGGGAGGCCAAGTTACAAAATATTGTGGCAGATAGATTGGACAGAGGGCAGACACTACTAGAGTGCAAAATGGGAGAATATGAGTGAAGGGTTATGGTAGGTAATGTTAAATATTAAAATATTGTGATCCCTGTAGTGTGTGGAATGCGTTTACAAGACTGCTGCTGGGATGTAAGGTGTATATTCCTCTTAGGTATTTTTGTGTACCCAGCGCTGTCTAACCATAAAGTGCTTAATATGTATCTCTATTCATTATCTGAAAACCTCCCTTCATGTACAGTTATCTATAGCGGAACAGGATACAGAGGCTTTTCAGCAATCAAAATCCTTGAATCACAAAAGTGAGAAAGATAAACCAAGGAAACCATTTAAGCTGAAAAGAAAATATATCCATTTTAAAATGAAGTTATTAAAGAAATAGAGATCTTAAAAGAAGAAAAAAAAAGATTATTAAAGGCTTATTAGCAGTTATTGCTGCAAGAGAGGTTGAAAGAGAAACACTTAAGAAAAAGATAAATCGGTCAAAGAAAATCGCATTGTCTTACGCTAGAGAAAAACATAGGATACGTTGCTTGTGGAACGAGACCATTGTGGAAAATTACCACCTCAGAAAACAAATCGAACACCTGAAGGTAAGGGAAAAACCCTGCCCCTCTTTTTGGGCTTCATGGACTATCTACGGCTTGCTACCAAACTGAATTGGGAATGCTGTTAGAAGGGGGGTATTGGACCTGAGGGACAGCCCCCTACCTATAGGTGTGTCTATGCAAAGTGTTTTGTGTTTTAACAAATCTTATGCCCTGCTTGCTCCTGAGGATAAGAGGTCAATACCCATAAGTGAAGTCTTCATGAGTGCGCGGTGACCGTCAGAGGTCTCAGAGAAAGTAATTTTACGGTAAGTTCTTACAACATTTCTATTTTTTTGATGATATTCTAATTTTATGAGATGCACCTATAGAAGAGCCTTGGCGGATAAGATCTGGGTTCAAATGTAGATTTGTACCTGAATGGAAAGGGACGGGGTTTTGCTATGCTGGGTTTATGGTAAGGTTGGGGTAAAATTTAAACTAGATTTGAAGGGGAGGCCAAGTTACAAAATATTGTGGCAGATAGATTGGACAGAGGGCAGACACTACTAGAGTGCAAAATGGGAGAATATGAGTGAAGGGTTATGGTAGGTAATGTTAAATATTAAAATATTGTGATCCCTGTAGTGTGTGGAATGCGTTTACAAGACTGCTGCTGGGATGTAAGGTGTATATTCCTCTTAGGTATTTTTGTGTACCCAGCGCTGTCTAACCATAAAGTGCTTAATATGTATCTCTATTCATTATCTGAAAACCTCCCTTCATGTACAGTTATCTATAGCGGAACAGGATACAGAGGCTTTTCAGCAATCAAAATCCTTGAATCACAAAAGTGAGAAAGATAAACCAAGGAAACCATTTAAGCTGAAAAGAAAATATATCCATTTTAAAATGAAGTTATTAAAGAAATAGAGATCTTAAAAGAAGAAAAAAAAAGATTATTAAAGGCTTATTAGCAGTTATTGCTGCAAGAGAGGTTGAAAGAGAAACACTTAAGAAAAAGATAAATCGGTCAAAGAAAATCGCATTGTCTTACGCTAGAGAAAAACATAGGATACGTTGCTTGTGGAACGAGACCATTGTGGAAAATTACCACCTCAGAAAACAAATCGAACACCTGAAGGTAAGGGAAAAACCCTGCCCCTCTTTTTGGGCTTCATGGACTATCTACGGCTTGCTACCAAACTGAATTGGGAATGCTGTTAGAAGGGGGGTATTGGACCTGAGGGACAGCCCCCTACCTATAGGTGTGTCTATGCAAAGTGTTTTGTGTTTTAACAAATCTTATGCCCTGCTTGCTCCTGAGGATAAGAGGTCAATACCCATAAGTGAAGACTTCATGAGTGGGCGGCGACCGTCAGAGGTCTCAGAGAAAGTAATTTTACGGTAAGTTCTTACAAAATTTCTATTTTTTTGATGATATTCTAATTTTATGAGATGCACCTATAGAAGAGCCTTGGCGGATAAGATCTGGGTTCAAATGTAGATTTGTACCTGAATGGAAAGGGACCAGGTTTTGCTATGCTGGGTTTATGGTAAGGTTGGGGTAAAATTTAAACTAGATTTGAAGGGATGCCAAGTTACAAAATATTGTGGCAGATAGATTGGACAGAGGGCAGACACTACTAGAGTGTAAAATGGGAGAATATGAGTGAAGGGTTATAGTAGGTAATGTTAAATATTAAGATATTGTGATCCCTGTAGTGTGTGGAATGCGTTTACAAGACTGCTGCTGGGATGTAAGGTGTATATTCCTCTTAGGTATTTTTGTGTACCCAGCGCTGTCTAACCATAAAGTGCATAATATGTATCTCTATTCATTATCTGAAAACCTCCCTTCATGTACAGTTATCTATAGCGGAACAGGATACAGAGGCTTTTCAGTAATCAAAATCCTTGAATTACAAAAGTGAGAAAGATAAACCAAGGAAACCATTTAAGCTGAAAAGAAAATATATCCATTTTAAAATGAAGTTATTAAAGAAATAGAGATCTTAAAAGAAGAAAAAAAAAAGATTACTAAAGGCTTATTAGCAGTTATTGCTGCAAGAGAGGTTGAAAGAGAAACACTCAAGAAAAAGATAAATCGGTCAAAGAAAATCGCATTGTCTTACGCAAGAGAAAAACATAGGATACGTTGCTTGTGGAACGAGACCATTGTGGAAAATTACCACCTCAGAAAACAAATTGAACACCTGAAGGTAAGGGAAAAACCCCGCCCCTCTTTTTGGGGTTCATGGACTATCTAATGCTTGCTACCAAACTGAAATGGGAATGCTGTTAGCAGGGGGGTATTGGACCTGAGGGACAGCCCCCTACCTATAGGTGTGTCTATGCAAAGTGTTTTGTGTTTTAACAAATCTTATGCCCTGCTTGCTCCTGAGGATAAGAGGTCAATACCCATAAGTGAAGACTTCATGAGTGGGCAGCGACTGTCAGAGGTCTCAGAGAAAGTAATTTTACGGTAAGTTCTTACAAAATTTCTATTTTTTTGATGATATTCTAATTTTATGAGATGCACCTATAGAAGAGCCTTGGCGGATAAGATCTGGGTTCAAATGTAGATTTGTACCTGAATGGAAAGGAACCGGGTTTTGCTATGCTGGGTTTATGGTAAGGTTGGGGTAAAATTTAAACTAGATTTGAAGGGGAGGCCAAGTTACAAAATATTGTGGCAGATAGATTGGACAGAGGGCAGACACTACTAGAGTGTAAAATGGGAGAATATGAGTGAAGGGTTATGGTAGGTAATGTTAAATATTAAAATATCGTGATCCCTGTAGTGTGTGGAATGCGTTTACAAGACTGCTGCTGGGATGTAAGGTGTATATTCCTCTTAGGTATTTTTGTGTACCCAGCGCTGTCTAACCATAAAGTGCTTAATATGTATCTCTATTCATTATCTGAAAACCTCCCTTCATTTACAGTTATCTATAACGGAACAGGATACAGAGGCTTTTCAGCAATCAAAATCCTTGAATCACAAAAGTGAGAAAGATAAACCAAGGAAACCATTTAAGCTGAAAAGAAAATATATCCATTTTAAAATGAAGTTATTAAAGAAATAGAGATCTTAAAAGAAGAAAAAAAAAAAGATTACTAAAGGCTTATTAGCAGTTATTGCTGCAAGAGAGGTTGAAAGAGAAACACTTAAGAAAAAGATAAATCGGTCAAAGAAAATCGCATTGTCTTACGCTAGAGAAAAACATAGGATACGTTGCTTGTGGAACGAGACCATTGTGGAAAATTACCACCTCAGAAAACAAATCGAACACCTGAAGGTAAGGGAAAAACCCTGCCCCTCTTTTTGGGCTTCATGGACTATCTACGGCTTGCTACCAAACTGAATTGGGAATGCTGTTAGCAGGGGGGTATTGGACCTGAGGGACAGCCCCCTACCTATAGGTGTGTCTATGCAAAGTGTTTTGTGTTTTAACAAATCTTATGCCCTGCTTGCTCCTGAGGATAAGAGGTCAATACCCATAAGTGAAGACTGTATGAGTGGGCGGCGACTGTCAGAGGTCTCAGAGAAAGTAATTTTACGGTAAGTTCTTACAAAATTTCTATTTTTTTGATGATATTCTAATTTTATGAGATGCACCTATAGAAGAGCCTTGGCGGATAAGATCTGGGTTCAAATGTAGATTTGTACCTGAATGGAAAGGGACCAGGTTTTGCTATGCTGGGTTTATGGTAAGGTTGGGGTAAAATTTAAACTAGATTTGAAGGGATGCCAAGTTACAAAATATTGTGGCAGATAGATTGGACAGAGGGCAGACACTAATAGAGTGTAAAATGGGAGAATATGAGTGAAGGGTTATAGTAGGTAATGTTAAATATTAAAATATTGTGATCCCTGTAGTGTGTGGAATGCGTTTACAAGACTGCTGCTGGGATGTAAGGTGTATATTCCTCTTAGGTATTTTTGTGTACCCAGCGCTGTCTAACCATAAAGTGCATAATATGTATCTCTATTCATTATCTGAAAACCTCCCTTCATGTACAGTTATCTATAGCGGAACAGGATACAGAGGCTTTTCAGCAATCAAAATCCTTGAATCACAAAAGTGAGAAAGATAAACCAAGGAAACCATTTAAGCTGAAAAGAAAATATATCCATTTTAAATGAAGTTATTAAAGAAATAGAGATCTTAAAAGAAGAAAAAAAAAGATTATTAAAGACTTATTAGCAGTTATTGCTGCAAGAGAGGCTGAAAGAGAAACACTCAAGAAAAAGATAAGTCGGTCAAAGAAAATCGCATTGTCTTACGCTAGAGAAAAACATAGGATACGTTGCTTGTGGAACGAGACCATTGTGGAAAATTACCACCTCAGAAAACAAATCGAGCACCTGAAGGTAAGGGAAAAACCCCGCCCCTCTTTTTGGGGTTCATGGACTATCTACTGCTTGCTACCAAACTGAATTGGGAATGCTGTTAGCAGGGGGGTATTGGACCTGAGGGACAGCCCCCTACCTATAGGTGTGTCTATGCAAAGTGTTTTGTGTTTTAACAAATCTTATGCCCTGCTTGCTCCTGAGGATAAGAGGTCAATACCCATAAGTGAAGACTGTATGAGTGGGCGGCGACTGTCAGAGGTCTCAGAGAAAGTAATTTTACGGTAAGTTCTTACAAAATTTCTATTTTTTTGATGATATTCTAATTTTATGAGATGCACCTATAGAAGAGCCTTGGCGGATAAGATCTGGGTTCAAATGTAGATTTGTACCTGAATGGAAAGGAACCGGGTTTTGCTATGCTGGGTTTATGGTAAGGTTGGGGTAAAATTTAAACTAGATTTGAAGGGGAGGCCAAGTTACAAAATATTGTGGCAGATAGATTGGACAGAGGGCAGACACTACTAGAGTGTAAAATGGGAGAATATGAGTGAAGGGTTATGGTAGGTAATGTTAAATATTAAAATATCGTGATCCCTGTAGTGTGTGGAATGCGTTTACAAGACTGCTGCTGGGATGTAAGATGTATATTCCTCTTAGGTATTTTTGTGTACCCAGCGCTGTCTAACCATAAAGTGCTTAATATGTATCTCCATTCATTATCTGAAAACCTCCCTTCATGTACAGTTATCTATAACGGAACAGGATACAGAGGCTTTTCAGCAATCAAAATCCTTGAATCACAAAAGTGAGAAAGATAAACCAAGGAAACCATTTAAGCTGAAAAGAAAATATATCCATTTTAAAATGAAGTTATTAAAGAAATAGAGATCTTAAAAGAAGAAAAAAAAAGATTATTAAAGGCTTATTAGCAGTTATTGCTGCAAGAGAGGCTGAAAGAGAAACACTCAAGAAAAAGATAAATCGGTCAAAGAAAATCGCATTGTCTTACGCTAGAGAAAAACATAGGATACGATGCTTGTGGAACGAGACCATTGTGGAAAATTACCACCTCAGAAAACAAATCGAGCACCTGAAGGTAAGGGAAAAACCCCGCCCCTCTTTTTGGGGTTCATGGACTATCTACTGCTTGCTACCAAACTGAATTGGGAATGCTGTTAGCAGGGGGGTATTGAACCTGAGGGACAGCCCCCTACCTATAGGTGTGTCTATGCAAAGTGTTCTGTGTTTTAACAAATCTTATGCCCTGCTTGCTCCTGAGGATAAGAGGTCAATACCCATAAGTGAAGACTGTTAAGTGGGCGGCGACTGTCAGAGGTCTCAGAGAAAGTAATTTTACTGTAAGTTCTTACAAAATTTCTATTTTTTTGATGATATTCTAATTTTATGAGATGCACCTATAGAAGAGCCTTGGCGGATAAGATCTGGGTTCAAATGTAGATTTGTACCTGAATGGAAAGGGACCGGGTTTTGCTATGCTGGGTTTATGGTAAGGTTGGGGTAAAATTTAAACTAGATTTGAAGGGGAGGCCAAGTTACAAAATATTGTGGCAGATAGATTGGACAGAGGGCAGACACTACTAGAGTGTAAAATGGGAGAATATGAGTGAAGGGTTATGGTAGGTAATGTTAAATATTAAAATATTGTGTTCCCTTTAGTGTGTGGAATGCGTTTACAAGACTGCTGCTGGGATGTAAGGTGTATATTCCTTTTAGGTATTTTTGTGTACCAAGCGCTGTCTAACCATAAAGTGCTTAATATGTATCTCTATTCATTATCTGAAAACCTCACTTCATTTACAGTTATCTATAGCGGTACAGGATACAGAGGCTTTTCAGCAATCAAAATCCTTGAATCACAAAAGTAAGAAAGATAAACCAAGGAAACCATTTAAGCTGAAAAGAAAATATATCCATTTTAAAATGAAGTTATTAAAGAAATAGAGATCTTAAAAGAAGAAAAAAAAAAAAAGATTACTAAAGGCTTATTAGCAGTTATTGCTGCAAGGGAGGCTGAAAGAGAAACACTCAAGAAAAAGATAAATCGGTCAAAGAAAATAGCATTGTCTTACGCTAGAGGAAAAACATAGGATACGTTGCTTGTGGAACGAGACCATTGTGGAAAATTACCACCTCAGAAAACAAATCGAGCACCTGAAGGTAAGGGAAAAACCCCGCCCCTCTTTTTGGGGTTCATGGACTATCTACTGCTTGCTACCAAACTGAATTGGGAATGCTGTTAGCAGGGGGGTATTGGACCTGAGGGACAGCCCCCTACCTATAGGTGTGTCTATGCAAAGAGTTTTGTGTTTTAACAAATCTTATGCCCTGCTTGCTCCTGAGGATAAGAGGTCAATACCCATAAGTGAAGACTTCATGAGTGGGCGGCGACTGTCAGAGGTCTCAGAGAAAGTAATTTTACGGTAAGTTCTTACAACATTTCTATTTTTTTGATGATATTCTAATTTTATGAGATGCACCTATAGAAGAGCCTTGGCGGATAAGATCGGGGTTCAAATGTAGATTTGTACCTGAATGGAAAGGGACCGGGTTTTGCAATGCTGGGTTTATGGTAAGGTTGGGGTAAAATTTAAACTAGATTTGAAGGGGAGGCCAAGTTACCAAATATTGTGGCAGATAGATTGGACAGAGGGTAGAAACTACTAGAGTGTAAAATGGGAGAATATGAGTGAAGGGTTATGGTAGGTAATGTTAAATATTAAAATATCGTGATCCCTGTAGTGTGTGGAATGCGTTTACAAGACTGCTGCTGGGATGTAAGGTGTATATTCCTCTTAGGTAGTTTTTGTGTACCCAGCGCTGTCTAACCATAAAGTGCATAATATGTATCTCTATTCATTATCTGAAAACCTCCCTTCATGTACAGTTATCTATAGCGGAACAGGATACAGAGGCTTTTCAGTAATCAAAATCCTTGAATTACAAAAGTGAGAAAGATAAACCAAGGAAAACATTTAAGCTGAAAAGAAAATATATCCATTTTAAAATGAAGTTATTAAAGAAATAGAGATCTTAAAAGAAGAAAAAAAAAAGATTATTAAAGGCTTATTAGCAGTTATTGCTGCAAGAGAGGCTGAAAGAGAAACACTCAAGAAAAAGATAAATCGGTCAAAGAAAATCGCATTGTCTTACGCTAGAGAAAAACATAGGATACGTTGCTTGTGGAACGAGACCATTGTGGAAAATTACCACCTCAGAAAACAAATCGAGCACCTGAAGGTAAGGGAAAAACCCCGCCCCTCTTTTTGGGGTTCATGGACTATCTACTGCTTGCTACCAAACTGAATTGGGAATGCTGTTAGCAGGGGGGTATTGAACCTGAGGGACAGCCCCCTACCTATAGGTGTGTCTATGCAAAGTGTTCTGTGTTTTAACAAATCTTATGCCCTGCTTGCTCCTGAGGATAAGAGGTCAATACCCATAAGTGAAGACTGTTAAGTGGGCGGCGACTGTCAGAGGTCTCAGAGAAAGTAATTTTACTGTAAGTTCTTACAAAATTTCTATTTTTTTGATGATATTCTAATTTTATGAGATGCACCTATAGAAGAGCCTTGGCGGATAAGATCTGGGTTCAAATGTAGATTTGTACCTGAATGGAAAGGGACCGGGTTTTGCTATGCTGGGTTTATGGTAAGGTTGGGGTAAAATTTAAACTAGATTTGAAGGGGAGGCCAAGTTACAAAATATTGTGGCAGATAGATTGGACAGAGGGCAGATACTACTAGAGTGTAAAATGGGAGAATATGAGTGAAGGGTTATGGTAGGTAATGTTAAATATTAAAATATTGTGATCCCTTTAGTGTGTGGAATGCGTTTACAAGACTGCTGCTGGGATGTAAGGTGTATATTCCTCTTAGGTATTTTTGTGTACCCAGCGCTGTCTAACCATAAAGTGCTTAATATGTATCTCTATTCATTATCTGAAAACCTCCCTTCATGTACAGTTATCTATAGCGGAACAGGATACAGAGGCTTTTCAGCAATCAAAATCCTGGAATCACAAAAGTGAGAAAGATAAACCAAGGAAACCATTTAAGCTGAAAAGAAAATATATCCATTTTAAAATGAAGTTATTAAAGAAATAGAGATCTTAAAAGAAGAAAAAAAAAAGATTACTAAAGGCTTATTAGCAGTTATTGCTGCAAGAGAGGTTGAAAGAGAAACACTTAAGAAAAAGATAAATCGGTCAAAGAAAATCGCATTGTCTTACGCTAGAGAAAAACATAGGATACGTTGCTTGTGGAACGAGACCATTGTGGAAAATTACCACCTCAGAAAACAAATCGAGCACCTGAAGGTAAGGGAAAAACCCCGCCCCTCTTTTTGGGGTTCATGGACTATCTACTGCTTGCTACCAAACTGAATTGGGAATGCTGTTAGCAGGGGGGTATTGGACCTGAGGGACAGCCCCCTACCTATAGGTGTGTCTATGCAAAGTGTTTTGTGTTTTAACAAATCTTATGCCCTGCTTGCTCCTGAGGATAAGAGGTCAATACCCATAAGTGAAGACTGTATGAGTGGGCGGCGACTGTCAGAGGTCTCAGAGAAAGTAATTTTACGGTAAGTTCTTACAAAATTTCTATTTTTTTGATGATATTCTAATTTTATGAGATGCACCTATAGAAGAGCCTTGGCGGATAAGATCTGGGTTCAAATGTAGATTTGTACCTGAATGGAAAGGGACCGGGTTTTGCTATGCTGGGTTTATGGTAAGGTTGGGGTAAAATTTAAACTAGATTTGAAGGGGAGGCCAAGTTACAAAATATTGTGGCAGATAGATTGGACAGAGGGCAGACACTACTAGAGTGTAAAATGGGAGAATATGAGTGAAGGGTTATGGTAGGTAATGTTAAATATTAAAATATTGTGTTCCCTTTAGTGTGTGGAATGCGTTTACAAGACTGCTGCTGGGATGTAAGGTGTATATTCCTCTTAGGTATTTTTGTGTACCCAGCGCTGTCTAACCATAAAGTGCTTAATATGTATCTCTATTCATTATCTGAAAACCTCACTTCATTTACAGTTATCTATAGCGGTACAGGATACAGAGGCTTTTCAGCAATCAAAATCCTTGAATCACAAAAGTAAGAAAGATAAACCAAGGAAACCATTTAAGCTGAAAAGAAAATATATCCATTTTAAAATGAAGTTATTAAAGAAATAGAGATCTTAAAAGAAGAAAAAAAAAAAAAGATTACTAAAGGCTTATTAGCAGTTATTGCTGCAAGGGAGGCTGAAAGAGAAACACTCAAGAAAAAGATAAATCGGTCAAAGAAAATAGCATTGTCTTACGCTAGAGGAAAAACATAGGATACGTTGCTTGTGGAACGAGACCATTGTGGAAAATTACCACCTCAGAAAACAAATCGAGCACCTGAAGGTAAGGGAAAAACCCCGCCCCTCTTTTTGGGGTTCATGGACTATCTACTGCTTGCTACCAAACTGAATTGGGAATGCTGTTAGCAGGGGGGTATTGGACCTGAGGGACAGCCCCCTACCTATAGGTGTGTCTATGCAAAGAGTTTTGTGTTTTAACAAATCTTATGCCCTGCTTGCTCCTGAGGATAAGAGGTCAATACCCATAAGTGAAGACTTCATGAGTGGGCGGCGACTGTCAGAGGTCTCAGAGAAAGTAATTTTACGGTAAGTTCTTACAACATTTCTATTTTTTTGATGATATTCTAATTTTATGAGATGCACCTATAGAAGAGCCTTGGCGGATAAGATCGGGGTTCAAATGTAGATTTGTACCTGAATGGAAAGGGACCGGGTTTTGCAATGCTGGGTTTATGGTAAGGTTGGGGTAAAATTTAAACTAGATTTGAAGGGGAGGCCAAGTTACCAAATATTGTGGCAGATAGATTGGACAGAGGGTAGAAACTACTAGAGTGTAAAATGGGAGAATATGAGTGAAGGGTTATGGTAGGTAATGTTAAATATTAAAATATCGTGATCCCTGTAGTGTGTGGAATGCGTTTACAAGACTGCTGCTGGGATGTAAGGTGTATATTCCTCTTAGGTAGTTTTTGTGTACCCAGCGCTGTCTAACCATAAAGTGCATAATATGTATCTCTATTCATTATCTGAAAACCTCCCTTCATGTACAGTTATCTATAGCGGAACAGGATACAGAGGCTTTTCAGTAATCAAAATCCTTGAATTACAAAAGTGAGAAAGATAAACCAAGGAAAACATTTAAGCTGAAAAGAAAATATATCCATTTTAAAATGAAGTTATTAAAGAAATAGAGATCTTAAAAGAAGAAAAAAAAAAGATTATTAAAGGCTTATTAGCAGTTATTGCTGCAAGAGAGGCTGAAAGAGAAACACTCAAGAAAAAGATAAATCGGTCAAAGAAAATCGCATTGTCTTACGCTAGAGAAAAACATAGGATACGTTGCTTGTGGAACGAGACCATTGTGGAAAATTACCACCTCAGAAAACAAATCGAGCACCTGAAGGTAAGGGAAAAACCCCGCCCCTCTTTTTGGGGTTCATGGACTATCTACTGCTTGCTACCAAACTGAATTGGGAATGCTGTTAGCAGGGGGGTATTGAACCTGAGGGACAGCCCCCTACCTATAGGTGTGTCTATGCAAAGTGTTCTGTGTTTTAACAAATCTTATGCCCTGCTTGCTCCTGAGGATAAGAGGTCAATACCCATAAGTGAAGACTGTTAAGTGGGCGGCGACTGTCAGAGGTCTCAGAGAAAGTAATTTTACTGTAAGTTCTTACAAAATTTCTATTTTTTTGATGATATTCTAATTTTATGAGATGCACCTATAGAAGAGCCTTGGCGGATAAGATCTGGGTTCAAATGTAGATTTGTACCTGAATGGAAAGGGACCGGGTTTTGCTATGCTGGGTTTATGGTAAGGTTGGGGTAAAATTTAAACTAGATTTGAAGGGGAGGCCAAGTTACAAAATATTGTGGCAGATAGATTGGACAGAGGGCAGACACTACTAGAGTGTAAAATGGGAGAATATGAGTGAAGGGTTATGGTAGGTAATGTTAAATATTAAAATATTGTGATCCCTTTAGTGTGTGGAATGCGTTTACAAGACTGCTGCTGGGATGTAAGGTGTATATTCCTCTTAGGTATTTTTGTGTACCCAGCGCTGTCTAACCATAAAGTGCTTAATATGTATCTCTATTCATTATCTGAAAACCTCCCTTCATGTACAGTTATCTATAGCGGAACAGGATACAGAGGCTTTTCAGCAATCAAAATCCTGGAATCACAAAAGTGAGAAAGATAAACCAAGGAAACCATTTAAGCTGAAAAGAAAATATATCCATTTTAAAATGAAGTTATTAAAGAAATAGAGATCTTAAAAGAAGAAAAAAAAAAGATTACTAAAGGCTTATTAGCAGTTATTGCTGCAAGAGAGGTTGAAAGAGAAACACTTAAGAAAAAGATAAATCGGTCAAAGAAAATCGCATTGTCTTACGCTAGAGAAAAACATAGGATACGTTGCTTGTGGAACGAGACCATTGTGGAAAATTACCACCTCAGAAAACAAATCGAGCACCTGAAGGTAAGGGAAAAACCCCGCCCCTCTTTTTGGGGTTCATGGACTATCTACTGCTTGCTACCAAACTGAATTGGGAATGCTGTTAGCAGGGGGGTATTGGACCTGAGGGACAGCCCCCTACCTATAGGTGTGTCTATGCAAAGTGTTTTGTGTTTTAACAAATCTTATGCCCTGCTTGCTCCTGAGGATAAGAGGTCAATACCCATAAGTGAAGACTGTATGAGTGGGCGGCGACTGTCAGAGGTCTCAGAGAAAGTAATTTTACGGTAAGTTCTTACAAAATTTCTATTTTTTTGATGATATTCTAATTTTATGAGATGCACCTATAGAAGAGCCTTGGCGGATAAGATCTGGGTTCAAATGTAGATTTGTACCTGAATGGAAAGGGACCAGGTTTTGCTATGCTGGGTTTATGGTAAGGTTGGGGTAAAATTTAAACTAGATTTGAAGGGATGCCAAGTTACAAAATATTGTGGCAGATAGATTGGATAGAGGGCAGACACTACTAGAGTGTAAAATGGGAGAATATGAGTGAAGGGTTATAGTAGGTAATGTTAAATATTAAAATATTGTGATCCCTGTAGTGTGTGGAATGCGTTTACAAGACTGCTGCTGGGATGTAAGGTGTATATTCCTCTTAGGTATTTTTGTGTACCCAGCGCTGTCTAACCATAAAGTGCATAATATGTATCTCTATTCATTATCTGAAAACCTCCCTTCATGTACAGTTATCTATAGCGGAACAGGATACAGAGGCTTTTCAGCAATCAAAATCCTTGAATCACAAAAGTGAGAAAGATAAACCAAGGAAACCATTTAAGCTGAAAAGAAAATATATCCATTTTAAATGAAGTTATTAAAGAAATAGAGATCTTAAAAGAAGAAAAAAAAAGATTATTAAAGACTTATTAGCAGTTATTGCTGCAAGAGAGGCTGAAAGAGAAACACTCAAGAAAAAGATAAGTCGGTCAAAGAAAATCGCATTGTCTTACGCTAGAGAAAAACATAGGATACGTTGCTTGTGGAACGAGACCATTGTGGAAAATTACCACCTCAGAAAACAAATCGAGCACCTGAAGGTAAGGGAAAAACCCCGCCCCTCTTTTTGGGGTTCATGGACTATCTATTGCTTGCTACCAAACTGAATTGGGAATGCTGTTAGCAGGGGGGTATTGGACCTGAGGGACAGCCCCCTACCTATAGGTGTGTCTATGCAAAGTGTTTTGTGTTTTAACAAATCTTATGCCCTGCTTGCTCCTGAGGATAAGAGGTCAATACCCATAAGTGAAGACTGTATGAGTGGGCGGCGACTGTCAGAGGTCTCAGAGAAAGTAATATTACGGTAAGTTCTTACAAAATTTCTATTTTTTTCATGATATTCTAATTTTATGAGATGCACCTATAGAAGAGCCTTGGCGGATAAGATCTGGGTTCAAATGTAGATTTGTACCTGAATGGAAAGGAACCGGGTTTTGCTATGCTGGGTTTATGGTAAGGTTGGGGTAAAATTTAAACTAGATTTGAAGGGGAGGCCAAGTTACAAAATATTGTGGCAGATAGATTGGACAGAGGGCAGACACTACTAGAGTGTAAAATGGGAGAATATGAGTGAAGGGTTATGGTAGGTAATGTTAAATATTAAAATATCGTGATCCCTGTAGTGTGTGGAATGCGTTTACAAAACTGCTGCTGGGATGTAAGATGTATATTCCTCTTAGGTATTTTTGTGTACCCAGCGCTGTCTAACCATAAAGTGCTTAATATGTATCTCTATTCATTATCTGAAAACCTCCCTTCATGTACAGTTATCTATAACGGAACAGGATACAGAGGCTTTTCAGCAATCAAAATCCTTGAATCACAAAAGTGAGAAAGATAAACCAAGGAAACCATTTAAGCTGAAAAGAAAATATATCCATTTTAAAATGAAGTTATTAAAGAAATAGGGATCTTAAAAGAAGAAAAAAAAAAGATTATTAAAGGCTTATTAGCAGTTATTGCTGCAAGAGAGGCTGAAAGAGAAACACTCAAGAAAAAGATAAATCGGTCAAAGAAAATCGCATTGTCTTACGCTAGAGAAAAACATAGGATACGTTGCTTGTGGAACGAGACCATTGTGGAAAATTACCACCTCAGAAAACAAATCGAGCACCTG
The DNA here is from genome assembly GCF_965119305.1 of Pelophylax lessonae. Classification (NCBI taxonomy): domain Eukaryota; kingdom Metazoa; phylum Chordata; class Amphibia; order Anura; family Ranidae; genus Pelophylax; species Pelophylax lessonae. Next base: position 737,849,570 of record NC_138768.1, read on the forward strand.
AAGGTAAGGGAAAAACCCCGCCCCTCTTTTTGGGGTTCATGGACTATCTACTGCTTGCTACCAAACTGAATTGGGAATGCTGTTAGCAGGGGGGTATTGAACCTGAGGGACAGCCCCCTACCTATAGGTGTGTCTATGCAAAGTGTTCTGTGTTTTAACAAATCTTATGCCCTGCTTGCTCCTGAGGATAAGAGGTCAATACCCATAAGTGAAGACTGTTAAGTGGGCGGCGACTGTCAGAGGTCTCAGAGAAAGTAATTTTACTATAAGTTCTTACAAAATTTCTATTTTTTTGATGATATTCTAATTTTATGAGATGCACCTATAGAAGAGCCTTGGCGGATAAGATCTGGGTTCAAATGTAGATTTGTACCTGAATGGAAAGGGACCGGGTTTTGCTATGCTGGGTTTATGGTAAGGTTGGGGTAAAATTTAAACTAGATTTGAAGGGGAGGCCAAGTTACAAAATATTGTGGCAGATAGATTGGACAGAGGGCAGACACTACTAGAGTGTAAAATGGGAGAATATGAGTGAAGGGTTATGGTAGGTAATGTTAAATATTAAAATATTGTGTTCCCTTTAGTGTGTGGAATGCGTTTACAAGACTGCTGCTGGGATGTAAGGTGTATATTCCTCTTAGGTATTTTTGTGTACCCAGCGCTGTCTAACCATAAAGTGCTTAATATGTATCTCTATTCATTATCTGAAAACCTCACTTCATTTACAGTTATCTATAGCGGTACAGGATACAGAGGCTTTTCAGCAATCAAAATCCTTGAATCACAAAAGTAAGAAAGATAAACCAAGGAAACCATTTAAGCTGAAAAGAAAATATATCCATTTTAAAATGAAGTTATTAAAGAAATAGAGATCTTAAAAGAAGAAAAAAAAAAAAGATTACTAAAGGCTTATTAGCAGTTATTGCTGCAAGAGAGGTTGAAAGAGAAACACTCAAGAAAAAGATAAATCGGTCAAAGAAAATCGCATTGTCTTACGCAAGAGAAAAACATAGGATACGTTGCTTGTGGAATGAGACCATTGTGGAAAATTACCACCTCAGAAAACAAATCGAACACCTGAAGGTAAGGGAAAAACCCCGCCCCTCTTTTTGGGGTTCATGGACTATCTAATGCTTGCTACCAAACTGAAATGGGAATGCTGTTAGCAGGGGGGTATTGGACCTGAGGGACAGCCCCCTACCTATAGGTGTGTCTATGCAAAGTGTTTTGTGTTTTAACAAATCTTATGCCCTGCTTGCTCCTGAGGATAAGAGGTCAATACACATAAGTGAAGACTTCATGAGTGGGCGGCGACTGTCAGAGGTCTCAGAGAAAGTAATTTTACGGTAAGTTCTTACAACATTTCTATTTTTTTGATGATATTCTAATTTTATGAGATGCACCTATAGAAGAGCCTTGGCGGATAAGATCTGGGTTCAAATGTAGATTTGTACCTGAATGGAAAGGAACCGGGTTTTGCTATGCTGGGTTTATGGTAAGGTTGGGGTAAAATTTAAACTAGATTTGAAGGGGAGGCCAAGTTACAAAATATTGTGGCAGATAGATTGGACAGAGGGCAGACACTACTAGAGTGTAAAATGGGAGAATATGAGTGAAGGGTTATGGTAGGTAATGTTAAATATTAAAATATCGTGATCCCTGTAGTGTGTGGAATGCGTTTACAAGACTGCTGCTGGGATGTAAGATGTATATTCCTCTTAGGTATTTTTGTGTACCCAGCGCTGTCTAACCATAAAGTGCTTAATATGTATCTCTATTCATTATCTGAAAACCTCCCTTCATGTACAGTTATCTATAACGGAACAGGATACAGAGGCTTTTCAGCAATCAAAATGCTTGAATCACAAAAGTGAGAAAGATAAACCAAGGAAACCATTTAAGCTGAAAAGAAAATATATCCATTTTAAAATGAAGTTATTAAAGAAATAGAGATCTTAAAAGAAGAAAAAAAAAAGATTATTAAAGGCTTATTAGCAGTTATTGCTGCAAGAGAGGCTGAAAGAGAAACACTCAAGAAAAAGATAAATCGGTCAAAGAAAATCGCATTGTCTTACGCTAGAGAAAAACATAGGATACGTTGCTTGTGGAACGAGACCATTGTGGAAAATTACCACCTCAGAAAACAAATCGAGCACCTGAAGGTAAGGGAAAAACCCCGCCCCTCTTTTTGGGGTTCATGGACTATCTACTGCTTGCTACCAAACTGAATTGGGAATGCTGTTAGCAGGGGGGTATTGAACCTGAGGGACAGCCCCCTACCTATAGGTGTGTCTATGCAAAGTGTTCTGTGTTTTAACAAATCTTATGCCCTGCTTGCTCCTGAGGATAAGAGGTCAATACCCATAAGTGAAGACTGTTAAGTGGGCGGCGACTGTCAGAGGTCTCAGAGAAAGTAATTTTACTGTAAGTTCTTACAAAATTTCTATTTTTTTGATGATATTCTAATTTTATGAGATGCACCTATAGAAGAGCCTTGGCGGATAAGATCTGGGTTCAAATGTAGATTTGTACCTGAATGGAAAGGGACCGGGTTTTGCTATGCTGGGTTTATGGTAAGGTTGGGGTAAAATTTAAACTAGATTTGAAGGGGAGGCCAAGTTACAAAATATTGTGGCAGATAGATTGGACAGAGGGCAGACACTACTAGAGTGTAAAATGGGAGAATATGAGTGAAGGGTTATGGTAGGTAATGTTAAATATTAAAATATTGTGATCCCTTTAGTGTGTGGAATGCGTTTACAAGACTGCTGCTGGGATGTAAGGTGTATATTCCTCTTAGGTATTTTTGTGTACCCAGCGCTGTCTAACCATAAAGTGCTTAATATGTATCTCTATTCATTATCTGAAAACCTCCCTTCATGTACAGTTATCTATAGCGGAACAGGATACAGAGGCTTTTCAGCAATCAAAATCCTGGAATCACAAAAGTGAGAAAGATAAACCAAGGAAACCATTTAAGCTGAAAAGAAAATATATCCATTTTAAAATGAAGTTATTAAAGAAATAGAGATCTTAAAAGAAGAAAAAAAAAAAAAAGATTACTAAAGGCTTATTAGCAGTTATTGCTGCAAGAGAGGTTGAAAGAGAAACACTTAAGAAAAAGATAAATCGGTCAAAGAAAATCGCATTGTCTTACGCTAGAGAAAAACATAGGATACGTTGCTTGTGGAACGAGACCATTGTGGAAAATTACCACCTCAGAAAACAAATCGAACACCTGAAGGTAAGGGAAAAACCCCGCCCCTCTTTTTGGGGTTCATGGACTATCTACTGCTTGCTACCAAACTGAATTGGGAATGCTGTTAGCAGGGGGGTATTGGACCTGAGGGACAGCCCCCTACCTATAGGTGTGTCTATGCAAAGAGTTTTGTGTTTTAACAAATCTTATGCCCTGCTTGCTCCTGAGGATAAGAGGTCAATACCCATAAGTGAAGACTTCATGAGTGGGCGGCGACTGTCAGAGGTCTCAGAGAAAGTAATTTTACGGTAAGTTCTTACAACATTTCTATTTTTTTGATGATATTCTAATTTTATGAGATGCACCTATAGAAGAGCCTTGGCGGATAAGATCGGGGTTCAAATGTAGATTTGTACCTGAATGGAAAGGGACCAGGTTTTGCAATGCTGGGTTTATGGTAAGGTTGGGGTAAAATTTAAACTAGATTTGAAGGGATGCCAAGTTACAAAATATTGTGGCAGATAGATTGGACAGAGGGCAGACACTACTAGAGTGTAAAATGGGAGAATATGAGTGAAGGGTTATGGTAGGTAATGTTAAATATTAAAATATTGTGATCCCTGTAGTGTGTGGAATGCGTTTACAAGACTGCTGCTGGGATGTAAGGTGTATATTCCTCTTAGGTATTTTTGTGTACCCAGCGCTGTCTAACCATAAAGTGCATAATATGTATCTCTATTCATTATCTGAAAACCTCCCTTCATGTACAGTTATCTATAGCGGAACAGGATACAGAGGCTTTTCAGTAATCAAAATCCTTGAATTACAAAAGTGAGAAAGATAAACCAAGGAAAACATTTAAGCTGAAAAGAAAATATATCCATTTTAAAATGAAGTTATTAAAGAAATAGAGATCTTAAAAGAAGAAAAAAAAAAGATTACTAAAGGCTTATTAGCAGTTATTGCTGCAAGAGAGGTTGAAAGAGAAACACTCAGGAAAAAGATAAATCGGTCAAAGAAAATCGCATTGTCTTACGCAAGAGAAAAACATAGGATACGTTGCTTGTGGAACGAGACCATTGTGGAAAATTACCACCTCAGAAAACAAATCGAACACCTGAAGGTAAGGGAAAAACCCCGCCCCTCTTTTTGGGGTTCATGGACTATCTAATGCTTGCTACCAAACTGAAATGGGAATGCTGTTAGCAGAGGGGTATTGGACCTGAGGGACAGCCCCCTACCTATAGGTGTGTCTATGCAAAGTGTTTTGTGTTTTAACAAATCTTATGCCTTGCTTGCTCCTGAGGATAAGAGGTCAATACCCATAAGTGAAGACTGTATGAGTGGGCGGCGACTGTCAGAGGTCTCAGAGAAAGTAATTTTACGGTAAGTTCTTACAAAATTTCTATTTTTTGATGATATTCTAATTTTATGAGATGCACCTATAGAAGAGCCTTGGCGCATAAGATCTGGGTTCAAATGTAGATTTGTACCTGAATGGAAAGGGACCAGGTTTTGCTATGCTGGGTTTATGGTAAGGTTGGGGTAAAATTTAAACTAGATTTGAAGGGGAGGCCAAGTTACAAAATATTGTGGCAGATAGATTGGACAGAGGGCAGACACTAATAGAGTGTAAAATGGGAGAATATGAGTGAAGGGTTATGGTAGGTAATGTTAAATATTAAAATATTGTGATCCCTGTAGTGTGTGGAATGCGTTTACAAGACTGCTGCGGGGATGTAAGGTGTATATTCCTCTTAGGTATTTTTGTGTACCCAGCGCTGTCTAACCATAAAGTGCTTAATATGTATCTCTATTCATTATCTGAAAACCTCCCTTCATGTAAAGTTATCTATAGCGGAACAGGATACAGAGGCTTTTCAGCAATCAAAATCCTTGAATCACAAAAGTGAGAAAGATAAACCAAGGAAACCATTTAAGCTGAAAAGAAAATATATCCATTTTAAAAAGAAGTTATTAAAGAAATAGAGATCTTAAAAGAAGAAAAAAAAAAAAGATTACTAAAGGCTTATTAGCAGTTATTGCTGCAAGGGAGGCTGAAAGAGAAACACTCAAGAAAAAGATAAATCGGTCAAAGAAAATCGCATTGTCTTACGCTAGAGAAAAACATAGGATACGTTGCTTGTGGAACGAGACCATTGTGGAAAATTACCACCTTAGAAAACAAATCGAGCACCTGAAGGTAAGGGAAAAACCCCGCCCCTCTTTTTGGGGTTCATGGACTATCTACTGCTTGCTACCAAACTGAATTGGGAATGCTGTTAGCAGGGGGGTATTGGACCTGAGGGACAGCCCCCTATCTATAGGTGTGTCTATGCAAAGTGTTTTGTGTTTTAACAAATCTTATGCCCTGCTTGCTCCTGAGGATAAGAGGTCAATACCCATAAGTGAAGACTTCATGAGTGGGCGGTGACCGTCAGAGGTCTCAGAGAAAGTAATTTTACGGTAAGTTCTTACAACATTTCTATTTTTTTTGATGATATACTAATTTTATGATATGCACCTATAGAAGAGCCTTGGCGGATAAGATCTGGGTTCAAATGTAGATTTGTACCTGAATGGAAAGGGACCGGGTTTTGCTATGCTGGGTTTATGGTAAGGTTGGGGTAAAATTTAAACTAGATTTGAAGGGGAGGCCAAGTTACAAAATATTGTGGCAGATAGATTGGACAGAGGGCAGACACTACTAGAGTGCAAAATGGGAGAATATGAGTGAAGGGTTATGGTAGGTAATGTTAAATATTAAAATATTGTGATCCCTGTAGTGTGTGGAATGCGTTTACAAGACTGCTGCTGGGATGTAAGGTGTATATTCCTCTTAGGTATTTTTGTGTACCCAGCGCTGTCTAACCATAAAGTGCTTAATATGTATCTCTATTCATTATCTGAAAACCTCCCTTCATGTACAGTTATCTATAGCGGAACAGGATACAGAGGCTTTTCAGCAATCAAAATCCTTGAATCACAAAAGTGAGAAAGATAAACCAAGGAAACCATTTAAGCTGAAAAGAAAATATATCCATTTTAAAATGAAGTTATTAAAGAAATAGAGATCTTAAAAGAAGAAAAAAAAAGATTATTAAAGGCTTATTAGCAGTTATTGCTGCAAGGGAGGCTGAAAGAGAAACACTCAAGAAAAAGATAAATCGGTCAAAGAAAATCGCATTGTCTTACGCTAGAGAAAAACATAGGATACGTTGCTTGTGGAACGAGACCATTGTGGAAAATTACCACCTCAGAAAACAAATCGAGCACCTGAAGGTAAGGGAAAAACCCCGCCCCTCTTTTTGGGGTTCATGGACTATCTACTGCTTGCTACCAAACTGAATTGGGAATGCTGTTAGCAGGGGGGTATTGGACCTGAGGGACAGCCCCCTACCTATAGGTGTGTCTATGCAAAGTGTTTTGTGTTTTAACAAATCTTATGCCCTGCTTGCTCCTGAGGATAAGAGGTCAATACCCATAAGTGAAGACTGTATGAGTGGGCGGCGACTGTCAGAGGTCTCAGAGAAAGTAATTTTACGGTAAGTTCTTACAAAATTTCTATTTTTTTGATGATATTCTGATTTTATGAGATGCACCTATAGAAGAGCATTGGCAGATAAGATCTGGGTTCAAATGTAGATTTGTACCTGAATGGAAAGGGACCAGGTTTTGCTATGCTGGGTTTATGGTAAGGTTGGGGTAAAATTTAAACTAGATTTGAAGGGATGCCAAGTTACAAAATATTGTGGCAGATAGATTGGACAGAGGGCAGACACTACTAGAGTGTAAAATGGGAGAATATGAGTGAAGGGTTATGGTAGGTATTGTTAAATATTAAAATATTGTGATCCCTGTAGTGTGTGGAATGCGTTTACAAGACTGCTGCTGGGATGTAAGGTGTATATTCCTCTTAGGTATTTTTGTGTACCCAGCGCTGTCTAACCATAAAGTGCATAATATGTATCTCTATTCATTATCTGAAAACCTCCCTTCATGTACAGTTATCTATAGCGGAACAGGATACAGAGGCTTTTCAGCAATCAAAATCCTTGAATCACAAAAGTGAGAAAGATAAACCAAGGAAACCATTTAAGCTGAAAAGAAAATATATCCATTTTAAAATGAAGTTATTAAAGAAATAGAGATCTTAAAAGAAGAAAAAAAAAAGATTATTAAAGGCTTATTAGCAGTTATTGCTGCAAGAGAGGTTGAAGGAGAAACACTCAAGAAAAAGATAAATCGGTCAAAGAAAATCGCATTGTCTTACGCTAGAGAAAAACATAGGATACGTTGCTTGTGGAACGAGACCATTGTGGAAAATTACCACCTCAGAAAACAAATCGAGCACCTGAAGGTAAGGGAAAAACCCCGCCCCTCTTTTTGGGGTTCATGGACTATCTACAGCTTGCTACCAAACTGAATTGGGAATGCTGTTAGCAGGGGGGTATTGGACCTGAGGGACAGCCCCCTACCTATAGGTGTGTCTATGCAAAGTGTTTTGTGTTTTAACAAATCTTATGCCCTGCTTGCTCCTGAGGATAAGAGGTCAATACCCATAAGTGAAGACTTCATGAGTGGGCGGCGACTGTCAGAGGTCTCAGAGAAAGTAATTTTACGGTAAGTTCTTACAACATTTCTATTTTTTTGATGATATTCTAATTTTATGAGATGCACCTATAGAAGAGCCTTGGCGGATAAGATCGGGGTTCAAATGTAGATTTGTACCTGAATGGAAAGGGACCGGGTTTTGCTATGCTGGGTTTATGGTAAGATTGGGGTAAAATTTAAACTAGATTTGAAGGGGAGGCCAAGTTACAAAATATTGTGGCAGATAGATTGGACAGAGGGCAGACACTACTAGAGTGTAAAATGGGAGAATATGAGTGAAGGGTTATGGTAGGTAATGTTAAATATTAAAATATCGTGATCCCTGTAGTGTGTGGAATGCGTTTACAAGACTGCTGCTGGGATGTAAGGTGTATATTCCTCTTAGGTATTTTTGTGTACCCAGCTCTGTCTAACCATAAAGTGCTTAATATGTATCTCTATTCATTATCTGAAAACCTCAATTCATTTACAGTTATCTATAGCGGTACAGGATACAGAGGCTTTTCAGCAATCAAAATCCTTGAATCACAAAAGTGAGAAAGATAAACCAAGGAAACCATTTAAGCTGAAAAGAAAATATATCCATTTTAAAATTACGTTATTAAAGAAATAGAGATCTTAAAAGAAAAAAAAAAAAAAAGATTACTAAAAGCTTTTTAGCAGTTATTGCTGCAAGGGAGGCTGAAAGAGAAACACTCAAGAAAAAGATAAATCGGTCAAAGAAAATCGCATTGTCTTACGCTAGAGAAAAACATAGGATACGTTGCTTGTGGAACGAGACCATTGTGGAAAATTACCACCTCAGAAAACAAATCGAGCACCTGAAGGTAAGGGAAAAACCCCGCCCCTCTTTTTGGGGTTCATGGACTATCTACTGCTTGCTACCAAACTGAATTGGGAATGCTGTTAGCAGGGGGGTATTGGACCTGAGGGACAGCCCCCTACCTATAGGTGTGTCTATGCAAAGTGTTTTGTGTTTTAACAAATCTTATGCCCTGCTTGCTCCTGAGGATAAGAGGTCAATACCCATAAGTGAAGACTTCATGAGTGGGCGGCGACTGTCAGAGGTCTCAGAGAAAGTAATTTTACGGTAAGTTCTTACAAAATTTCTATTTTTTTGATGATATTCTAATTTTATGAGATGCAGCTATAGAAGAGCCTTGGCGGATAAGATCTGAGTTCAAATGTAGATTTGTACCTGAATGGAAAGGGACCAGGTTTTGCTATGCTGGGTTTATGGTAAGGTTGGGGTAAAATTTAAACTAGATTTGAAGGGATGCCAAGTTACAAAATATTGTGGCAGATAGATTGGACAGAGGGCAGACACTACTAGAGTGTAAAATGGGAGAATATGAGTGAAGGGTTATGGTAGGTAATGTTAAATATTAAAATATTGTGATCCCTGTAGTGTGTGGAATGCGTTTACAAGACTGCTGCTGGGATGTAAGGTGTATATTCCTCTTAGGTATTTTTGTGTACCCAGCGCTGTCTAACCATAAAGTGCATAATATGTATCTCTATTCATTATCTGAAAACCTCCCTTCATGTACAGTTATCTATAGCGGAACAGGATACAGAGGCTTTTCAGTAATCAAAATCCTTGAATCACAAAAGTGAGAAAGATAAACCAAGGAAACCATTTAAGCTGAAAAGAAAATATATCCATTTTAAAATGAAGTTATTAAAGAAATAGAGATCTTAAAAGAAGAAAAAAAAAAAGATTACTAAAGGCTTATTAGCAGTTATTGCTGCAAGAGAGGTTGAAAGAGAAACACTCAAGAAAAAGATAAATCGGTCAAAGAAAATCGCATTGTCTTACGCTAGAGAAAAACATAGGATACGTTGCTTGTGGAACGAGACCATTGTGGAAAATTACCACCTCAGAAAACAAATCGAACACCTGAAGGTAAGGGAAAAACCCCGCCCCTCTTTTTGGGGTTCATGGACTATCTAATGCTTGCTACCAAACTGAAATGGGAATGCTGTTAGCAGGGGGGTATTGGACCTGAGGGACAGCCCCCTACCTATAGGTGTGTCTATGCAAAGTGTTTTGTGTTTTAACAAATCTTATGCCCTGCTTGCTCCTGAGGATAAGAGGTCAATACCCATAAGTGAAGACTTCATGAGTGGGCGGTGACCGTCAGAGGTCTCAGAGTAAGTAATTTTACGGTAAGTTCTTACAACATTTCTATTTTTTTGATGATATTCTAATTTTATGAGATGCACCTATAGAAGAGCCTTGGCGGATAAGATCTTGGTTCAAATGTAGATTTTTACCTGAATGGAAAGGGACCGGGTTTTGCTATGCTGGGTTTATGGTAAGGTTGGGGTAAAATTTAAACTAGATTTGAAGGGGAGGCCAAGTTACAAAATATTGTGGCAGATAGATTGGACAGAGGGCAGACACTACTAGAGTGTAAAATGGGAGAATATGAGTGAAGGGTTATGGTAGGTAATGTTAAATATTAAAATATTGTGATCCCTGTAGTGTGTGGAATGCGTTTACAAGACTGCTGCTGGGATGTAAGGTGTATATTCCTCTTAGGTATTTTTGTGTACCCAGCGCTGTCTAACCATAAAGTGCTTAATATGTATCTCTATTCATTATCTGAAAACCTCCCTTCATGTACAGTTATCTATAGCGGAACAGGATACAGAGGCTTTTCAGCAATCAAAATCCTTGAATCACAAAAGTGAGAAAGATAAACCAAGGAAACCATTTAAGCTGAAAAGAAAATATATCCATTTTAAAATGAAGTTATTAAAGAAATAGAGATCTTAAAAGAAGAAAAAAAAAAGATTACTAAAGGCTTATTAGCAGTTATTGCTGCAAGGGAGGCTGAAAGAGAAACACTCAAGAAAAAGATAAATCGGTCAAAGAAAATCGCATTGTCTTACGCTAGAGAAAAACATAGGATACGTTGCTTGTGGAACGAGACCATTGTGGAAAATTACCACCTCAGAAAACAAATCGAGCACCTGAAGGTAAGGGAAAAACCCCGCCCCTCTTTTTGGGGTTCATGGACTATCTACTGCTTGCTACCAAACTGAATTGGGAATGCTGTTAGCAGGGGGGTATTGGACCTGAGGGACAGCCCCCTACCTATAGGTGTATCTATGCAAAGTGTTTTGTGTTTTAACAAATCTTATGCCCTGCTTGCTCCTGAGGATAAGAAGTCAATACCCATAAGTGAAGACTGTATGAGTGGGCGGCGACTGTCAGAGGTCTCAGAGAACGTAATTTTACGGTAAGTTCTTACAAAATTTCTATTTTTTTGATGATATTCTAATTTTATGAGATGCACCTATAGAAGAGCCTTGGCGGATAAGATCTGGGTTCAAATGTAGATTTGTACCTGAATGGAAAGGGACCAGGTTTTGCTATGCTGGGTTTATGGTAAGGTTGGGGTAAAATTTAAACTAGATTTGAAGGGATGCCAAGTTACAAAATATTGTGGCAGATAGATTGGACAGAGGGCAGACACTACTAGAGTGTAAAATGGGAGAATATGAGTGAAGGGTTATGGTAGGTAATGTTAAATATTAAAATATTGTGATCCCTGTAGTGTGTGGAATGCGTTTACAAGACTGCTGCTGGGATGTAAGGTGTATATTCCTCTTAGGTATTTTTGTGTACCCAGCGCTGTCTAACCATAAAGTGCATAATATGTATCTCTATTAATTATCTGAAAACCTCCCTTCATGTACAGTTATCTATAGCGGAACAGGATACAGAGGCTTTTCAGTAATCAAAATCCTTGAATCACAAAAGTGAGAAAGATAAACCAAGGAAACCATTTAAGCTGAAAAGAAAATATATCCATTTTAAAATGAAGTTATTAAAGAAATAGAGATCTTAAAAGAAGAAAAAAAAAAGATTACTAAAGGCTTATTAGCAGTTATTGCTGCAAGAGAGGTTGAAAGAGAAACACTCAAGAAAAAGATAAATCGGTCAAAGAAAATCGCATTGTCTTACGCTAGAGAAAAACATAGGATACGTTGCTTGTGGAACGAGACCATTGTGGAAAATTACCACCTCAGAAAACAAATCGAACACCTGAAGGTAAGGGAAAAACCCCGCCCCTCTTTTTGGGGTTCATGGACTATCTAATGCTTGCTACCAAACTGAAATGGGAATGCTGTTAGCAGGGGGGTATTGGACCTGAGGGACAGCCCCCTACCTATAGGTGTGTCTATGCAAAGTGTTTTGTGTTTTAACAAATCTTATGCCCTGCTTGCTCCTGAGGATAAGAGGTCAATACCCATAAGTGAAGACTTCATGAGTGGGCGGTGACCGTCAGAGGTCTCAGAGAAAGTAATTTTACGGTAAGTTCTTACAACATTTCTATTTTTTTGATGATATTCTAATTTTATGAGATGCACCTATAGAAGAGCCTTGGCGGATAAGATCTGGGTTCAAATGTAGATTTTTACCTGAATGGAAAGGGACCGGGTTTTGCTATGCTGGGTTTATGGTAAGGTTGGGGTAAAATTTAAACTAGATTTGAAGGGGAGGCCAAGTTACAAAATATTGTGGCAGATAGATTGGACAGAGGGTAGAAACTACTAGAGTGTAAAATGGGAGAATATGAGTGAAGGGTTATGGTAGGTAATGTTAAATATTAAAATATCGTGATCCCTGTAGTGTGTGGAATGCGTTTACAAGACTGCTGCTGGGATGTAAGGTGTATATTCCTCTTAGGTATTTTTGTGTACCCTACGCTGTCTAACCATAAAGTGCTTAATATGTATCTCTATTCATTATCTGAAAACCTCACTTCATTTACAGTTATCTATAGCGAAACAGGATACAGAGGCTTTTCAGCAATCAAAATCCTTGAATCACAAAAGTGAGAAAGATAAACCAAGGAAACCATTTAAGCTGAAAAGAAAATATATCCATTTTAAAATGAAGTTATTAAAGAAATAGAGATCTTAAAAGAAGAAAAAAAAAAAGATTACTAAAGGCTTATTAGCAGTTATTGCTGCAAGAGAGGTTGAAAGAGAAACACTCAAGAAAAAGATAAATCGGTCAAAGAAAATCGCATTGTCTTACGCTAGAGAAAAACATAGGATACGTTGCTTGTGGAACGAGACCATTGTGGAAAATTACCACCTCAGAAAACAAATCGAACACCTGAAGGTAAGGGAAAAACCCCGCCCCTCTTTTTGGGGTTCATGGACTATCTAATGCTTGCTACCAAACTGAAATGGGAATGCTGTTAGCAGGGGGGTATTGGACCTGAGGGACAGCCCCCTACCTATAGGTGTGTCTATGCAAAGTGTTTTGTGTTTTAACAAATCTTATGCCCTGCTTGCTCCTGAGGATAAGAGGTCAATACCCATAAGTGAAGACTTCATGAGTGGGCGGTGACCGTCAGAGGTCTCAGAGAAAGTAATTTTACGGTAAGTTCTTACAACATTTCTATTTTTTTGATGATATTCTAATTTTATGAGATGCACCTATAGAAGAGCCTTGGCGGATAAGATCTGGGTTCAAATGTAGATTTTTACCTGAATGGAAAGGGACCGGGTTTTGCTATGCTGGGTTTATGGTAAGGTTGGGGTAAAATTTAAACTAGATTTGAAGGGGAGGCCAAGTTACAAAATATTGTGGCAGATAGATTGGACAGAGGGCAGACACTACTAGAGTGTAAAATGGGAGAATATGAGTGAGTGGTTATGCTAGGTAATGTTAAATATTAAAATATTGTGATCCCTGTAGTGTGTGGAATGCGTTTACAAGACTGCTGCTGGGATGTAAGGTGTATATTCCTCTTAGGTATTTTTGTGTACCCAGCGCTGTCTAACCATAAAGTGCTTAATATGTATCTCTATTCATTATCTGAAAACCTCCCTTCATGTACAGTTATCTATAGCGGAACAGGATACAGAGGCTTTTCAGCAATCAAAATCCTTGAATCACAAAAGTGAGAAAGATAAACCAAGGAAACCATTTAAGCTGAAATGAAAATATATCCATTTTAAAATGAAGTTATTAAAGAAATAGAGATCTTAAAAGAAGAAAAAAAAAAGATTACTAAAGGCTTATTAGCAGTTATTGCTGCAAGGGAGGCTGAAAGAGAAACACTCAAGAAAAAGATAAATCGGTCAAAGAAAATCGCATTGTCTTACGCTAGAGAAAAACATAGGATACGTTGCTTGTGGAACGAGACCATTGTGGAAAATTACCACCTCAGAAAACAAATCGAACACCTTAAGGTAAGGGAAAAACCCCGCCCCTCTTTTTGGGGTTCATGGACTATCTAATGCTTGCTACCAAACTGAATTGGGAATGCTGTTAGCAGGGGGGTATTGGACCTGAGGGACAGCCCCCTACCTATAGGTGTGTCTATGCAAAGTGTTTTGTGTTTTAACAAATCTTATGCCCTGCTTGCTCCTGAGGATAAGAGGTCAATACCCATAAGTGAAGACTTCATGAGTGGGCGGTGACCGTCAGAGGTCTCAGAGAAAGTAATTTTACGGTAAGTTCTTACAACATTTCTATTTTTTTGATGATATTCTAATTTTATGAGATGCACCTATAGAAGAGCCTTGGCGGATAAGATCTGGGTTCAAATGTAGATTTTTACCTGAATGGAAAGGGACCGGGTTTTGCTATGCTGGGTTTATGGTAAGGTTGGGGTAAAATTTAAACTAGATTTGAAGGGGAGGCCAAGTTACAAAATATTGTGGCAGATAGATTGGACAGAGGGCAGACACTACTAGAGTGTAAAATGGGAGAATATGAGTGAGTGGTTATGCTAGGTAATGTTAAATATTAAAATATTGTGATCCCTGTAGTGTGTGGAATGCGTTTACAAGACTGCTGCTGGGATGTAAGGTGTATATTCCTCTTAGGTATTTTTGTGTACCCAGCGCTGTCTAACCATAAAGTGCTTAATATGTATCTCTATTCATTATCTGAAAACCTCCCTTCATGTACAGTTATCTATAGCGGAACAGGATACAGAGGCTTTTCAGCAATCAAAATCCTTGAATCACAAAAGTGAGAAAGATAAACCAAGGAAACCATTTAAGCTGAAAAGAAAATATATCCATTTTAAAATGAAGTTATTAAAGAAATAGAGATCTTAAAAGAAGAAAAAAAAAAGATTACTAAAGGCTTATTAGCAGTTATTGCTGCAAGGGAGGCTGAAAGAGAAACACTCAAGAAAAAGATAAATCGGTCAAAGAAAATCGCATTGTCTTAAGCCCCGTACACACGTACCGATGGTCGGCTTACAAATGTTCCTCTTTTCTCCCCGGGATGTCGGTGTCTGCTGAAAAGTGCAAAGACAGCACAAGGACAGCACAAGAATTTTGTCCGCCGACTGCAGAAGTGATGTCATGTAATGGTTAACTTTCCCTGTGTTTTCTATTTTCTGAGCATGCCCAGTCTTGCAAATCTGCGGTCTGTCGGCCGAATTGTGTACTGACAGGCGAACAATCGTCCGTTCTGGTGTCGGCATACAAATATTTTCATGTTTGCACGAAAGACTTTTGTCCGCGGATTGTGCGCAGACATCTGTCGGAGGCACCATACTAACACGCGTACAATCGGCAGATCCTTCGTCCACCGACGTTTGTATGCCGACGATCGGTACGTGTGTACGGGCCTTTACGCTAGAGAAAAACATAGGATACGTTGCTTGTGGAACGAGACCATTGTGGAAAATTACCACCTCAGAAAACAAATCGAACACCTTAAGGTAAGGGAAAAACCCCGCCCCTCTTTTTGGGGTTCATGGACTATCTAATGCTTGCTACCAAACTGAATTGGGAATGCTGTTAGCAGGGGGGTATTGGACCTGAGGGACAGCCCCCTACCTATAGGTGTGTCTATGCAAAGTGTTTTGTGTTTTAACAAATCTTATGCCCTGCTTGCTCCTGAGGATAAGAGGTCAATACCCATAAGTGAAGACTTCATGAGTGGGCGGTGATCGTCAGAGGTCTCAGAGAAAGTAATTTTACGGTAAGTTCTTACAACATTTCTATTTTTTTGATGATATTCTAATTTTATGAGATGCACCTATAGAAGAGCCTTGGCGGATAAGATCTGGGTTCAAATGTAGATTTTTACCTGAATGGAAAGGGACCGGGTTTTGCTATGCTGGGTTTATGGTAAGGTTGGGGTAAAATTTAAACTAGATTTGAAGGGGAGGCCAAGTTACAAAATATTGTGGCAGATAGATTGGACAGAGGGCAGACACTACTAGAGTGTAAAATGGGAGAATATGAGTGAGTGGTTATGCTAGGTAATGTTAAATATTAAAATATTGTGATCCCTGTAGTGTGTGGAATGCGTTTACAAGACTGCTGCTGGGATGTAAGGTGTATATTCCTCTTAGGTATTTTTGTGTACCCAGCGCTGTCTAACCATAAAGTGCTTAATATGTATCTCTATTCATTATCTGAAAACCTCCCTTCATGTACAGTTATCTATAGCGGAACAGGATACAGAGGCTTTTCAGCAATCAAAATCCTTGAATCACAAAAGTGAGAAAGATAAACCAAGGAAACCATTTAAGCTGAAAAGAAAATATATCCATTTTAAAATGAAGTTATTAAAGAAATAGAGATCTTAAAAGAAGAAAAAAAAAAAGATTACTAAAGGCTTATTAGCAGTTATTGCTGCAAGGGAGGCTGAAAGAGAAACACTCAAGAAAAAGATAAATCGGTCAAAGAAAATCGCATTGTCTTACGCTAGAGAAAAACATAGGATACGTTGCTTGTGGAACGAGACCATTGTGGAAAATTACCACCTCAGAAAACAAATCGAACACCTTAAGGTAAGGGAAAAACCCCGCCCCTCTTTTTGGAGTTCATGGACTATCTAATGCTTGCTACCAAACTGAATTGGGAATGCTGTTAGCAGGGGGGTATTGGACCTGAGGGACAGCCCCCTACCTATAGGTGTGTCTATGCAAAGTGTTTTGTGTTTTAACAAATCTTATGCCCTGCTTGCTCCTGAGGATAAGAGGTCAATACCCATAAGTGAAGACTTCATGAGTGGGTGGTGACCGTCAGAGGTCTCAGAGAAAGTAATTTTACGGTAAGTTCTTACAACATTTCTATTTTTTTGATGATATTCTAATTTTATGAGATGCACCTATAGAAGAGCCTTGGCGCATAAGATCTGGGTTCAAATGTAGATTTGTACCTGAATGGAAAGGGACCGGGTTTTGCTATGCTGGGTTTATGGTAAGGTTGGGGTAAAATTTAAACTAGATTTGAAGGGGAGGCCAAGTTACAAAATATTGTGGCAGATAGATTGGACAGAGGGCAGACACTACTAGAGTGTAAAATGGGAGAATATGAGTGAAGGGTTATGGTAGGTAATGTTAAATATTAAAATATTGTGATCCCTGTAGTGTGTGGAATGCGTTTACAAGACTGCTGCTGGGATGTAAGGTGTATATTCCTCTTAGGTATTTTTGTGTACCCGGCGCTGTCTAACCATAAAGTGCTTAATATGTATCTATTCGTTATCTGAAAACCTCCCTTCATGTACAGTTATCTATAGCGGAACAGGATACAGAGGCTTTTCAGCAATCAAAATCCTTGAATCACAAAAGTGAGAAAGATAAACCAAGGAAACCGTTTAAGCTGAAAAGAAAATATATCCATTTTAAAATGAAGTTATTAAAGAAAAAGAGATCTTAAAAGAAGAAAAAAAAAAGATTACTAAAGGCTTATTAGCAGTTATTGCTGCAAGAGAGGTTGAAAGAGAAACACTCAAGAAAAAGATAAATCGGTCAAAGAAAATCGCATTGTCTTACTCTAGAGAAAAACATAGGATACGTTGCTTGTGGAACGAGACCATTGTGGAAAATTACCACCTCAGAAAACAAATCGAGCACCTGAAGGTAAGGGAAAAACCCCGCCCCTCTTTTTGGGGTTCATGGACTATCTACTGCTTGCTACCAAACTGAATTGGGAATGCTGTTAGCAGGGGGTATTGGACCTGAGGGACAGCCCCCTACCTATAGGTGTGTCTATGCAAAGTGTTTTGTGTTTTAACAAATCTTATGCCCTGCTTGCTCCTGAGGATAAGAGGTCAATACCCATAAGTGAAGACTGTATTAGTGGGCGACGACTGTCAGAGGTCTCAGAGAACGTAATTTTACGGTAAGTTCTTACAAAATTTCTATTTTTTTGATGATATTCTAATTTTATGAGATGCACCTATAGAAGAGCCTTGGCGGATAAGATCTGGGTTCAAATGTAGATTTGTACCTGAATGGAAAGGGACCGGGTTTTGCTATGCTGGGTTTATGGTAAGGTTGGGGTAAAATTTAAACTAGATTTGAAGGGGAGGCCAAGTTACAAAATATTGTGGCAGATAGATTGGACAGAGGGCAGACACTACTAGAGTGTAAAATGGGAGAATATGAGTGAAGGGTTATGGTAGGTAATGTTAAATATTAAAATATTGTAATCCCTGTAGTGTGTGGAATGCGTTTACAAGACTGCTGCTGGGATGTAAGGTGTATATTCCTCTTAGGTATTTTTGTGTACCCAGCGCTGTCTAACCATAAAGTGCTTAATATGTATCTCATTATCTGAAAACCTCACTTCATTTACAGTTATCTATAGCGGTACAGGATACAGAGGCTTTTCAGCAATCAAAATCCTTGAATCACAAAAGTGAGAAAGATAAACCAAGGAAACCATTTAAGCTGAAAAGAAAATATATCCATTTTAAAATGAAGTTATTAAAGAAATAGAGATCTTAAAAGAAGAAAAAAAAAAGATTACTAAAGGCTTATTAGCAGTTATTGCTGCAAGAGAGGTTGAAAGAGAAACACTCAAGAAAAAAATAAATCGGTCAAAGAAAATCGCATTGTCTTACGCTAGAGAAAAACATAGGATACGTTGCTTGTGGAACGAGACCATTGTGGAAAATTATCACCTCAGAAAACAAATCGAGCACCTGAAGGTAAGGGAAAAACACCTAGGGAAAAATCAATTTTCAAACAGCTTGGATAAGTGAATGGTAATTTTGATTCAGTCTTGGCATATTTTATGCTGAATCTGTTAGAAGGTTTTAAACAGTACATAGAATAAACAAGAGAGTGTTAGCCCCCGTTCACACTGGGGCGACCTGTCAGGCGACCTGGTCGCCTGACAGGTCGCCTTCCACAGAGAAGCTGTGGACCCGTTCTAATAGGAGCGCCACAAGTCGCTCCGACTTAGAAAAAGGGTCCGGAGCTTCTTTGGGGCGACCTGGAGCGACCTGAATTGACTTCAATGTTATGAAGTCCGTGGCGGCCGCTCCGAGATCGCGGTGCGAGCAGCGCGCCGCGACCTGTGAGTTTGCCCCGGGAAGTAGCGTCGCCCCAGTGTGAACGGGGCCCAAGTCTATTTCAGTGGATGAAAAAGTACACATTAATACCGTAGTAATAAGAAACCAAACATCACAGGGTTATGATAAAATAAAGGATTCTAAGGCAATGTAAAGTGAGTTTATGAAGAAAAAAAAGGAAATTTACATAAAAAATTGAGTATATAGTGGTGCTACAAGTAATAAAACCAAAGTAATATATCAGAAATAAGAGCGACCCAGGAGAAAAATAAAGAGTAGCAGAAAGCAAAGTGGAAAATGCAGAAAGGGAGAGGGAAGAAAATGTAGGGGGGAGGCCATCTGTATATGGGAGGTCCCAGGGTAAGCATTGCCAGATTCATCTGCTACAAAAGCTTCAAAAGCAGAGGAAAACTGGATGTGTAACCACACAGTCCACATCATTTTATGGTTTTCACTCTTATCAGCATCCCAGGCCATCATACGTTCTAGGTGTTCAATCTTGTTCATTTCACAAGCCCAATCAGCTAGCGAGGGAATTTTCTGTTGGCCTCAAAATCTAGCAATAACAGAACGAGCAGCTGTAAGAAAATAGCATCAGATTTTCACCATGAGAGGAATTTTTGAGTCAGAGAAAACGATGCAATCCCAAAATGCAGGGTCAATGGGCTGGGTCTCGAGATGAATAGATTTTTGGTAAGGTATTTGTCCCACATCCATAGCGTAGCAGAGGTCATGAGGGGCAGTAGGTCAGTAGAGGGTCTGTGTGTTGGGTCTGTCCAAAGAAAAGACATAAGGTCTGGGGATATCAGGTCATTTTCTAATAAAGTCCATAGTTTAATGGATTTACCATGGTACCAATCAATTACTCGAAGCAGCGATACCGCATGAAAGTAAAGCAAAAGGTGAGGCAGCACCTCCTCTAAGTTTAGGTAGCGCTAAGATATTAGGGCCAATTTGAGGCCTCGTACGTTGCCATATAAAGTCATGAATAGCCCCATTGACCAATGGGAAAAAATCCAGAGGGGGAGGAACAGGAATCACCTAAAAGGTATGAAGAAATTTTGGCAACAGGTCCATTTTGAAAACATTCATGCGGCCAAACCAGGAAATGTCTGTTTTATCATATGATTTAAGACACGCATTAATCGTACAACACAAGGGTGTATGTAACGGAACCGTGACTCACACTGTGTTTGTGGGCTTCCGTTAGTATATGGCTTCCTACAGTCTTGAACATAGATATCAGATATTCTAGCTGCCCCCCCCATACAAAACTAGATGAAACCTAGCTTGTAGAGAACTGGGACCTTTAGGGCCGGTTCACATTACTGCGAGTGCGGTGATCGCATGTAATTCGGAGCGCACTGCTCCTTCATTATATGCGATCGGAGGTGCGGATGCGAATTCAGCCATACACTTTGTATAATTGAAATATAATTACCTGAACTTATTTTCTAAGGAACCACCAACACAAACAGTATTCTACTTTTCTACCAGTAACTAATAGATTACAATGATTCAATCAACCTGAGCCAATTAACTAGCAGACTGCCTTCCTCGAGCTCATGAAATACAATATACATTATCATAAGTGTAAACACAGATACCCCAGTAGGCAACAGGTGAGTAAATTAGCATATTTAACAATGTGTTAAAGACAGGTGGTTTAGCTGATATAAGCATCTCCTATGAGTCTAATGCTGGCCATACACCTGCCGAAGAATCGTTCGAAAATCTGTCATTTGGTCCAATCGTCCGTTTTTTGTCCAGTTAATGGGCACAAATAGAAAATCGTTTTCAACTTTTCAGAGCCGAAAAATCGAAGGAACAGTTTTGAAAATCTGCCGGCCCATCAATAAACGAACGATAAATTGAAAGGTTAATGTGTTTCTCGGCCAACCTGTTTGCACTAGGTATATGTGACAAACTGAATTCATTTATGTCCATTGAAGGATTTATCGTTCGAAATTCGGTCATTACATGATGGCACGATCGTCTGCTCTCAGGGCCGATTTTTCCTTTTTCGAAAATGAGTTTGCCCGATATTTCGGCTAGTGTATGGCCAGCATTACTGTCTTGGGGAGACATAGACTTGAATCCAAATTAACATTACTCCAAGGGCCTCACATATAGTGTCTTTCTTTCATACCCAGTGACGGTGAGTACCGTCACATATCTTCCCCCCCCCCCAAACGTAGATTAACCAGGTACCAGACTTCTAATCAGTCTGTGCCTGAGTTAGTCAGGTAACAAGTCCCAAAGAGTCAATCTATCCTGGCAGCCTCCTTGACAAAGTTACACATAGTTTGTAAGTTTGTGCTGGCAGGGAGCATAGAGCTCTCATAGCCGATCAGTCTGTGGAAGTTTGGTTTGGGCAGGCCAGGCTGGGCTCCTTGGTCACCCTGTGTCCCTAATAGACAAAGGGTGACTTACACATAAGAGGGGCCTAGGGGGCTGAGAGAGGGATTTCCTAACCTCTCTAAGGTAAGCTGTGTTCCACGAGCCCCCCCCCCCCATGTCTCCACCCACCCAGTACCCCAAACAAATTGTCCGGAACACAGCGTTACTCACCCAGCCAACCTCTGCTTCTCTCGAAGAACATAACCTGCCGCTGGGGATAAGCATGGACTGGGAGTCCTTTCAGCCTATGGAGAGAAGACAGGGTGGCTAGGCTCACTCCCTCATGCTGTTGGGGACCTGGGCCAACTGTCCAGCATCCCTGGGATAGAGGTGTAGACCGCAGTCCCATCCACTACCACAGGAACTCCATCTTTTGTTAGTTGAGGGCAGAGTTTCCTCCGCTCTGACTGACTGTTGGGGAGGGAGGACAATAACCTCCTCTACCTTCTCCCCCTGGATCATGATCTGCTGCTGGGGAGTGACTGCCACCTTCTCACCCTGGGCCTCGGACTACAGCAGGTGTAGAGCAGAGGTCTTTGACCCTCTGTCCTGTTGCCAGAGCTTCTGCTATAGAAGTTTCTTGTAACTCCACAGATACTGCTAGCAGAAAATCCCATGTCCCTGTCAGTGGTGTTGCAGAAAGGCCGGCTGCCTCTTCTCTCAGGGATGCTGAAGCTGCTGTTGGTGTTGGGCAGAGTTCTAGATATCCAGAAGCAGTCCCTTTAAGGAAAACTTCCTCTAAGGCCATTGCCAGGGAACTATTTCAAATGTTCACGAACTGGGTTCCCCAAAGAAATACTGACGGACCAGGGCACTCCTTTCATGTCAAAAGTGATGGCGGACTGGTGCAAACTGTTCCAGATTAAGCAGTTGTGGACGTCTGTCTATCACCCGCAGACTGATGGCCTAGTTGAGAGGTTTATTAAAACCTTAAAGTCCATGTTAAAAAGAGTGGTCCAGAAAGATGGGAAGGATTGGGATATGTTACTCCCTGCCCTGTTGCTTGCCATCCGGGAGGTTCCACAAGCATCAATGGGTTTCTCACCGTTTGAGTTAGTGTATGGGCGAAGGGCCCGGGGGTTGCTAGACCTAGTAAAGGAAACATGGGAAAGTGAGGCTTCCCCACACAAAACCGTGGTAGAGCGGTTTTTATTTTTATTTTAACATGTTTTTAAAAAAATTATTTTACTTAGCTGATATTAAAAAAAAAAAAATTGATGTAATATATTTGAATTCTAATATATACCTGTTGTTTTCAGGGTCTATAGAAGGGGAACCTTCAAGATGCATGCTTATACTGATGAAGGGAGGAGAAGAGAGGTGTTGAACTACCCCGACCTTTGCATGCATGATGCCTAAGCACTTGTACGAAGCTAATACTACTGTTTGAAAAATGTATTATTCACCTTTTGATAATCTACCTTGTTGTGGTTATTTTCCTAAATCACATTCTATTACTGTGATTTTCTGTTTTTTTTTTCATCTGTATTTGAAACTCAATAAAAAATGTTATTGATTGAAAAAGATGCATGCTTATACTGTTTACTTTCACAATGTTCGGATTGGTGCAGAAAATATGGAAACTTTCGCACTGGGTAATGCAGTCTGCCCACCACCTCGTTGATCTCCTGGCAGCACACCGATTCCACACTGGAATGCAGTTTCCACACTTGCGCCAGTCTTTGTTGCCAAGACGAGATGTGTCATCATCCTCTTGACTTTCTGATGTGTGCTGGCAAATCTTCTTTGCAGGATTCAAAGGAAATGCTGGATCCTTTTCGATTGGCGGATCAGACATTTTTCTCTGTATTTTAAGAAATTCAAAAAACAAAAAAAAAAATTTAAACATTAAAAAAAAAAAATATATATATATATATATATATATATATATATATATATATATATATATATATATATAGTTTTTAAAGAAAGAAATTGTTATTTTCTATCGATATGATGTGGAATGCACAATTTGTTTTGAAAGAATTCTTTGACTGTAAGTTTTTATTAATATTAAAAATGGATTTTCCAAATAAATTTCAAGCATGTTTTATTAATGATATAATAAAAATTAAATAATATGTGTATAATGCTTACTCTCTCCTCCCAAGTAGACTTCCTGGAACTGCTGCTGGATGGATTTTCTCCTTCCATTTTTGTAAATCTATAATTGTATTAAAAAAAATGGGAAAAAAAGTGTACAGTTTACCATTTTATTTGGCATATATATAGGCAGGTGCTCCCCTTTAACCACATTGCATATATAGGCAGGTGCTCCCCTTTAACCACACTGCAATATAATCGGGTGCTCCCCTTTAACCACATTGCATATATAGGCAGGTGCTCCCCTTTAACCACATTGCATATATAGGCAGGTGCTCCCCTTTAACCACATTGCATATATAGGCAGGTGCCCCCCTTTAACCACACTGCAATATAGTCAGGTGCTCCCCTTTAACCACATTGCATATATAGTAAATTTATAAGCAGGTCACCCCTTTAATCAAAGTAAATTTAGAAGCAGGTCCCCCCTTTAATCCCTGTAATTCGGAAAATTTGGTTTGGTTTGTTTGATGTGTGGTAAATGGAGACAAAGAAAAAATATAAAAGTATATGTTACCCTTTTAATCACGGTAAATTTAGAAGCAGGTACCCCCTTTAATCACAGTAATGTTTGAATCAGGTCCCCCCTTTAATCCCTGTAATTCTGAAAAAAGACAGGGAAATCTAGGGGAGGGTGTTGCGGGTGGGGGGGGTTGTTTTTGTGGTGGGGGGGGAGGTGTGTTGGTTTGTGTTTGGGGTGTGGTAAATGAAGACAAAGAAAAAATATAAAAGTATATGTTACCCTTTTAATCACGGTAAATTTAGAAGCAGGTACCCCCTTTAATCACAGTAATGTTTGAATCAGGTCCCCCCTTTAATCCCTGTAATTCTGAAAAAAAGACAGGGAAATCTAGGGAGGGTGTTGGGGGTGGGGGGGGGTGTTGGTTTGTTTTTAGGGTGTGGTAAATGGAGACAAAGAAAAAATATAAAAGTATATGTTACCCTTTTAATCACGGTATATTTAGAAGCTGTTGCCCCCTTTAATCACAGTAATTTTTGAATCAGGTCCCCCCTTTAATCACAATAAATTTAGAAGCCGGTGCCCCCTTTAATCACAGTAAATTTAGAAGCAGGTCACCCCTTTAATCACAGTACATTTTGAATAAGGTCCCCCTTTAATCACAATAAATTTAGAAGCAGGCGACCCCTTTAATCACAGTAAATTTTGAATCGGGTCCCCCTTTAATCACAGTAAATTTAGAAGAAAAAGGGGTTTGAATAAGCCCCTTTTTATAGATGGGATAGTGACAGGCACAGCTTAGCATTTAGGAAGCCATCTTAGCGGGTTTTTAGTGTGAGGGAAGCTGTTGCTGGGTCAGAATAGGTAAACAGGTTTGTGTTAGGTCAGAATAAGCCCCAATCTGAGTGAGCCTCCCCTGTAGCTAGGGAGATTAGGTAGGTAACCAGTTTTCCCTTGCTTTTCTCCCGCCTTCAGAGCCCATCTGAGGGATATTTAAGGGGGCTCAGGATGAGAGGATTTCACTTCACCTCAAGACAGACTTCACCTCAAGATCTCTGCTGTTCTGTTCCCCTCCCCCCCTCCCCTTTTGTTTGTCGCGGCCAGTTTTTACTTGTAGGGTCACCTTTGCGTAGTGCAAAGGGGAACGATATGGTCATGTTATCTATTTATTATGAGATATTCCTGTGTTTGGATAATTCTTGGATGTTATATCTATTTGTTTAACCTGGATCGTAGTGGTCGGGTTATTTTAATGTTTTATTGATGTTTTTAAGTTATTTAAACAAGTATTAAACGTCCGCGGCCTTTTTAAATCCAGCATAGTGTGCAGTGTCATCATTTTATAGATAAGTTAAATAATATAAGAAAAGTCCTGTCTACTATCCCATTATTGCTCTCGCTCTGGGGATCGTTTCAATACCTCATGTGTGGTTTGAACACTGTTTTAATTTGTGGGCGTGACTCACGTATGCGTTTTTTTAGTGCGCAAGCTCACTGCGATTGGAGCGCTTTTAAAATTTTTATTTTTTTCCAATTTATTTTATTTAATGTTTTATTATTTTTAGCACTGTTTAAAAAAAAAGAAAAAAATCTGATCACTTTTATTGCTGTCACAAGGAATGTAAACATCTCTTGTGACAGTAATAGGCAGTGACGGGTACTCTTTACGGAGGGTTTGGGGGGGGGGGGTCTAACAGACCCCAGACCCCTTCACTGCACTTCCAAGTATTCCAAATGCCGAAATTGGCATTTTTGAATACTGACAGTTTTTTTTAAGTTTGGCGCCGTTAGCCGCCGAGTAAACTGGAAGTGATATCGGTGTGACGGGAGATTTAGGCACAGCCGCAGAAGGCGGCAGAAGGGGGGGTGGGGATAACGGCCGAGCGGCTCCCAAGCTTCATCCACTGTTATCTTCTGAAAGCCGACCACCGGCTCTAAAGAATGGTACCGGGATGATGCCTGCAGCTGCAGGCATTCACCTGATACAACCACTTCTCCGAGCTAACGTACAAGTACGTTGATTCACGGGAAGTGGTTAATATACACTTGTTTTACCAGAGACAGGTAACAGAATACAATTTGGCGTAAATGTATGACAAAAATGGGATTTTTGACTTGCCATAAAATCTATTTCTCTGATGTTCATTGACGGACACAGCTCCTGACAGGAGTAGGACACTAGGCAGGAAAAAGCTTGACTACGCCTATGGGCAGTCCCAGGGAGTATAAACCGACCCTAATCTATAGGCACAGTTTTTTTACAAGCAGTGTCAGAAGAAAGCCAACTCCACAGAGGGGTGGGTGCTGTGTCCATAAATGGACATCAGAGAAATGAATGCTCCTGATTATTCTTAACCATTGGGACGTTCCAAAGCAGTGTTAAACATGAGGGGTGGGAAAAACAGCAGAAAAAGATTCCCAAGGCTAAACTAGCCAACCAGGTAACCTGGAGCTCAACCAAGAACTGGAGCTCTCCTGGAATAATCAATACACTCTCAAAGCAGTCTTCAAAACCTTGCGGCGAAAGGAAGCATGCGCAGATGTCAACACATCCATGTTATACATTTTTTTTTTTTAAATGTGCACAGTAGAGATGTTCGAATGGTTCGGGTAGACCATTGGTTCGACCCGAACATTGGGTGTTCGAAATTCGGCCAAATTCCGAACTTTTTGCTGAAAAAGTTCTGAATTCGGCAACCAGAACTGACCAAAATGCAATGGGACAGGAAATGGGCTTTAAAAGCCCATGATTGGACCAGAACCATTAGTAAAAGCCAATTGAGGGGGCAGGAGAATGCTAGGAATGTGATTGGAGTGACTAGGGGATCCAGAGGCCAATCATTAGTGAATACGCCCCCCAGTATATAAGATAGCCCCACCAAATTCCTAGCATTGTAATACAGGGACGTGGAAGAGAGTGGAAGCAGTTCTGTTACTTCTGCTCTCAAAGTGTCATTTAGCAATTATTAGTGTGAGGAAAGGGATATCTAGTGTAGTTAGGGTGCTATTTTCCACTTTAGTTAGATTCAAAAATCTAGTTTCTGTAGGGAAAGTGTTAAGTGCCAGGATGACCGTAGTATAGTGTAGGGTGAACTGACTCTGACTGCTATGGCAGGGTGACCAAACCCTTCCATGTAAGGGTGACCGCTATAGAGAAAAGATTGTTTCTCTTAGAACACTTATAGAACCGGATAGTGGCTTCACCCCTATCACCCTGCTTTTTGCTGCAGGCGTTTATAGGACTTTTTTGAGGACATGTTTGGAGTCAGGCATGACATCTGAACTTCTGCGTAGGGGTATATATACACACACACATGTATGTATATATACACCTACACATATATAGGTGTGAAAGGAGCAGAACCCTATGGCTGCGCCAATTAAATAATTAACAGGCATATGGCTCCACTCCTATCACACCTATATGTGTGTATATGTATAAATACATATAGGTGTGTGTGTATATATACCCCTATACACAAGTTCAGATGTTTTGCCTGCCTCCAAAGACCCCAAAAAAATGCCCCAAAAAAACGCCTGCTGCAAAAACACACCTGGGCGTTTTTGTAGCTGACGTTTTTTTTGGGCATTTTTTGGGCGTCTTTGGAGGCAGGCAAAACATCTGAACTTCTGTATAGGGGTATATATATATACACACACACTTATATGTATTTATACACATACACACATATAGGTGTGAAAATAGCAGAAACCTTATGCTTGCGCTAATGAAATAATTAACACCCATATGGCTTCTCTGCTATAACACCTATATGTGTGTATGTGTATAAATACATATAAGTGTGTGTATATATACCCCTATACAGAATTTTAGATGTTTTGCCTGCCTCCAAAGAACCCCAAAAAATGCCCCAATAAAACGCCTGCTGCATAAACACACCTGGGTGTTTTTGTAGCTGGCGTTTTTTTGGGGCATTTTTTGGGCGTCTTTGAAGGCAGGCAAAACATCTGAACTTCTGTATAGGGGTATATATATATATATATATATATACACACACACACATGTATGTATATATACACATACACATATATAGGTGTGAAAGTAGCAGAACACTATGCTTGCGCTAATGAAATAATTAACACCCATATGGCTTCTCTGCTATAACACCTATATGTGTGTATGTGTATAAATACATATAAGTGTGTGTATATATACCCCTATACAGAAGTTCAGATGTTTTGCCTGCCTCCAAAGAACCCCCAAAAATGCCCAAAAAAACGCCTGCTGCAAAAACACACCTGGGCATTTTTTTGGGTCTTTGGAGGCAGGCAAAACATCTGAACTTCTGTATAGGGGTATATATACACACACACTTATATGTATTTATACACATACGCATATATAGGTGTTATAGCAGAGAAGCCATATGGGTGTTAATTATTTCATTAGCGCAAGCATAGTGCTCTGCTACTTTCACACCTATATATGTGTATGTGTATATATACATACATGTGTGTGTGTATATACCCCTACACAGAAGTTCTGATGTTATGCCTGCCTCCAATAACCCCCAAAAAATGCCCGAAAAAACGCTGTTTTATTGCAATTCTAATACAAACAAACTTTTTGTTTTCTGGTTCTGGACATGCTACAGAGCTGAAACTTCACAGGTACACTTTTTAGACCCCCCAGACACTAAATCCAAAGAAATCTCTTTTTTTTTTTCAATAATTTTTTCAATAATTGGCTCTCTATCAAAAATGACAATTTTTAAGAAAGTTTTTTTGTGTGATTAATAGTCACTGGGGCATGACCCAGAACCCTATGCACTTTTTAGGGGCATTTATGGGGTTTTAGGGCTTCAAAATGGTGTTTTTTGATTACCGAAGTTCGGGTCCCATTGATTTCAATGGGGTTCTGAAATCCGGGCTGAACTTTTGGGAAGTTCAGGTGTTCTGGTCGAACCGAAAGTTCGATCATCCCTACTGAACAGAACACACTCTCACTTTCTGCATTAGTGGCAGACAGTGCAGGTCAGGCACTGCAGGGGGCAATACAACAATACCAGCAGCAACAACACAGCAGCCTGATTCCTGTCCTGACCAAAAGTTGGTCGAACAAGAACAACAACTTGATCACACATACAAAATAGCATGTTGCGAACATGTAGTCCAGTGTCACACCACCATCACACAGTAATTTGATGGTGGCGTCGGCGTGTGACACAGTGACACTGGACTACCTGTTCACACAAAATGCCTTTTGTTTGTGTATCAAGAAGTTGACTTATCACACATGATGACAATGACACAAACATGACCTGATGGTCACTTAATTCTCGCTCAAGAAGATTGTAGACAAGCATTTCTTCTCGCTATTTCTCTTCTCATCCACAAACACAAACTGTGCTGAACAGAACACACTCTCACTTTCTGCATTAGTGGCAGACAGTGCAGGGCAGGCACTGCAGGGGGCAATACAACAACACCAGCAGCAACAACATAGCAGCCTGATTCCTGTCCTGACCAAAAGTTGGTCGAACAACAACTTGATCACACATACAAAATAGCATATTGCAAACATGTAGTCCAGTGTCGTACACCACCATCACACAGTAATTTGATGGTGGCGTCGGCGTGTGACACTGGACTACCTGTTCACATTAAAATGCCTTTTGTTTGTGTGATCAAGAAGTTGACTTGAATGGTCACTTAATTCTCTCTCAGCTCCTCAAGAAGATTTGTAGACACTAAACAAGCATTTCTTCTCTTCTCTCTGCTGTTTAAGGCTATTTCTCTTCTCATCCACAAACACAAACTGTGAACAGAACACTCTCTCGCTTTTTAGTGCAGGGGGGCATTGGCAATACAACATAGCAGCAACAACATAGCAGCCTGAGTCTGACTCTGACCTGACTAAACGTTTGTTGAACAACAACAACTTAATCACACATACAGATGGCATATTGTAAACATGTAGTCCAGTGTCACACCACCATCATCACACAGTAACTTGATGGTGGCATGTGACAGTGACACTGGACTAGCTGTTTACATACAAATGCCATTTGTTTGTATGATCACACATGACACAAAAATGACTAGTATGGTCACTTAATCAGCAGCAATGGCAAATTCTTTCTCATAAAGACAAGCATTTCTGCTCTCTCTGCTGTAAGTCTATTTCTCTTCTCATCCACAATGCTGGAAACGGTGCTGAACACTCTCACTTTTTACACTAGTGCAGGGGGCACAGAGGTATTTTGTGGCAGTGGCAGCAAGACAAGGTAATCTGTATTTGTTATGGGAAGGTTGTAACATATGGAACATAAATTACAAAAGTGCGCTAAAACATAGAGAACAAAAATGTTCACAAAAGGTGTCTGCTGGACATCCAGCTAAAGGTAAAGTCTATATTTCCAAATGGTGAGACTGTACACAAGTCTTAGAAATCCAAAGAATATAGTGAAGTTGGGGAGTGATGGGAGGTGGGTGTAGCCTCTTCCCAGATGGTGATCCAAAATGTGCTCTAAAATACACGTGATACACCCAGTGGTAGGAAGGGACTCTTACCAAAATGTGAAGAGATGCAATCATATAATGTGTTAATCCTGGAGTCCAATATGGTCAGCTTGATGGTAAAATTCTCAGATGGAATAAAACGACCAGCCGCTTCCAAATTTTGGGGATCTACAGGCTTCCAAACATGGGGATATCGCCAAGAAGAACATGCCCAAAGAAGAAGAGGGGACTATAGTGCATTACCTCCAATTTATTGAACCAATGTATATAGAGTAACACTTACAATTTCCAGATGAAATAAAAAGCATATGAGGGTATGGTCGCGGACGTCTGCAGTAAGTTTGGGACCGGTAGCAGCACGGCTAGCTCCCCCCGACGCGTTTCCACTGATGAGTCGGCTTCTGGGACTGGAGCTGTGGCCGTGCTGCTAGCATCTCTCGTAAAAATATTGTGGCTGGTGGAGACTTCCGGTGCGGCCGTGGCGGGGACCCGGAAGCGTTGTGACGCACTTCCGGTTCAAGTGCCAACCAATCGTGGTGTGTTGGAGCGAAGACCCGGAAGTCATGTAAGGTACTTCCGGTGTAACTTCTCCGGCCAATCGCAGCGGATGTCAACAAACCTTGTCATCCATGACACCGGAGTATAGGCGAAGAAGGTCCTATTTACTTTGCCGGTGCACATAGTGTCTGGTCGTATGTGAAGGCAAGCAATGTCACCTAATTGTATCGTCATGAAAAGGAACTCTTTTAAAAATTAAAAGGTAAAAAGAATTCTCTTTTTTACGGACGTTTGCTGGGTAAAATAACTTATTTTTATTATGTGAATAACATAAAAATTGGTTAAAAGGATTAAAAAATTAATTCCTCTAAAAAATACCACAACAGATACCTAAAAGTAACAGTATAGTTTGGTGGTAGTTATCTTAAAACTAAAATATTAAAAATATTTAAAAATATTTATTAATGAATGTGGTACATAAAAACCATATTTAAGGTCATAAATGTTGTGCAATCAATTTGGATGTATGACACCGAAAATCTCCATCCACCACCTGGTGTGTATATAGCATACATGACACTGGTGATAATTAAAAACATATAAAAACATATGTGGCACATGTTAAAATTCCAATGTATCAATAAAGGAAAAAAAGGGAAAAAAGGGGAAAGGCTCACCAGGAAAGAACAGAACTTGGGAAGGTGTTGTTAACCTATGTGGGTATGTGGCTAATCGTTATTGATGTGGGCATTAATGTCCCATTCCACATTCATACCCCAAGGCTGATAACATTTTAGTTTGTGAATCCAAAACGTTTCTCTCCTGGAAATAGTTCTCTTCATGTCACTCCCCCTCCAATGAGGGGAGTAGCACTCAATTACGACAGCTTTCAATTTTGAGTAGCTTCTATGGTGACACTTGTCGTGATGAGAAGAGAGACTATGTCCAGGGAAACCTGTTTGTATGTTGGTGAGGTGCTCCCCTATTCTAATACTTGGGGTCCTGATCGTTCTCCCCACATACTGTAAACCACATCCACACATTAGGAGGTACACAGCCCCTTTGTTGTGGCAGGTAGTAAAGTTTTGGATATCATATTTTTTCCTGGTTACTGTAGAGTTGAAGGACTAAGTCCTCTGTGTATTCAACTCTTTACATACACGGCATTTCTTGCAAGGATAAAAGCCTTTCATGTTAGAAAACATTCTGGGGATGACAGGTTTTTCAACTGGAGTAGGGGCAATAATGTCCTTCAAATTCCTAGTCCTCCTGAAAATGATAGGAGGCCTTTCAGGAAGTGTTGGTCCTAATATTTTGTCTCCTTTGAGTATATGTCAATACTTCCGGAAGGTTTGATTGACCCACCTATAACCAGTAGAAAACGAGGTGATAAAGGCATATTCAAATTTAGAAAAAACACCTTCTGGTTTGGGTACCACTAGCTCCCTTTGTGGTAGATCTTTAACTTGAAGGATATTTTGTTCCAGAGTCTCCTCTTTGAACCCTTTTTCCACAAATCTATCCTTCAGTATTTTACTTTGTACCTCAAAGTCATGGGAGTCAGTGCAATTACGACGTATCCTCCTCCTGATAAAGGCATATTCAAATTTAGAAAAAACACCTTCTGGTTTGGGTACCACTAGCTCCCTTTGTGGTAGATCTTTAACTTGAAGGATATTTTGTTCCAGAGTCTCCTCTTTGAACCCTTTTTCCACAAATCTATCTTTCAGTATTTTACTTTGTACCTCAAAGTCATGGGAGTCAGTGCAATTACGACGTATCCTCCTAAATTGGCTGGTGGGGACTGAAGTTAGCCAATTAGGGTGATGGCAACTATCAAGAGGGATGAACCCATTCTTGTCCGTGGGTTTAAAAAAGGTCTTCGTACCAAATTTGCATCCTATCCTGTATATGATAAGGTCTAGGAAATTAATGGATACTTCACTGAACTGATAAGTGAGGTGAATACCCCAATTATTGCAGTTCAGTCGATCCATGAATAATTGGAGAGAAGAGATGTCACCTTTCCACAGCAACAAGACATCGTCTATGTATCTTCTCCACAGGAAGATGTTGGGTTCTCTAATGGCATAGATGTTGCGGTCCTCCCAAAGTGCCATGAACAGATTGGCAAGGCTGGGAGTAAATTTGGCTCCCATTGCCACATCAGTCTGTTGCAAGTAGAAATTCCCACCGTAGAAAAAATAATTGTGCTCCATTCCGAATTGTAGTAACTCAAGAATGAACACTTTTTGTTTGAGTGAGAGATCGTAATTGTTCTCAAGAAAAGTACTGACTGCCTCATATCCCATCTGGTGAGGTATGATGGTATATAGGGACGAAACGTCCGCTGTAACCATCAATAGCTCACCTTCTACCTCCAGGTAGGTATTTGTTGACAACCCAGAACTGGTATGGGTTGTCTGAGGCAGCGAGGGTTTTCTTTGCAAAATATCCATTCAATTGGACTGCAGAGCTTGAGCTGCTTGCTGCATTGGGATCTAGTTCAAACTCCTCCACAATGTGGTCAAACTCTTGCATAAAGCTGCTCTGTGCTGCTGCTTCCACCTGAGGGACCTTGTCTTGTGGTTCTGTGGCCTGTGATGCTCCAGCTCTGCTGTTCCTCAAGTCTTCCTCTAGTTCCGCTGTCAGTGCATCTTTTGCACGCTTTGCAGATTGTGCACCTGTAAAGTATCTGAAACAGAAATAAAAACATAGGTTAGGCTAATTATGAAACACTTCATGACACTAACCTGAGACTGAAAAGTAAGTTATATAATTAATTATATATTATATATAACTTTAATCAACCATCAGCCTCAGGTTTTTTTAGTGTCATCAAGTTTAGGAATTTCAAAATTTTTAAATTTGCAGCAGCATGGCATGGCATCTCATCAAATACAGTAGCACTAGCAGATGTGTTATTGTGGTCGTGGAGAGTAAAAAATCTATAATAGTCAAAATCAGATAATGATGAATGACAATGACATTGCTTCATTTATTGGGTCTATATAATATTAATATATAGACCTAAATAAATGAATTATTTATGTCATTGTCATTCATTATCATTGTCATTCAAATTTCTTATATGATAGATATATTTTACTCTCCTCTCCACAAGAACACTGTCTTCTGCTGTATTTGATGAGATGCCATGCTGCAGTGCTGACTGTAAATTTAAACATAGAAGAATTCTAACACTTGGGCTAATGTAATTAGGTTACACAATCTTCACTTACCTGTCTTTATATCTCGGGTCCAGCAGGGTGGCAAGTGCATATAGGGGTTCATCTTCCACAGTGTCAAAGCGTTTGTTGACAGCTTGAAGCAGGGTTGTTTTCATTGTTTTGATGCCAGTATCCGCATTGCCTTCTTTAGCAAGGATGCGTTTGAGGACGGTGACAGCTGGAATGACGTCAGCGGTGGAGGCAGTTGATGAGCTTACTTTCCTTGTGAGCTCTTCAAATGGTGCTAAAACAATGCTCGTTTTTTCTAGCAAAGCCCACTGGTTAGTGGTCAGTGTACTGGGCAGGTCATCATGGTCAGCAATGTAAGCACAGAAGACTCTGTATCATCAAGTACGTAGAATTCCACCTTGTTTTGACTTCTTGTTGCAGGCGTTTAGGTTGCATTTGCATCTGGAGCTGGATATCTTGCAGCCTTGAATACGCAAGTTGAGAATGTTTAAAATGCCCCACAATTTGTCTAGCGATTGCAATGGCATCGCTCATACTCTGTTGTGACAGTAGCCCCTCATTGACTACAAGCTGCCAGCTGTGAGCAAAGCAGCCTAAGCTCCGTACCCTCATTTTGTTTATGGCTTTTTTCATGTTGCTTGCATTGTCTCGGAGTATGACATGCACTTTATTCAAAGGAATGTGCCACTGGTCAAGTATAGCCTTAATTGTAGCTAAAATGGTATCGCTGGTGTGTGAACCATGAAAATGTTTAGCTTGAAGCATTGCACCGTGCGGTGTACAGTTTGTGTCCAACCAGTGGACTGTTAAACTTAAAAGCGACATTGGACACACATCAGAGCTCTATATATCTGTAGTAAAGCTCATAGCCTTTATATCTTTAATCTCTTTTGAGACGTGTTGGCAAACTTTTTTGTACAGTTCTGGCACTGCGGTCTCAGAAAAATACTTGCGTGATGAATGAGAGTACCTCGGCTTCAAGTGTTCCAGTAGGCGACAGAAGCCCTCATTTTCAACAACTGACATTGGTTGACCATCTAAAACAATGAATTCTGTGTTATTGCTGATGCTTTCATACTTTCCATCGGAAACTTTTCGCGTAGTTGAAATGCATCCTGCAAAGTTTGTTGCTGCTGGGCTGTATTGTCCGCTGCTTTGGTTTTGTTGAGCTGCAGGAATTCAGCGTGCTCCTTAGCGTGGTGTTTCTGGATGTGCATGATTAAATTTGTAGTATTGAACTTTGCTGTTCTACCACCTCCACTCGAAACATTCACTTTGCAGACATTGCAAACAGCTGTGGATCTCGTTGGCGTGGCGAGCGTGTAATATCTCCACACTGCCGACTCTTTGGCGCGCTCCATACCCGACACACACACACGTGAGGCTGATTAATAACGTAGGTGCTGCGATGCCCCGGATCGGCCCGGGGGACGGCTACATTTTACCGATCTCCGATCCAGCTATTTTGCCCGGATCGGTGCATCCCTAGTTGCTGCTAACCGTTTTTTTTTTCCGGGTTCACAGCGGGAGGTTGAGCAGGGTTCCCTGACTCCTGGGGGTTGGTGAATAGGGCAGGGATGTCCTCTGGTCTCCCTGCGGCGGTTGTTGGGCTGGGGGAGTAGATGTTTTACCATCCGCGGGCACGCACCTCACGTGGCCAGATCCGGCCAAAAATTGAGGCTGCTGCTTTGCGGCCCACTCGGCGGAACCTATGTGAGGCAGCCCCTGTGAGGATGGTTGAAGCCACTGCCTCCCATGTGGGCATCCACCTTCCCCTCCACTTCCCTGGGTGGTCTGCTCTGCTGGGGCTTGCGGCTTGGCGCCCTCAAAAAATTAGTCTGTGCCTTGTGGCCTACTAGGCCGGTGGCCAGCGGCCTACTAGGCCATGCAGCTGAGCTGGGCACTGCCGTTGGGGGCAGCATTAGGGGGTCTAGCTGAACTCCCCCCAACTTCCCCTTTGGGCATCTGTCAGACTGAGGATACTTGTGATCGCGGATGGGCCTACACAAAAAATGTAGGCCACGGCTTGCAGCCTGCTGGGCCATATGGTCTGCTTGGCACTTCCCTTGAACTGGGTGGCACTGTGGGGGCGTTTCATTTTTAGTGACAATCTTGCCGTCAATATTGTGTGGGTGAGAGTACCCTGCCTGTGCGTCCACGTCACGGCGGGCGGCCCCACTTTAAGGGGGCCATGTCCTATTATGTCCTCTATGGAAGTCTCAGAGGGCGACCCCCCCCCCCTGTTTTTTTGCGGGTTCTAATAGGTGGTCCATTTGTGGACCCTTGGCTGGCATCCCCTTCGGGATTGCAGTTGGCGGCCTCCCCTGATTATTATGTTTTGGGGTGAGCTTGGTATGTAGCGACCCTACTGGATCTGCTTTCACGCACTTTGAGTGCGCTGATAGTGGAGATGATTCCTCTTCTACTGCAGCCCCGCTGGTGGATTGTATCAGTGCGGAAAACTTTAAATTTGGAAGATGCAGCTGCGTCAGAGGCGATGGTCCCCTTGGGTACCCGCAACTCCTCAAAAGCGGCATATTCCCTTTTCCCGCCTACCTTGACAAAATTGTCGCGAGTCAGTGGGGTTGTCCTAAACGCAATATGGCAGTGCCTAAGCGTTTCGCTAGACGGTATCCCTTTGTGGAGTCTCTGTTGCTTAAGTGGACACCACTTGTGGTGGACGCGCAGGTTTCCAGGCTGAATTAATCAACTTTGATTCTGGTGGAGGAGTCTCCAGCTTTAAAGATCCCTTTGCCTGGAGAGCCGAGACTTTGGTTCGCCGTATGTTTACTGTTCACCATAGCCTTGGTGTCCCAGACTCTGATGGAGTGGGCAAAGAGTTTGCGCCAGGATCTGGAGGGGGGGGGATCAACCTCCCCCTGCCTTTGCAGAGCTGACAGACTGGTCGGTCCAGGGGTTGCAGTTCGTCTGTGATGCCTCTCTGGATGCGGCTCCCTTAGTCTCTAGGCTGTCTGTGACAGCAGTGGTCCTTCGTCACATGATATGGCTGAAATGCTGGTCTGTGGACCAAACTTCATGGAAGGCCTTATCTGATCTTTCTTTGTGGGGGATCACCTGTTCGCATCCTCCCCGGCTGATATAATTAGGGTCTTACGGGGGAGGGGGAGAGTACTCCTCTTCCACAGTCTGCCAGGGGCAGAGTCTCTTCGCAGCCGCAGGCCTTTTTTCTCAGCTTATAAGCAGCTTTTCGTTCCTCAGGATCTCAAGACAAGGGTTCTAAATCTGTAAGGACCTCCTCTAAGAGGACCTGGTCTGGTAAGCCGTGAGCGGGTCCTTCCACTCCGTGTTCCTCCCTGATTCAGCAAGACTTGCTACTACAAGGGTGATTGTTCTGGTTCCAGAATAGGAACATTTTCAAGGGTTATATCAAAACCTGTTCACTGTTCCCAGGAAGGAAAGCAAGGTACGTCCAATCCTGGACCTCAAAGCTCTGAACCGCTTTGTGTGGGTACAGATATTCCGAATGTATTCCATTTGTATGGTAGTGGCATCTCTACATCAAGGGGATTTTCTGGTCTCTATCGATATCAAGGACGCTTACCTTCATATTCCGATATGTCAGTCATCAAAATAAAAATAAAAAACAGGTCTGATCATGCCAGTAATACACCTCCATCCCTAATGTATATATAACCCAAAAAAAAGGAAGGAGAATATACCCACCGTGATGTATGTGAAAACGGATTAGTGTGGAGTGTCTTCCATGTAGTAAACAAAATGAGTGTGGAGCCTATCAACTACCTAACCTATAAGTACCCAGAAACGAGGGCGTGATGGGTCCTCCCTCGAACGCCATGTGTTATGGTGATTGAGAGCATGCACATGCTGGACCAGCGTGTGATCCCCTCGTGGGACAAACCGGCGCGGGCGCCGGTATCCACTGACCATAGGGGAAGACGTACTGCGAACCTACGTTACGACACCACATCCGCAGGCGTAATCTGTAGGGCGCAGGGACAAGGATGCAAAGGTGGCCCTGCCCCTCGAAGGAAAGGAGGGGACAGCAGAGGAAGATAAACCCACCTCTAATATTGCATCGCAGCTCCCGGAGCATATCACAGGCCCCCACTAGAGGGATCGTCGGTCACCAGCAGGTTTAGGCGGTACATAAGATCACCAGTTGCTATCAACAGCACACAATCCCAATTAAAAGATATATCCCACCCACAATTAATGTGGATTGGGGAATAAGGCCAGGACAGTATCAGACCATATGGGGCATGTTGGTGTCTTCCACCTACTAAATATGAACATAAAAATAAAAACAGGTCAGATCATGCCAGTAATACACATCCATCCCTAATGTATATATAACCAACAAAAAAGGAAGATTGCCAGGGGGATTTTGAGTTTAGGTGAACACAATCGGCCAACAATAGCATAGTAAGTATTCTGACAAATTTATTGATATTGTTAAAAATACCATATAAAATGCATTAACATATGCCACACATACATTTGTATCAATACATGACAGTATACATGTTTTGATATGAAAAAAACTGTGTTATAGCATAGTGAATGAGAAGCATCTTTGTAACTCAACACGTTTTGTGAGTCGTTGCTCACTCTTCAGGAGTAGATGCGTCCAAACGTATCTAGAAAATATATATAGCGTAATGTCAATTAGCGGGTATGCATATTGGCAAAAAGTGAAGTGTGGAGCCTCATATAAACCCTAGTGGGGAGAAACCATACTTACACATCAGTCTAACCCAGATGGACATTACCAACACTCTCCACCAGCGGCAGTGAAGTGGTCTGGTCCGGGAGCTGAAGGTGTGGGACCCAGGGAGCTCGACTGGGAGACAGGTGAAGGGTGGATAGGCTGTGAGTGTTGAAACAAAATCCCTGGATATCCTTATCACTGACTATAATAAATTAATAAATGTGTGTATGGGTAAAAGAAGTAGAAAACTGCATCACAAAGTATTGATATCGGTAGTATAATAGAGTCTGTATATTAATACAGTGTAACAGAGACATGGATATGAGAACAGGGAAGAAAAAAGAAAGAGGTGCAACCAAGAATTGAGCATGTGGCCAATAGGGTGAGTATGAGTAGGAGAAGAAAACAATGATATGTAATACAGTGGTAGTGTGCGTGTGAATGAGGGACAAGGGAATAAGAAAGAGATGTGTGAATAGATACAATGTCATTCATCAGTGCTTCCTCCGCTTTTCCATGGGCGAAGAACATTATCTATTCGTGGCATTACCCTTTGGTCTCGCCTCAGGATTTCACAAAGTGTTGGCCCTGGTGTTGGCATTGTTGTGCCAGCGGGGGGGGGGGTGGTTGCGGTACTGCAACTGGACTTGGCCTCAGTCAGGGGGTTTCTTCCAGGGGACAAGTTCCGAAAGCTGCAGGATGCAATTCAGCTCCTGTTGTCCAGCAGTCAGTCATCTCTCGAGACTTGCATGCGGGTGCTGGGCCTGATGGTGTCTACCTTCACAGCGGTTCCAATTGCACAGTTCCATAGGAGACCTCTGCAAATAGAGATCTTGCCAAGAGGGACAATAATCTAGGCAATCTGATCCTGTTGAGCCCAGGTACGAGAGGGTCCCTGATTTGGTGGCTTCACTCTCCGGCGCTTCGACAGGGAGAATATTCCCTTCTCCTGTACTGGACGGGGGTCACCACAGATGCCAGCCTCCCTGGGTGGTGTGGCGTTCTCGGCACGGTTTGTGCTCAGGGGGTCTAGACTCTGGAAGAGTGCAGACTACTGCTCCATATACTGGAACTTCGGGTGATCAGACTTTGGCTCATTGGACGAATCGCCTTCAGGGGGGTCCTGTAAGGATTCAATCGGACAATGCCATGGCCGTAGCTTATGGCAATCACCAAGGGGGCACATGAAGTGTCCTGGTGGCTAGGGAAGTAGCCAACATTCTAAGGTGGGCAGAACGCTTTGTTCCAGCCCTCTTCTGAGCATATTCCAGGGGTGGAAAATTGGCAGGCATATTATCTCAGTCGTCAGGCATTGGACCAGGGAGAATGGTAATTTCAGCCGGAGGTGTTTTCATCTGTTGTGTCTCCGGTGGGGAACTTCTGAGGTGGATCTGTTGGCCTCTCATCTCAACAGGAAGGTGCAGAGGTTTGTGGCACGGTCTCAGGATCCTCTGGCCGACGCTACAGATGCACTGGTGGCTCCTTAGGGCCAGTATCGTCTGATATACGCCTTTCCACCTCTAACACTTCTGCCGAGACTCCTGCGAAGGATCAAGGCCGAAGGGATTCTGGTCATCCTAGTGGCTCCAGACTGGCTTCACTGGTCTTGGTACGCAGATCTGATACAGTTGGTCGCCGATGCACCTCAGAGACTTCCTCTCAGAGACGACCTGTTGGCCCATTGGCCAATCTTCTATCTTGCTTTACAGTTGGTGGCTTTAACGGCTTGGCTGAAAGCTGATTTCCAAGAGTGAGCACATTCCAACCGCATTGTGTAAAACATGTTCTAGGAAGATTTACCATCGTGTTTGGAAAAGCATACATTGCGTGGTGTGAATCTCTTGGGGTTTTTTTTTTCAACGTCCTTTGGCCACGCATTCTTTGATTCGCACCTTTATTCAGGGGTTTGCCAATTGGCACTTCCAGTGCGGTCCCTGTTGCTTCCGTGGGCCTTAATTTGGTGCTGTCATTTCTCCAGAAACCGCCTTGTGAACATATTCATGAGATTCCTGCTTACATTGTCCCAGAAGTTAGTCTTCTTGGTGGCTATTACTTCTGCACGCAGGGTGTCGGTGTGGGCTGCATTGTCTTGCTGTTCACCTTACCTGGTGGTTCACAGAGACAAAGTGGTGCTTTGTCCCTGCCAGGCGTTCCTTCCTAACATTTCTGGTTTCCATCTGAATGAAGACAATTGTTCCGATTGGCCTCAGGATTCAAATTTTCCCAACTATCCACTCCATTTCTTCTGAAATGAAGGGAAAGTGGGAGGATAATCTGACCAAATGTTCTATTGAGATGATGAGAATATTAAAAGAATACTATGAGGCTGAAGCTCTCATATTAGACAAGGAAATTGTCGAGATTGTTAACCAATTAGCAGCTTTTCAAAACAAACCCATTTTCAAGGAAAAAAACGTAGAAATCAAAAATGCAGTAGAAAAACACAGTGGTGAAATTATTAAAAGGAAAGACAAAAAAATGAATCGAGATCAACAAGCCTTTAGATCGGGTAGAGCCTATAAATGGGATAAAAACTTCATAGTAGACCTAGAACCTTCAACTCTCAAACCCGAGAAGATGGCAATTGGTCAGATTCCTCTGCCGCGTCATCAACTTCATCTAACTTTTGGAACACACGTCACGAGACACGTCCTGATAAGACCACTAAAAATAGACCTGATAAAAGAAAGGATGATGAAAGAGATTGTCATCCTGATTTAAAAATTACTAGTCAAACTTCACACACAGCTAAAGCCCCCAAACTGGGATCAAATACGGGCACACCAATAATGAGTAATACACAGGGAACGTCCAATACCCCCCTACCCAACTTACAGGGGGCAGTTGGGGGAGCAATCCCCAAAACTTATTCGACAAACCCGCAAGACAGTGCTTTTTTAGAGCAAATGACACTAGGATTACTAGGTCCAATAAAAATCCCCCCGATAGAAGAGAACCCAAAAATCAAGATATAGATACGTTACAGGTAATCAATATATCAGGAATAGAACTAAAACCTGAGGAAATCAGAGTTTTGGAATTGGGGCTAAATTTTTGTCCTTCAAGCGATCTGGACAAGTTTGAATTCATTAAAGATATGAACCTTTTCGCACGAAAATTTAATTTCAGAAATCTGATAGAGGGACCGGATATAAAGAAAAAAGAAGCCCCAATGGAAGGCCTCCTATTGAGCTGGCGGGATTGGACAAAAAAAGACTACAAAATATTAAAAATTCTCACTGAACTTGAGGATGAGTCGGGTCCCCCCTCGGGCGGACCCGCCTCCTCCTCGACATCAACTGAAATACTTAAGGTGAAACAACATACTCCACAACCATTTAAACAAAAATCGAAACGTTTCCCAAGTCAAACTCACCCTAAAGTAGACCTATTTGTACACCTAGTAACTAGAGATATTAAACAAATGAAACTTCAAAAACAGGCTAAAAATTTATCGGAAATTGAATACCAGGCTCTTAAAGATCTGCAGGCAAGAAATTATATTATTATTAAAGCGGCCGACAAAGGCGGAAATGTGGTCGTTTTAAACGACACACAATATACAGAAATGTGTATGGAGATCTTGAACAATCAAGCCTGGTATTCAAGAGTAAGCTGTCTTCAGTTACAAAAAAATCAAAGAGAATTCACACAACTCATCAATCAATATCTCCAATGGGGCATTATTACGAAAGAACTAGCAGATTTCCTCATTATCAAAGAACCGACTACACCTACCCTCTACGCATTGCCAAAAATGCATAAGGGGAAAACCAATCCACCCGGACGCCCTATTGTGTCCGGGATTAATAGTCTTACACAAAACGCAAGTTCCTATGTGGACGCATACTTGCGCCCACATGTAGAAGCATTACCATCATACCTCAAGGACACTATGCATATGCTATTGACAATTGATGGGATACAAATTGAAAAAGACACGTTTCTAGTATCCATAGATGTAGAATCTCTATATTTAAATATACCCCATATTCAGGGAGTTGAAACAATAGAGACCTTCCTTAATGAAAGGGGACTGGACCATAGACGTCTGAATAAATTTATTCTAGATTTATTATTTTTCATTCTCACACATAACGTCTTTGTTTTTGATGGTTCCCACTACCTCCAGGTACAGGGAGTAGCGATGGGGACAAAATGTGCCCCATCCTACGCTAACCTGTACCTGGGGGGGTGGGAACGCTGGCTTTTTTCTCAAGAACATCTTTTACCTTTCATTGAATGTATCGAAATATGGAAGCGATACATCAATGATATTTTTGTTTTATGGTCGGGTCCCCTAGACAAATTAAAAGCATTTATTGATGTACTAAACGACAACACTTTCAATTTACACTTCACATATGCTTTTGATCAGAATAAAATCTCATTTTTAGACCTAGAGATTTATAGAGACCCCAACGATACACTTGCAACAACATTATTTAGGAAACCTACGGCAACCAATTCCCTTTTACATGCAAATAGCAGTCATCCAAAACACGTTATTGAAGGTATACCCACTGGACAATACTATTGAATTAGACGCAATTGCTCACAAGATATAACCTTTGAACAAGAAGCTGAACAACTCCAAAAAAGATTCCTTAACAGAGGCTATAGTAGGAAGAGCACTAAAAGGGCATACAAAAAGGCCAGAGACAGCCCCAGGGACCTTCTTTTGTTTCAAGGTGAACCGACTCCCACACTGAACAAAACTAGAATGATAACCAAATTTTGCTCTCAATCGGATCAATTGAAAAAAATCATGACCAAACATTGGCACTTACTAACAGAAGATAAAATTCTAAATAACTTTGTAGAAACTAAACCCAATCTCATTTTTAGAAGAAATAAATCAGTCGAAGATCTAGTTACAGTCAGTTACTATGAGAGAAACAAAAAAAGGGACCCATGTGCCAAACTTCCCCACGGGACTTTCCCCTGCCGTTCCTGTGCCTACTGTAAATATATTGCCACCAAGTCACAACAAAAACTACCAAATGGAAAAAATTTTATATCAAGACATTTTGTCACCTGTGAGACGATCGGAATTATTTACCTGTGGAAATGCGAATGTCCAGCATTTTACATAGGCAAAACTAAACGTCATTTTTGGGAACGGATTAAGGAACATGTGACTCACACTAAAGGAGGGGATTTAGAAAGCCCCATTGCCCGTCCTATAGCCTATACACACAGATACAAACGACCTAATTTTTGTTTCTTTGCTCTAGAAAGAGTCCACCCAGGCCCCAGGGGTGGTCCCTTTGACAGTGTCATTCTTCAGAGGGAATCCAGGTGGATTTTTAATTTAAATGCCTGCACGCCCCCAGGGCTAAATG
Source organism: Pelophylax lessonae (assembly GCF_965119305.1). NCBI lineage: Eukaryota > Metazoa > Chordata > Amphibia > Anura > Ranidae > Pelophylax > Pelophylax lessonae. The sequence continues at coordinate 737,893,870 of NC_138768.1, forward strand.
AACAGCTAAGCTATGCACCTTTCCTAGAAAAATGACACTGTCCCTCTCAACATGGGGTTTTTTGAGAGGCTCACCACCTTAAACGGTAGATGGAATATTTTCCATTTCAAATTTTGAAGTAACTCTAGTACCCATGATGTTCCTAATATCTTTTCCCTCCCTTTTCTCTCCCTTTCCTTTTTTTTTTTTTTTTTTTTGTTTTTATTCCTTCTTTCCTTACCTCTCATGTTGTATAGAACTAACTAACAGGAGACCTTTTGTCCTGGTATCACATATTCCAGTCCTCAATTTTAAAATGTAAGAAATAGGGGTTTTTCTATTAATTTGATTTTAATATATGTGCCTCTAAATTGCTATGTGTATGTGGCGACAAACTCGCTATGTATAACCTGCATCGAATATAGGATCAATGTGTTGACTTATCTGTTTGCTCACAAATGAATATATTTGTCCCTTTTTTTCATATATGTCTGTCAATAATTTGATACATTTGTTTTACACATAGGTTAACATGAAAATACTTAGAGGTCGTCTTAACAAGACACATATATGACCAAGCCTTTTTTGTATTGGCACTTCTATCATTGCTCTGTCATTCTTTTATGTGCTCTATCTTTCTAATTAGTATACTAAATACCCCAATCTGGGCTCCTTATAGTATCTTATCAGTCTATGTCATTCTGTCCCAATATACTTTAAACATCCTCCCCGATCTTGCTGCTAAATACATCCTCTGCTGACATTCGAGGCTGGAACCGACTTCGTTGGTAAATACATCCTCTGCTGACATCCGAGGCTGGAACTCAATCGTCACTTCCGGTTCGGCTTACCGGAAGTTGACGCCTGAGTTTGATACACAGGAACATCCTCCCGCTTGTCCAATCCGGACAATTGGCGGGCGGATGTGGGGGGCGGGAGACGTGTGAGAGGCGGGTTGGTGCCAATTTCATCCCTATTTAAATACAAACAAATTTGCATCTCACTATTCTCAGCTGATACACGAGGAACATACTCTCTGGAAGATCTCTCTGCCATATATTCAATATACCTTTCCAATTTACATCCACGGAACAAGGTAAGCCCTATTGGCTTTTAACTTAGCTCCTTCATACGTTTCTTATATGGGATCTTAACGGACCCTGTTTTTTGCAATACAAAAAAAAAAAAATAATAATTTTCAAATACTTGCTTTATCTCCCTTACAGATAAAACCCTTATAGCACCTTCTAATTAATGGAACCTCTAAACATCGGCATATAAGTAGCCACAGTCAGACAGAGTTATCAAAGAGAGTCTTCCAATGTGGTTCAGCTGGTGAACTTTTCCTTACCAATATAATTCTTGAAACACATTCAACCTTATGAATACCACATATTATTTATCTTCTTTGGTGGTTCAACTTCATACACCTCTCTAATAACTACCTATTTAACCATTAAAGGGTAAGCCCCCTTTTTTTTTTTTTTGTGAAAACACTTTTTATATTTTTGTTCACACTTTCTATTCCTTATCACCTTTATCACCCTCTTCTTCTCCTCCCCTCGCTCTCATTCCACATATCCGGTTCTCTCTTGAGACCAATATTGTATACACATCTAATGGTGATCACAACCGGACTTTCTTTTCAGCACGGGTTTCATTAGGTTTCTAACATATTCATCCACTCCTATTTTTCTCCTTTTTAGACTCCAATGGGTCCTTGCTAAGTAATTCAACAACGTATCCTGCCATTATTTCTTTCTGTTTCAGGTCGAACAAACTATCCCCCTACGCCCATCCCTCCTCCTCACCCTCCCCTCTCCCTTCCCCTCTTTCCCCCCCCCCTATCCCTGCCCCCCCTTCCCTCCCCTTTCCTCCCCCCTTTCCCTTCCTCTCCTTTACATTGTCCATCTTCTTGTCACCCGTTGTTCATGCTCTATTACTAAGACATGTATTCAACTATCAGATCATACAGCTCTATACAGTAAGAACCAACGATAAAAATCAATAGGTAAGCTATTTTTCTATTACTCGCGAGGATTATCATTATATTATTTGCTTCCCGTTATAGGTAGCATACAAAATAGAAATAATGAAGAATAAATAACATAATTATTACTATTTAACTTAGATAAAACAGGAATCGGTCTTTTGCCTGAATATCCCACCTCTCCCCTCTTGGTCCCTCCCCTTAACCACGCCGGGACTTATGCCTCGCCGTGGCCAGGGATCGGGCCAACAGCGCCCCCCCTTAAGCTCTCCTGACTGTCTACTCTCTACACAACTAATCTCAACTCCCCTTCTTTCCTTCTTCCTTTTTTCTTGCTCCCCTTTCCCCTTTCTTTCTTCTTGCTTCCATACTGACTCTATTGCTATAAGGGCAATATTAATAAGGTTATTTTGTTGTAATAATGAAACATCATACAAACACATGGATTAATGTTGGATTACATTTTATTTGATACCCATATTGGGTACAAGTGGATAATTTTATATACAAATTTGTAGATATAAATAATAGACTGTATTTTGATATAAAACCAAACATAATACTCTTGCAATTTTTGTAGATCTTAATCAATATATTCTTTAAGTTTGATGACAATGTAAGATTTTTTCGAATATTAATGTAGCTGCTATCTATTTCTTAGAAACGCAAATTCTTTTAACTTGCTGGAGCCTGAAGAAGCATTTTCTATGAAACGCGTAGTTCGAGCTTTTGTTTTGATTATATAGTCCCTCAATAGGGCTTACTGTATTATTTATGAATACACCCGATGTACCTCTTATATATGTCTTTTTTGTATATGCATGTATAAACTGTTTTATAATTTTGTAAACAAATAAAATCTGCATCTTATCCTGTTTATATTTTTGGAAGTGTGGAAGTTATCTTATTGTATCTGTGGCACATTTAAACCCCCTGGGCTTGTGCTCGCCTGCACCAATTGGTTGCAGATTTGCACAAACCATCACCCTTTACACACAATCTCTGTTTTTTGGGGGAGGTGCCAAAAATGTTTATCAGCCAGGTTTAATCAGCCACTATCCCCCCCATCACAATTTCTATTGTGTTACCTTCCCTGTGTCCTAAGCCTAAACATACTAAGGAGATTGCCTTCCATACTCTGGATGTGGTTCAGGCAATCAGGGTGTACCTAGTGGCTACCGTATCGTTTAGGAAATCAGACTCACTATTTGTCCCTGCGGATGGACCCCGACGAGGGTTGGCTGCATCTGCCACCACAATTTTCCGGATGGATCAGACAGACGATGGTAAAGGCCTATTCAATTAGGGGTCAGGTTCCTCCCTACCCTGTTAAGGTGCATTCTACTCGGACACTTAGTGCCTTTTGGACCCTCCCTCATCAGTTGTCAGTGATGCAGGTTTGCAAGGCGGCAACCTGGTCGTCTGTGCACACTTTCACAAAACTTTATAAAGTGGATGTTTTGGCATTTGTGGATGCTGCTTTTGGCCGCACAAAGTTTTTGCAGGCTGCTGTTTAAGAGGACATGGTCCTCTTTGAGGGTGTATTGTTCAGGTGAGCTCCAGTTGTTCCTGGTTGAGCTCCCTCTTACCTGGTTGGCTAGGTTTATCCTTTTGGAATTCCTTTCTGCTGTTTTTTCCCACCCCTTTGTTTAATACTGCTTTGGGACGTCCCAATGGTCAAGAAGATTCTGGATCTGTTCGTCAAAGAACGAAAGAGAAAAAAATCTTTATCACCCCTATGGGGCAGTCCCAAGGGCTATACTCCCACTCTCTGCTATAAGAACTCAGTTTTGTTGCAAGCAGTGTCAGAATAAAAACAACCCAACTCAATAGAGGGGTGGGTGCTATGTCCGTCAATGAACATCAGAGAAAAGGTGTAACGGATCCTATAGTCTCTATGAGAGAGATCCGTGCAGCTTCTCCTGAAATCCCAGTAGAAATAACACCAAGAGGTGAAAATAGCTTCCAATCCCCCCCAAACATGAGTCCAGACTTCATGAAGGGGTAAAACGAACGGTTTATTGAACTCACACACAGTCAATTTATATACAACATGGACACATCCCCCTCCTCATCAAATTACTACACACAGGTCAGGGGTTGAATGATTACATTATAATATGTAGATTAAATTGTATACAGGAACTGAACTAATTATCTAGGGAATAACAACCACAAACAGTATTCTAAACAGATGACAATGACTCAATCAACCTGCGGCAGTTAACTGGAAGACGGCCATCCTCGAGCTCATGAAATACAATACACATTATCAAACAGAGGGATACATCAGCATATTCAATGATGTCTGGAAGACAGAGGGTTGAGCTGATGACATTAGTATCTGTCACAAGAAGTACACATCTAAGCATTGTAACTTGGGACAAAATCTTCATACCTCTGGAGAGACATTGTTGACAACTATCACTCTCCCTTACAGGCAAAACTTCAATTTTGTCAAATAGCTCCCCCTTAGTTCCATGGGACGGCATACCCGCCTAGACCCTAACGGGTCGGCTTGGGAATGTCCGGGAAGTAGAGTCTATTTCTCCAGCTCTGTCTGCCGGGATAAGTGGGTTGTGGTCCGTCATTACTGTAAAGGAACGTCCATACAAATACAGCTGCTGTTTCTTGAGCGCCCAAACTAGGGCCAAACACTCTTTTTCAACGGTGGCATAACTAACCTCCCTGGGTAGAAGTTTTCTGCTTAGGTATGCCACCGGATGCTCCATGCCATCCTCCCCAACCTGGCTTAAAACGGCTCCCAGTCCAAACATTGAGGCATCTGTATGAACGAGAAATCTTTTAGTATGATCCGGTGCCGCCACTACAGGTGTTTTACTTAGAGCAGTTTTGAGCTTCTGAAAGGCCTCCTCACACTCCGGGGACCATGCTACTTGTCTGGGGAGGGATTTTCTGGTAAGGTCAGTCAGGGTTTTAGCTATGGCACTATACTCGGGTACGATTTTTCTGTAATAGCCTGTGGTCCCCAAAAAGGCCATAACCTGGGTTTTCGTACGGGGTTGAGACCACTGGGTGATAGCCTCAATTTTTGCTGGTTCAGGCCTTTGCTTGCCTGATCCCACTCTATGGCCTAAGTATTGGACCTCTGCCATGCCTACATGACATTTGTCCGGCTTTAACGTGAGTCCAGCTTTTTGAATCCGTTTGAGCACTGCCGAAATGTGCTCCAGGTGGGCCTCCCAAGTGCTACTATAGATGGCTATATCATCTAAATAGGCATATGCGAAGCCCTGGAAACCCTCCAGGAGCTGGTCTGCCATTCGTTGAAAAGTAGCCGGGGCGTTCTTCATCCCAAATGGCATGACCTTGCACTGGTACAAGCCAAATGGGGTGACGAATGCTGACTTAGGAATAGCGTCAGGCGCCAGGGGGATCTGCCAATACCCTTTACACAGATCGAGAGTGGTCAAATCGTTTCCCCCAGCCATACGGTCTAATAACTCCTCTACCCTAGGCATGGGGTAGGCATCCGTAACAGTCCAGTCATTAAGTTTGCGGTAATCCACAGAAAACCGTGTGGTACCATCTTTCTTAGGTACCAGGACCACTGGGGAGGCCCAAGGACTTTGGGATGGTTCAATAACCCCTAGGGCTAACATGTCCTGGATTTCTTGGAACATGCTTTCCCTAACTGCTTTGGGGATTTGATAGGGTTGCTGTCTCAGAGGTACCGGATCGGGGGTCCCCACCCTGTGGACTGTCAGCGTCGTGTAACCTGGGACAGCAGAAAACATTTCCTCAAACTCCCTTAGCAGCCAAGAAGCCTGCTCCATTTCCTTGGGTTTTAGTTTGGGGCCCAACCCAATCTGTTCCACCCCGTGGGCTCTTTGTGGAGCAAGTGGGGTAAGGTGATGCCCTCATTGTCCTCGCATGCTGGGGCACATACTGCAGAGACTTCCTCCGGTCTCTCCAGGTATGGCTTCAGCATATTAACATGAAAGGACCTGCGGATCCTTTCATTGGCACAATCTGTCACTATGTAGGTAGTGTCACTAACCCTTTCCACTACCTTGTAGGGGCCCTGCCAGGACGCCTGTAACTTGTCTGTCTTAGTGGGTTTTAACACCAGTATCTTTTGTCCTGGCTCTAAGATCCAATCTCTAGCCCCACGGTCGTACCAGCGTTTCTGTCGCTGTTGGGCAGCCCGCAGGTTCTCCCTAACTGTGAGTGCCTGCTACCGGTCCCTCAGCTCCAGAACGAAGGGTACTATAGGGGTACCTGACTCTCCCATATCACCCTCCCAGTGCTCCCGCACCAGGTCCAGTGGTCCCCGGACCCTCCTTCCATATAATAATTCGAAAGGAGAGAATCCCGTGGACTCCTGAGGTACTTCCCGGTATGCGAACAACAGGTGGGGTAGAAACTTTTCCCAATTCCGGCAGGTCTCTGTGAACGTTATCAGCATCTGTTTAAGAGTGCCATTAAAACCTTCACAGAGTCCGTTTGTCTGAGGGTGATAGGGAGAGCTCAGTATGGGTTTTACCCCACAGCTCTGCCAGAGCTGCTGGGTAACTACCGCTGTGAATTGGGTCCCCTGGTCAGATACTATTTCCCTAGGGAAACCAACTCAGGTAAACACTTTTACTAATGCCTCAGCCACAGTTTCTGCATTTATGTTGGACAAGGCTACAGCCTCAGGATAACGAGTGGCATAGTCCACCACTGTAAAAATATATTTCTTACCTGATGGGCTGGGCTTGTGGTCCCACCAAATCTACGGCCACCCGGTAAAAGGGCTCCTCTATTATGGGGAGGGACCTCAGCTTGGCCCTTGGATGGCCACCCCTCTTCCCTACTTTCTGGCACACGTCACATGTCCTACAGTAGTCCTGTAAATCTCGGGTAACACCGGGCCAAAAGAAGGTCTGGGTCAGTCTCTCTGGTCAGGGGAATGTCATGGCTGATACGGAGAAACTCGGCCCTATATTTACGAGGCACTACTAGTTGCCTTTTGGTCACTTGCCTAGCCCCTCTCCCAGTTCCCACGGTCACCCTATATAACAAGCCCTTCTCCCACTGAAACCTCTCCTGGTCTATATCCCCTTGTGGGTTATCTGCCTCCCTCCGGTACCCTTTCAATGTGGGATCCTCCCGCTGTGCTTGCCCGAAGTCTTGGGGGGTACCCCAGTATGGGATAGGGTCTGGGTGTACGGTCGGTGTTATAGTGCTTACCTGGGTATGTGGAGAGGGTGAGGCATCCATAGCTTGTTCCTCAGTCCATCACGCATAGGGGAGGGGCAAGGACGGACGGAGCGCTACGCGAATACCGGCGAGACTGTCAGGCAGACTGAATAGGAGGAATACACAGCCGAGGCAGCTCCCACTATACCACCACGGTATCCGGATTCCACTGTACCTACAATGTATGGCGTTCTGAAGGTGCATGGATGCACCTTAACATGTGAGTGAAATAGTTTATTTTGATCTGTAATAAAAGTTGTGAAGGATATAAGCACTATTTGAGCCATTTTTTTGCATGGTACGCTCACTATCCACCTGGAGAATCTGCTGACAAATTAGAAGGTGATCCCTTTGAGGAGTATCCGCATATACCAGCAACTGGGTCTGATTGAATGCAACCCGAGGTGATCTCCTGGAAGAGCTATCCATAGCCTATATTTGGGTCTGATTGATTTTGATATAAGGTGAGCGCCCAATGACAAGGGGGTGCATGGTTTGGCAAGGATCTGTGACACTTCGGTCACACACTCTGGCTGGGAACACTGCCACAACAAGGTGGCCTGAGTACATATAGAGGACTGGTTAATTATCACCGTGCACTATTTATTATCACGGACTTCTTCCTAAAATATTAGTTTTAAATGTTTAATGGACTGTTTTATGCTTTTTACAATTGTTAGCACATATTAATTATTGATTTTCACATTGCATGGATATATCAACTAAGCACAGTATTCTAGTGTATTAATTTATTGAAGATTCAGCACTCAGCACTTTTCAGTTTCTCAAACGATCGTACTACAAATATTTTTACACTTAAATATAACATGCACTTTTTTTTTTTTTTTTTGGCACTGGATTTTATGACGTAACATATTAAGTATATAGGCTATGATACCATAACATAAGGGCTAACACCCACATGTAATTCACATTTATAAAACATTAACATTGCTATAGGTTTTTATTTTTGCGCAACACTATTTTTATATGATTTTTATCCTCTTGTGATGATCTGGCTCTGGCCTCCCGAGCTTCCCGGATACTCTGTGCTTCTGTACCTTGTGCCATGATTTGCACCACAATTTCTTGTGAGGGGTTAGGTCCCAACATACTTAGTCTCCATCTTACATCCTTTTGGAACTCTGTTTCCTCTGTGTTTGCCATTTGCAGGTTGCTGGCTCGGTCGCTCTCCAGTAGTTCGGCTATTATCGTGGCTTTTGGCTTGTTGCTTGCCCCTAAGCCTCGAGCTTCCAGCAGTTCCTTAAGCGTTGTTCGTTGCAGCCGTTCGTATATATGCGCCATTTACCTCCTCTTTCAGTTCAGGATATCCATTCGGGAGAAAAATCCCACCGCTTGCCACCAGTGTAACGGATCCTATAGTCTCTATGAGAGAGATCCGTGTAGCTTCTCCCGAAATCCCAGTAGAAATAACACCAAGAGGTGAAAATAGCTTCCAATCCCCCCCAAACATGAGTCCAGACTTCATGAAGGGGTAAAACAAGCGGTTTATTGAACTCACACACAGTCAATTTATATACAGCATGGACACATCCCCCTCCTCATCAAACTACTACACACAGGTCAGGGATTGAATGATTACATTATAATATGTAGATTAAATTGTATACAGGAACTGAACTAATTATCTAGGGAATAACAACCACAAACAGTATTCTTAACAGATGACAATGATTCAATCAACCTGAGGCAGTTAACTGGAAGACGGCCATCCTCGAGCTCATGAAATACAATACACATTATCAAACAGAGGGATACATCAGCATATTCAATGATGTCTGGAAGACAGAGGGTTGAGCTGATGACATTAGTATCTGTCACAAGAAGTACACATCTAAGCATTGTAACTTGGGACAAAATCTTAATACCTCTGGAGAGACATTGTTGACAACTATCACTCTCCCTTACAGGCAAAACTTCAATTTTGTCACAAAAGGATTTTACGGTAAGACAAAAATCTAATTCCTGCCTAGTGTCCTACTCCTGTAGGGGGCAGCATAGCCCAATGGTCAAGAAGGTTCTGGAGCTTTGTCCATCAATAAACATCAGAGAAAAGGATTTTACAGTAAGACAAAAATCCAATTTTATTGGATATGTTTTATAACAGAAAGGAGAAAATATCAGGGTTTTGTTTTTTCAAAATTTTCAGTCTTTTTTCGTTTATATCGCAAAAAATATAAGAAAAACCCCAGGGGTGATCAAATACCACCAAAATAGAGCTCTATTTTTGTGAAAAAATTATAATCGATTGCCAGTTGAAAAAGTGCACTGCTGATTAGCAAAAAATGTGCTGGGGGAAAAAACCTTAGGGAGCTCAAGTGGCTAAGTAGTTATTTTATACGTGACATCAAAAAAATAGTAACAGTAGTTATAAACATAGCTACTATCAAAGCTTTCCAAAATATAAATATATTTTCTGTGTATTACAAAAAAATGTAATTTGTCGATTTATGATAAAAAAAAAAACTAAATTATACAATTCCTTGTAGCAGATTATTTGTCTAACATGGAAGTTTATTTTCAGATAACACATAAGTACAGTACCAGGAAACAGAAAGAAGACCAGAGTGACCAGTGATGGTGATGGATCTATTGAATAAACACTATATCTATAGTTTGCATTGTCTAATTAAAACATTCTGAAGGGCCAATACGAGAGATATACTGCTAAACAAAAATGCTTACTTTAAAGTAATACTGGTGTAAAGATACATTTTACTATCTATATTCTCAGCTTAACTACAACCATTATGCCTTGCTCTGGCTGCTGGATATTTTTTCGTTCAACCAGCGGGTTGAGCAAAAATGCAGGAATCTCTCCCTCTGGGACATTGTATTCCGACAGGGGCACTGCTCACTGCAATCACTGGTTGAATGCTGGTTTTCCAACATGACCATTCAATAGAACCCAGACGTTCGACCAGCTTTTGCTGAACTGGCCTTTTTTTTGGCCCATGTGTACCGGGCTTAAGTTTTTTTACCACTCTGACTACAATGGTTTTAGCATGGGGATTATTATATTCTATTATACATACAGTGTGTATATGTAAGCTGTTGAGGATTGAGAATCCTCTGTAGATGAGTCCGCACAGGAGGAATCTCAGTGTTCGGGACTTTCAGACACAGAAAATCTCATTGGGCAGCTGCCAAAATTGCCAAATCTTTTCGGTGCACCCTCACTTGCAGAAAGTGATTTATGCCAATTGAGCTCCTCCGTAAAAGGTATAAACCAGGAAGGCTAATTAGGACATATAACAAGAGCACCACATCCCAGAGTTCATGTTCAGCAAAAATATATTAGTTTACAAATGGACTTTAGAGGTGCTCATTGGACATACACTTGACACAACCCATTATATTTAAAAAAAAAAAATAGGGTAATTCCCCTACATAGTTTATTAGTACAAACAAATGATAAAAAACATTCAATCATTTTTGTTATTACAAAAAGCCGTATCTCCCATATATGTAAAACTATAAAGCATTGTATAAAATATTAATACCATTGATTTACTGAAACCGGGCAATCAATTAAAGTTTTTGTATTGTAAGTAGTTCGTTTTAAAAGCAGTGGCCCAATGTGTTTCACATGAATTATAACCCACTTCCTCGGGAGACAAGTAGGAAAGATACGGTATGCAGAGCAAACCTACAAGTGATAAAACAAGTATTCCGTAACGATATACAAAATATACATTGTCAACTCAACAGAAATAAAAAAATAACATGTATAAAATTGCAGTGTGTCTCCCAGAGATAGCAAAGGTGTTTTTCAATTTTTATAAGTACAATCATTTAGCATACAGAGCAATCACAGTTTAAGAGAGATATACTATATTGTTAAGCAAAAACAGTTGTATAGATAGCATGACATACTTCCCTAAAATCTTCGATCACATAAAACAAATATGTTGTGTAGCACCCTCCTAGGTAGGTGCTAGGTAAACTCATATGTGGCCCTGTCTCCTTATCAGGGGGGCCTGAATTGTCAGCTAGCTGTCTCATGTTTCCAGGTGTGTCTGTTGAGTCTCCCCACTGTATCCAATGAGGGATCTTGTTGGACGGTGAAGGAAACCTAGCACACCAGGGTTTAAGACTGTCCCAGTGGGGGGGGGGGGGGGGTTTGCTGCAATGCACCCTGGGATTGAAAATAAATAAAGAGGGAGCATGTGACAGTGTCTTTTGGCAGGAGCATTAGTCCCAGAAGGAGGTGACGGCTGTTCCTCTCCTGAAAAGTGTGAAGGTGGTCCAGGCAGTCGGCCTTGGGACTGGAGGTTGAGCTGGGATGCAGAAAGGATCCAGAGTGTGCTGACTGAGTGGAGCTGCTGGGCAGAGACCTTCAGGAAAAACAGTGTCTTGAGTACTAAAGATCTGCCCAGGGGTCTTCCAATAAAAGCGGACCACTCCAGAATGGTCAAGGGGATCCAGGATACAGCTAACCAGTAGTGGCAGTAAAGGGGGTGCCAAGTACTAGAGCCCTGAAGATAGGGAAGTAAAAAAGGGGGTGCCAGGAAGGGTCCTGAAGTGTGCAGCAATACAGTTAATAGGAGCTTAAAGGACTTTGGCAGTCAGAGGCAAAAGTCATAGCATTCAAGCCAGCGTTAAAGCGGAGTTCCGGCCACATACACATTTTTGAGATAAAAATACCCCCCTAATCCTAAAAAAACACCAATTACACGAACACTAACCCCACATTATAGTACAGGACAGTAATTGAATTAAGATAAAATCTTACCTTATAAATTGATTTCAGAATGCGGACATCTCCGGTGTTGGCATCTGAAGCCGCTGTGTCCCCCGCTGTGACCTTCTTTGTGGTTTCTGGCTCCCAGAAAGCCGATAGCAATCTCGCGCATGCGCTGTAGATTGCGATCGGCAATCAGAGTAGCGGCCGGGCCATTCCCATTGCATCCTGGGATTGATGACTCACATCTCCCAGGACGCAATGCGAAACCGAAAGTGACGTCCGGGGCCGTGGCCGCAGGAGGAGGAAGTCGAACAGAGATGCCCCTAAAATAAGGTAAGTGACCTTCCCAAAAAAAAAAAAAAGTCCAATTCTTTTTTAACCTGCTTTTCCCCACAGGAATCTGCTAGAAAGAAGAAAAAGAGGGTGGAGCTCCGCTTTTACCGGTATTCAAGTCAGCGTTAACAGGCATCCAGCCAGCGTTAACCAGTGTCAAGCAGCGTTTTAAAGAGTCCCTGCATAATTGTGTATTGTTCAGTTAAAGGAGTATACCACTCATCCCTTCTACCATCCATGTTCCTAAATAAATCCTAAAAACCCAAAGAAACTGGACTGGTTCTTGTCTTGTATCTAAATAAATCCGCGCTAAGGATGTCAAAGGCTGAATAAAGTGTGTGCACAAAAAAGCTGCAGCCTCCCTTGAACTATAGCCAACAGGCTATATAAATAGATATGTAGAATGGAAGGTGATGGCACTGCTTCTTTTATGAAGTGCAAAATAAATATAAGATGTTTAAATATATAATGTTAAAACATAAATATGATTGAGGAATAGGTGAAATGATAAAAAATGCGAAGTTAAAAATCAATAACCAGGTAAAAAGATCAAACATATGATGTTATAAGGAATATAAAATCATCTATAAAATATATAAGATATAAGATATATAAGAAACAACCACCAGAGGGCGTAATGCAAAGTGCAAGCTGTAACAATAAATATGCTTACGTATATGCCAAGGATTAAATATAATAGATATATAACAATACTGAATAAATTGGTAAAACTTCCAAAAGGTGCTGATTCCGCAAGTGATAATATAAATGGTGGTGGATAAAATATACGAAAATGATAAATAAAATAGTGGAAGTGTGCAAGGAAAAAATAAATAATAAATGTGCGGGAAACTATTATGCACGGGATGGATGTGAAAAAAGCAATTGATATAAAGTGCAGCAAGAGGTGATGTAAAATCAATAAATATAATAAAGTGGGTCCAAAATGGATGAGTGTGCAAGAAATTTTGCGGACGAATAAAAAGGTGCAGGAAACTTATTTGTGCAACGTGCAATATAAGTGGTATTTAATCAGTCCATATGATGAAAATAAGTCCATAAATTAGTGGTTGTGACCAAAAATTAGGTGAACAGGTATCTTACGGTGACCCCCAAGGTGGGTGACTGGCGAGTGGTGGGGTGGCCCCTAGTAGAAAGACCTACTCACCAGATGTACCCACCCCACACAGGGGTATAGAGCGGGTACTGTAGAGGTGTCTTGCTTGGTCCTGGCTCTGTGTGGTAGTTCCCTTCCTGGGGGAGATGTAGTGTGGGGTCCGAAGTATCCTAAAATGGGGTCCGGTAGTGGGGTCCTATGTTAATGGTGTGGTATCCAAAACTTCGTGGGCTGCAGAAGACATCACATGACGAAACGTGTACAGCGCCGTCACGTCACTTCCGGTTCCGGTCTCTAGTTGGAACGCATTGCGTTCCGGGACGCCGATACCTCGCTGTTTTACCATTGTGTTCATGTGAGTACCCATTTTGCTGCTGGAATAATAAACGTTTATCAAAACGTTATCACACTATCGAGCTCTCTTTTTCTATGATCCTTCCATCTATACACCCTTGAGTGGCCATATCCGATCAACCCACGAAGTTTTGGATACCACACCATTAACATAGGACCCCACTACCGGACCCCATTTTAGGATACTTCGGACCCCACACTACATCTCCCCCAGGAAGGGAACTACCACACAGAGCCAGGACCAAACAAGACACCTCTACAGTACCCGCTCTATACCCCTGTGTGGGGTGGGTACATCTGGTGAGTAGGTCTTTCTACTAGGGGCCACCCCACCACTCGCCAGTCACCCACCTTGGGGGTGTAATGTTCCGGTACCTTTGGTACCCTAAATTACACTTTCCACATGTGTATGCGCCCTACCATTTACTTTTGGAAAGGTGCGCATACACCTTTAAGACTGGAGCTGTCATCACTCAGCGCCGGACTAGATGGCTATTTAAGGCGTCGGTTCTCACTCACATGTGTTCGTTCAAACACCCTTATCTGGATGCTAACCTTGCTTGAAGCTTCCATGCTTGCAAGCTTACTTCGCTGACGGAACCTCGCTGCGCTGATCCCTGTATCCCGCTACTGGATCATCCGCCTCTCCTGAACCACCCTTCGGCTGTATCGCTAATAGTGCTAAGTACCCCGCAGGGGAATTCTCTATAAGCTTATACTAAGCTTACACTATCTAGCTCTGCATAGTAGAGACTGTTTATCACATCTGCATAAACTAGATTGCTAGCTCTTGAGACTACTGCTACTTTTCTGCACTGGGTTGATCTCTTTTGTATGTCCACCTGCTATTCTATCATCTGCTATCATACAACATTGCTAAACCTTCCTGCATCCATCTGCTACTGTCTCACCTTCAAGTGTCTATCACCTACCACCTCCACTCAACCTATCCCTCAACCTTCATAATTGTGTTACCACATGCATAAAGTCACTCTAAGAACCAGCTTGCTAATTGTGTGTATTTACTGGCTGAAATAAGACCTTCCACACATGATGAGTCATTGAGGTTGGGAATGGTATCTCAGCATATCTCTTACATGGCTACTGACGTGGAACTATTTCTGCAGCTGAAAATCCACACCATATAAAAACGCAGGAGCGTTACAGATTGAACGAACCTAAAAATGGATTCAGCAGAAATAGTTCCGGAAATAACCACTCAGGTGATACAATTAAAACAGCAAGTATCTGCGTTAATACACGCACTTGCTGAATTAAAAGAAGACAATCAGGCTCTGTCGCAGCAGGTAATTAGACTGACACAACTTACCTCTGCTCAGTCCCCTGAACCCAAGATAAATCCCCCTTTGGTATTTACAGGCGATCGCAAAAAATTTCGCGAATTTAAAAACGCATGTGAGTTACTTTTTTTGCTAAAACCTCGTACCTACCTTACTGATCACATTAAGGTTTGTACTATTATTTCTTACCTATCAAGCGATCCTCGAGCCTGGGCAGATTCTCTTTTTGAGAAAAACGACCAGCTTCTCAACTCCTATGCCTTGTTCCTGGCAGAGCTCACTAGCCTATATGATGACCCCAATAGGCAGAGTACTGCTGATCTTCAGTTAAGATCCTTGAAACAAGGAAGGAGGCCTGTGGAAGACTTTGTCGCAGAGTTCAAGAGATGGACCCTTGATTCAGAATGGAATGATGCATCTCTGAAAACCCAATTTAGGCTTGGCCTATCAGAAGCCGTTAAGGACGAGCTCGCCCGAGCGGATATGCCAAAAACCCTGGATGCATTAATACAACTCAGTATTACCATAGATAGAAGACTACGAGAAAGAAAGGCTGAAAAGATGGGAATGCCATTATCCGTTTCCTCTCGGAGTCTGGCCGTTGACCCCGTTCCTATGGAGGTAGGAACCATACGCCCACCGCTATCAACTATGGAAAAAGCCAAAAGACGAAATGAAAATCTCTGCTTGTACTGTGCATCCCCGGATCACAAGATAAACGTCTGTCCCCTAGTCAACAAAAAGAAGGGTGAGTGTTCACATGTCTCTCTAGGAGGATTGATTGATATTGGGGTACTTTGACGCAGTAGTGGGCTTGAGCACGATATGGCCATATGGTGGGACCAAACCCCCATTTTTATTTATGGACTCTCTTCAGATTTGGTAGTAATTTCTTTTGCATTTGCGCGCTATTCTTTTTTTAATATACATGTCTTTTGGTTCATAGCTGCAGCAGCTTTGGAAATACATGGGTATGCTCCCCCAAATTTTTTGCCTGTTTATTATGTATTCGGTCTGACCAGACTATCGAGGTTGAGCAGCCCTCCCCACCCCCCACATACACCTGTACTCAATCAGTGTCCACCATCAAATGGATATAGGAGGAGTCCCCTGTAGTGCATTTGCACATTTTTCCCAGCAAGGAGTGTTGCCTCCAAGGGTTAGAAGGGCTGGATTCATCTCTTTTTCATGGATAGTGTAGGACCCACTGATAATGGGGTACTTTGACGCAGTAGTGGGCTTGAGCACGATATGGCCATATGGTGGGATCAAACCCCCATTTTTATTTATGGACTCTCTTCAGATTTGGTAGTAATTTCTTTTGCATTTGCGCGCTATTCTTTTTTTAATATACATCTCTAGGAGGATTGACAACTTCATTCACTAACCCCTACATTTCTGTTTTTTTGACATTACAGTGGGACCAGAACAGGATTACTACTAAGGACATGATTGACACAGGATCTTGTGGAAATTATATGGATATATGTTTTGCTGCTTTAAATAAAATTCCTATTATTTCTAAACTCAAACCTGTCTCAGTAAGTCTTATTACCGGTGTTCCGTTATCCTCTGGTCCGATCACCGATCAGACACAAGCACTTCTAGTCACTATTAACGAGTCTCATAGGGAGACTTCTACCTTCGATTTAATACCATCACCCCACTTTCCCATTGTGTTGGGACTTCCCTGGTTGCACACACACCAACCAACCATAGATTGGAAGAAACGGTCCTTGACCTTCCCTTCTTGTTATTGCGAGGAAACGTGTAACCTCCCGTTTTCCGGGAAGATTCTGTCTGTGGTGACAGATGAGATTGCACCACTATGTTATCAGGATCTTTCTGAGGTTTTTCTTGAGAAAAATGCTCAAGCATTACCTCCTCATCGAGACTATGATTGTAGCATTGATCTACTCCCAAATAGCAAATTGCCGTTCGGTCATGTTTATCCTCTTTCACAGGATGAACTTGCCCATCTCAAAACCTATTTGGATGAGAACTTGGAAAAAGGTTTTATTAGACCTTCCACTTCTTCCACAGCAGCAGGACTCTTTTTTGTTCCCAATAAAGATTCAAGTCTCAGACCTATCATCGACTACAGGAAATTGAATGCTATCACAATAAAAGATCGCTATCCTCTACCGCTTATCCCTGAGCTCATTGAGCAGGTGCGTGGAGCTACCTATTTTTCAAAATTAGACCTGAAAGGAGCATACAATCTCATTCAAATCCGTGATGGACACGAGTGGAAGACTGCGTTCAGAAATAGATACGGATTGTTCGAATATCTTGTGATGCCATTCGGCCTATGCAATGCCCCTGCAGTTTTCCAACGATTTATAAACGATATTTTTAAAGACTTACTAGATGTCTGTGTTGTGGTATATCTGGACGATATACTTATATATTCACGGACCCTGTCTGAACACATAAGACATGTAATACTTGTATTATCGAGATTGCTTGCACATAATCTTTATGTGAAGCTGAAGAAATGCTTGTTCCATAAAGATGAGGTACTCTTTCTAGGCTACATCATATCCAAAACAGGAATCGAGATGGACATGAGTAAAATATCCTGCATTCAGGATTGGCCTACACCAACTACACGCAAGGCGCTACAGCGATTCCTGGGATTTTCAAATTTCTACAGGAAGTTCATAAAAAACTTTTCTGCTATTGTGA
Source organism: Pelophylax lessonae (assembly GCF_965119305.1). Lineage (NCBI taxonomy): Eukaryota > Metazoa > Chordata > Amphibia > Anura > Ranidae > Pelophylax > Pelophylax lessonae. Next base: position 737,911,545 of record NC_138768.1, read on the forward strand.
GACCCCTCACACAGCTCACTAGCATAAAAATACCATTTAAATGGTCAGAAGAAGCAAATAAGGCTTTCCACTTGTTAAAGACAAGGTTTACTTCCGCTCCCATATTACGCCATCCAGACCCATCCCTCCAATACATTCTGGAGGTAGATGCGTCAAACCTGGCAGTAGGAGCAATACTCTCCCAACGACCTACCCCCACTTCACCACTTCATCCAGTCGCCTTTTTTTCTAAATCCCTGAGCAGTCCCGAGATAAATTACCCCGTGGGTGAGAAGGAACTGCTTGCTATAAAATTGGCTCTGAAGAATTGGCGACATTTACTCGAAGGCACCCAATTACCAATAATTATATACACGGACCATAAAAACCTCCAATATCTTCAGACTAGCAAAACTCTCTCGCATCGACAGGTACGATGGTCACTATTCTTTCTAAGGTTTAACTTCCTAGTGACCTACACACCTGCAGATAAGAACAAAAAGGCGGATGCACTATCACGACTAACTGAAGAAAACTACTTTGAAATTCCTTCCGTTCCTATAATACCTCACAAACGCATTATTGGAGTTGTCCGTTCCTTGAAGGAAGAGGTTCTGCATGGTATAAGGTTGGATTCACCCCCACCACAACTAACTACCGATAAAGAAGGCTTCCTCTACTACAACGACAAACTTTACATACCACCTACCCTACGCACCAAGATCTTGGAATTATCGCATGATGTGCCTATGGCAGGACATATGGGTATGACAAAGACTTTCAATTTGATTTCTCGGCAATTCTGGTGGCCTGACATGAAAACATCTATACAAAAATTCGTCTCTTCATGCAATGTCTGTGCCAGGTCCAAAATTGACACTACGAGACCATCCGGTCTACTATGCAGTCTACCAATACCCCAAACTCCATGGGAGGTTCTGTCATTGGACTTCATCGTAGAATTGCCTCCTTCCAAAGGATTTAATACCATCTTGGTGTCAGTGGACCATCTGACAAAGATGGCACATTTCATTGCTATTCGCAGACTACCTTCGTCCAAACAAACGGCAGAACTCCTGATGAAACATGTCTTCAGATTACATGGTATCCCAAAAACTCTTTTGTCTGACCGTGGATCCCAATTTATTTCTAAATTCTGGCAAGAACTATGTCACATACTACGGATTGAGCGGAAGCTCACTTCTCCTTACCATCCGCAGACCAACGGACAGACTGAAAGAGTCAACCAATGCATCGAGCAGTATTTACGTTGTTACACTTCTTACCAACAGGATGATTGGTTGGATCTTCTCCCCCTGGCAGAATTTGCCTACAACAACGCAACTCACAGTACAACCAAGCAGAGTCCGTTCTACTTGAACTATGGGTTCCATCCCTCTATTCTCCCTCCACGCATCCTTCCTTCAAATAACCCAGTAGCCTCAGACTATCTTTCCCAAATAAAGGATTCTCTGGGTTTACTAAATACTACCATTGCACACGCTCACAGTCAACAAAAGAGGTACTATGATCTTCGTAGAAGACCTTCTCCACAGTATACTATCGGGGACCTCGTTTGGCTCTCAACAAAAAACTTGAGACTGAAGATCCCTAGCAAAAAGCTTGGACCTCTGTTCTTGGGACCTTTCCCAATCAAGAAACTTATTGGAAAAGCTGTAGTGCAGCTTACATTGCCAATGGACCTAAAAATCCACCCCATTTTCCATGTGTCGCTACTAAAACCCCATGTTCCGGACCAAGGAATAAGGCCTAATATTCCACCTCCCCCTCCTGTACAAGTTAAAGGTGGAGAAGAATACGAGATAAAAGAGATTCTGGATTCTCGTATCTACAGAAGAAGACTTCAGTACTTGGTTAGATGGAAGAACTATGGGCCCCAAGACGACACCTGGCTAAACACCTCTGACATACATGCCCCTAGATTAATCCGCAATTTTCATGCGAGATACCCAGACAAACCAGCTCCAGAGGCCTTCAGGAGCAGGCCTTAAGGGGGGGGTATTGTAATGTTTCGGTACCTTTGGTACCCTAAATTACACTTTCCACAAGTGTATGCGCCCTACCATTTACTTTTGGAAAGGTGCGCATACACCTTTAAGACTGGAGCTGTCATCACTCAGCGCCGGACTAGATGGCTATTTAAGGCGTCGGTTCTCACTCACATGTGTTCGTTCAAACACCCTTATCTGGATGCTAACCTTGCTTGAAGCTTCCATGCTTGCAAGCTTACATCGCTGACGGAACCTCGCTGCGCTGATCCCTGTATCCCGCTACTGGATCATCCGCCTCTCCTGAACCACCCTTCGGCTGTATCGCTAATAGTGCTAAGTACCCCGCAGGGGAATTCTCTATAAACTTATACTAAGCTTACACTATCTAGCTCTGCATAGTAGAGACTGTTTATCACATCTGCATAAACTAGATTGCTAGCTCTTGAGACTACTGCTACTTTTCTGCACTGGGTTGATCTCTTTTGTATGTCCACCTGCTATTCTATCATCTGCTATCATACAACATTGCTAAACCTTCCTGCATCCATCTGCTACTGTCTCACCTTCAAGTGTCTATCACCTACCACCTCCACTCAACCTATCCCTCAACCTTCATCATTGTGTTACCACATGCATAAAGTCACTCTAAGAACCAGCTTGCTAATTGTGTGTATTTACTGGCTGAAATAAGACCTTCCACACATGATGAGTCATTGAGGTTGGGAATGGTATCTCAGCATATCTCTTACATGGCTACTGACGTGGAACTATTTCTGCAGCTGAAAATCCACACCATATAAAAACGCAGGAGCGTTACAGGGGGTCACCGTAAGATACCTGTTCACCTAATTTTTGGTCACAACCACTAATTTATGGACTTATTTTCATCATATGGACTGATTGAATACCACTTTTATTGCACGTTGCACAAATAAGTTTCCCGCACCTTTTTATTCGCCCCCGCAAAATTTCTTGCACACTCATCCATTTTGGACCCACTTTATTATATTTATTGATTTTACATCACCTCTTGCTGCACTTTATATCAATTGCTTTTTGCACATCCATCCCGTGCATAATAGTTTCCCGCACATTTATTATTTATTTTTTCCTTGCACACTTCCACTATTTTATTTATCATTTTCGTATATTTTATCCACCACCATTTATATTATCACTTGCGGAATCAGCACCTTTTGGAAGTTTTACCAATTTATTCAGTATTGTTATATATCTATTATATTTAATCCTTGGCATATACGTAAGCATATTTATTGTTACAGCTTGCACTTTGCATTCCGCCCTCTGGTGGTTGTTTCTTATATATCTTATATATTTTATAGATGATTTTATATTCCTTATAACATCGTATGTTTGATCTTTTTACCTGGTTATTGATTTTTAACTTCACATTTTTTATCATTTCACCTATTCCTCAATCATATTTATGTTTTAACATTATATATTTAAACATCTTATATTTATTTTGCACTTCATAAAAGAAGCAGCGCCATCACCTTCCATTCTGCATATCTGGTTCTTGTCTTGGTGCTCACACTTGGAGAAATATGCCTAAAGGTATTGTTGTTGCTAGCGGTAACCCAGGGGGACCCACATCCAGCAACTCTGCTGGGAACAGTGTTACATTTGGGGGCTCATCCAGATTTCCACCCTGGGTTACTGGGCTGATTGCTAACGACAACGGATGAAGAAAATTTTCTAAATCTCCATTTTTGTGTCCGGGACTATGATCTGATCTCCAAACCAAGTGTGAGGCCAGCTCTACAGGAGACAGGGAGAATCGGATGAAGATTGAAGTGCACTTGGAAGGTTGCGCGTGGCAACACAAATGTTCCAGTCAGTACTGCAAAATGGTGGGAACCTTCCACTTCAGCTATGAAATGCACTCTGCTATAAAGTATTGGAGAGCAGGGAGGAGGCATTTGACTGTGAATAAAAACTGTATCTGCCTGACAGCAAAGGGTTCAAGTGTGGACGGAGAAATGGCGGCCAGGGGCACATGGAGCAGGGTGCCTTGGGCCGTGTGTGTGTCAAGGCTATATGAACTAATGTTGACCATGCATATGACAGCGGGACATTCATTTTGTATAGTAACAGCAGCGATACTGTGAACATTGCAGTCGGCCATGCCGGGAGAGGCAGTGGGGCGTTCTTCGGAAGACAGTATGGTGAGCCTTGTACATGTGTCAGGAAGAGGACTGTCTACCGTGCATGTGACAGTGGGACTATTCTCTGGCCTGGCAAAGAGGGACAGCTGGCTCCAGGAGAGGGAGGCGCAGCTGGGGCCCTGCTACAAGTAAGAAGAGTGGAGGTGTGTCTAGTGAAGGACATGGCCCGCTTTGCAGTGACTTCCATGTCGGCTGAGGAGAGAGAATGCGGCATTGGAAGGGTTACTGCACCGCGAGCCAGAAAACACTGCCTAGCAGGAGGAGCCATCACCAAACAAGGAGTATGGGTGGAGACATTGGTCACGCCCAGCCAATCAGGAATGACTAGGGGAGCCCATATATTACTTTCCCCTTCGGGTGTGGCTGAGAGGAAGACACGTGCGAGGAGAAGCAACATGGAGCTTGCTGGAGAGCGGAAGTGCGCAACCGCAACTACTTCACCCGCTGGCGGATAACCTGCTGGGCAGATCCGGGAGCAGACCGGGAAGCCATATCAGACATTCGTATGGGATACTGGCATATGGATGGTGCCCGAAGGAGGACTGGCGCTGTGCACCGGAGGAGGCATTTGGCCCTGGTATGTCCCCAGTGTGCGAATGTTACTATGTGGGTGCAGGCATGGGGCCAGTGCTGGCATTGCGGTTATCTGCTGCTGCGGGCGGAGAGGGGTGAGGGTCGGCCCAGATGGATGTGTGTGGCTTGGGAGACAGGATTCTCTTGGGAGATGACGACCATGGAGTCGGGGCTCCTCTGCGGAGGCGGGAGGGGCATATTCAGAGACCTAATGCAGCTGGAGGCCATGCAATCTGGCGGTGGTTCAGCTTTGGCATTAGGAGGGACTTGGCCACAAGGAAGAGGGTGCATGCAAGTACAGAGGGACGGGAAGTGGCCAGAGAGTGCACCAAAAATCACTGCAGCAGAAACCAGGTCTGCCCCCATTCCTATTTCTAAAGAAAGATGGCCCATGGCCGTCGAGGCCTCAGCAGCTAGTGTGAGCAGTGAGGAAGAGGCCGGGGTCATCGACGTGGGGTCTCCACGTTTCCAGTGCAAGTATGAATCAATCGAGAAAGGGATTGATGACTGGAGGTCTGAGGATAAAACGGAATGGGACTGGGAATCTGAAGTTTAAAGCAGTTCACCAGGTCCCGATGCAGTGGAAGTGCCTGGCAAAGAGACTAAAGAGTCTATAGAGGTGGGGCGTGGCCGGGATGTGAGACTGCACGGACGCTCTGGGCTCCAGCTCCGCTCCTGCCTTCATCCTATCTCTTCCATCGGCATCCATCCCTTGCATTTAAACCCCCAAAAAACTCACCCTGGGGACCAGGAGGAAGGGCGGCACGTCGCGGATTTCTCCGTTTTCGCCGGGGAAGCTGCGGTCCGCCAAGTCATCCCGGAGCTCCTCTCGGTCTTCGGGTCCCGCGGCGGCCATCTTGGACACGAGGTCTCCTCCGGCAAAGATGTCTGCTGGTGCTCAGCCTGCTCGGGACCCCGGCGGCCCTCCCGGATCCTTCTCCGGCTGATATCCTGGAGGCGATAAAGGCGTGCAAAGACACCCTTACCGCTAAAATGGACTACCTTGCTACGGACATTAGCTTGATACGCCATGACCTGGATAAGTTCCGTTCCCGCGTGACGGAGGCAGAGGAGAGGATCTCTCAACTGGAAGACTCCACTCGGGCCGACTCTACCGAACTCCGCGCCCTTCAGATCCAGGTTAGGGCGCTGCAGGACAAGGCGGTGGATACGGAGAACCGCCTCCGTCGCAACAATGTCCGCATCTTGGGCCTCCCGGAGCGAGCGGAGGGTGCTAAACCGGTGGAGTTTGCCGAAACGTTCCTGCCTTCACTGCTGGGCCTTCCTGCCATGCCGCCGACGTTCGTGGTGGAGCGGGCGCACAGGGTCCCCCCGACCCCCCCAGTGCCGGGCGCCTCTCCGAGGCCTTTCCTCCTCCGCCTGCTCAATTACAGGCACCGTGACCAGATCCTTGCTGCAGCCAGGGCCAAACAGGAGGTCTGCTATGAGAATGCCAAGCTGATGTTCTTCCCTGACGCCTGAGGTCCAGAGCAAACGGCGCCAGTTCACCGACATCAGAAAAAGGCTCCGGGACAAGGGCCTGAAGTACAGCCTCCTCTACCCCAGTCGCCTGCGAGTCATTGATGGAGACCGCGCTCAATTTTTTGATTCCCCTGAAGCGGCGGCTGCCTGGCTGGACGTTCGTTGACCTGGATGATCGCTCGGCTGCCCGTGGACCTCCTGAACTGTCACAAGTATTGGAATTACCTGTCCCCCTTCAGCCGGGTGCCTCTCCTGTGCTCCCCTCCTCCCCTTGTCTTCTTTTTTGCCTGGACCATTCCATTGCTGACTTTGCCTCCTTGGAATAGCCTGTCTGCTTTGGTCCCCATCTTACCGCCCTGTTGCTCTTCCCCCCCTCTATCTCCACACCTGGATGGATGTCCCTATTCACTGGAGCTATCCCTCTCCTAGTGCTGCTGATTTCATTTTACCTGCTGAATTTCTTCTCTGTACTGGTTGGACTGTGATTTCCCGGCCCAGAAGGGAGTCTGGGTCTCTTCACTTTTTGTTTTCTCCCCCCCTTGCTAAGACTGCTCGGCAGGCTGCACCGTTAGTGGCCTGCGAAACTGTTTTTTCTGTTTTGTTTTTGGGTCAAGATCGTCCCCCCGCCTCCCCTGTGTTTTATGGGGTGTCCGGGGCACGATAGGGTGAGCCGCTCCGGCTCTGGGAAATGTTTTACTGTGTTTTTCTGTTTTTTCTTTCTTTATTTTTTGGTTGTGTGTTTTGCTGTTTGGTGCATTACTCTCTGTTGCGCTGCTACTCACCAGCTGTGTCTGCTAGCCTGCGGGCTGGCTGGCCCTCTTATGCCCCTTGTACCTAGCTATGGCGTCACTTAAGCCCTCTAACTTCTCAATCCTCTCATGGAACGTCCGCGGCCTGAATAGCAAATTTAAGCGGGCGCAGCTATTTCAATATGTTAAGTCCCACAATCCCTCTATCCTGGTGCTGCAAGAGACACATCTGGTGGGTGGCAGACTGCAGGCCCTCAAGAAACCCTGGGTCCAGCGGGCCTTCCATGCATCTTATTCCTCCTATGTCAGGGGAGTATCGGTGCTGGTACGTAAGACCCTGCCCCATGAGGTAGAGGCCGTCCACACAGACCCCTTGGGCAGGTTTGTCGTGCTGGTACTCACCCTATGGAGGCAGCGCTACATTGTGGTGGGGGTTTATGTGCCCCCACCTTTTAAGGCCGAAGTCCTTTACACTGTGCTGGAAAAGGTGTCCCTCTATGCCCCCTTCAAACTGTTAATTGTTGGAGATTTCAATGCCATCCTCTCCCCCGACCTGGACAGGCCGGTTCTGCCCAAAGTGTTCTCCCGCGACCTCCTTGATTGGGCGGAGGCGGCGGGGGTCTGGGAGGCCTGGCGCTGGAAACATCCTGAGCGGAGGGAATACTCCTGTTTCTCCGCTACGCACAAGACCTCCTCCAGGATCGACCTTGCCTTTGCCGGCCCGTCTGTCCTGTCGGATGTGGAGGGGGTGGCATATCTCCCGAGTGGTCTGTCTGATCATAGTCCCTTGCTGGTCACGTTGCGATCTGGGTTGACCCGCGATGGATCCATGTGGCGCTTGGGCGCGCACTGGATAGACCAGCCGGATGTCTCGCGACAGGCCCCTTGTAACGCTCCTGCGTTTTTGTATATAGGCTGGATTTGCAGCTGCAAAATCTCCACTCAGTAGTCATGCAGAGATATGATGAATACCAGATCCAACTCTCCAGGACTCATCACTGTGGGCCTGTCAGCTTCAACATACAGATATATACACACTCAATGAGATGTTCCTGGAGTGATAGGATGTATATGGTAGTATGAAGGTGATGTGCTGAAGGGACAGGTGTGAACAGTGACAAGGATGGTAAGTACTTGACAGGTTTGTACAGGAGAGTTCAAGATGGTATTTAGGAATGCAGATAGGTTAGTATCGAGTATGCTAATAGGTGGTGATGACAGCAGATGACAATACAGGATAGACTAACCCAGTGCAAGGATAGATAATAGTAGACAGGAGAGCTAGCAATCTATGCAGCAGTGCAGATGATAGATGGTATTGGTCTCAAGAGCTAGCAATCTATATGATAGTGCAGATGATAGGATAGCATAGATAGGTAGTAACAGTCTTTAATGCAAATAGTAGTAGTGTAAGTTATGGAGGGTTCCCCTGCGGGGTACTTATCACTAGAGTATAGCAGTAGAAGGTCCGGTGGTGAGGAAGTGATCCAGTAGCGAGATACAGGGATCAGTAGCGAGGTTCGGTTCTAAGGAAGAGATCCTGTTAGCGAGATACAGGGATCCTTGTAAGCATATGAGCTTCACGGCAGGTTATGCGGCGTTGAACGAACATGTGAGTGAGAATGCCGGCGGTTGAAATAGCCGCTCTGCGGCGCTCAGTGATGACAGCATCGGTCTTAAATGTGTATGCGCACCTTACCAAAAGAGAATGGAGGGGCGCATACACTATGGAAAGTGGAATAAAGGGTACCAGAGGTACCAGAACATTACAGTACCCCCCCCCCCCCTAAGGCCGGCTCCTGAAGGCCTCTAGAGCTGGTTTTTCCGGGTATTTCGCGTAAAAATTGCGAATCAGCCTAGGGGCATGTATATCAGAGGTATCCAGCCAGGTATCGTCTTGGGGTCCATAGTTCTTCCATCGTACTAGATATTGGAGTCTTCTTCTGTGGATACGAGAACCCAGAATCTCCTTTATCTCAAATTCTTCTCCGCCTTCAACTTGTACAGGAGGTGGAGGTGGGATGGTAGGTCTTATTCCTTGGTTTGGAACATGTGGCTTTAATAGCGACACATGGAAGACAGGATGGATCTTGAGATCTGTTGGTAAGGTGAGCTGTACTGCAGCTTTTCTGATTAGTTTCCTGATTGGGAAGGGTCCCAAGAATAAAGGCCCAAGCTTTTTGCTAGGGATCTTCAATCGTAAATTTTTTGTTGATAGCCAAACGAGGTCCCCAATAGCATACTGAGGAGAAGGTCTTCTACGAAGGTCGTAGTACCTTTTTTGTTGACTATGAGCGTGTGATATGGTAGTATCGAGTAAACCCAAAGAGTCTTTTATTTGGGTGAGGTAATCTGAGGCTACTGGGTTACTCGATGGCAGGATGCGTGGTGGAAGAAGAGTGGGATGAAACCCATAGTTCAAGTAGAATGGACTTTGCTTCGTAGTACTGTGGGTTGCATTGTTGTAAGCGAATTCCGCTAGAGGAAGGAGATCCACCCAATCATCCTGCAAGTATGATGTGTAGCAGCGTAGATATTGCTCAATGCACTGGTTGACTCTTTCAGTCTGTCCGTTGGTCTGAGGATGGTAGGGAGAAGTGAGCTTTCGCTCAATGCGTAGAATTTGACAAAGTGCTTGCCAAAATTTAGAAATAAATTGTGAACCACGGTCGGACAAAAGAGTCTTTGGAATTCCATGCAACTTGAACACATGTTTCATCAGTAGTTCCGCTGTTTGTTTGGATGAAGTTAGTCTACGGATAGCGATGAAATGTGCCATCTTTGTCAAGTGGTCCACTGACACTAGGATGGTATTAAATCCTTTGGAAGGTGCTAGTTCTACTATGAAATCCAAAGAAACAACTTCCCATGGAACCTGGGGTATTGGTAAACTACAGAGCAGTCCAGATGGTTTTGTAGTGTCAATCTTAGACCTTGCACAGATGTCACATGAAGCAACAAATTTTTGTACAGACGTCTTCATATCAGGCCACCAAAATTGTCTGGCGAGCAAATTAAAGGTTTTCGTCATACCCATATGTCCTGCCATGGGCACATCATGCGATAACTCCAAGATCTTGGTGCGCATGGTAGGGGGTATATAAAGTTTGTCATTGTAATAAAGGAAGCCTTCTGCATCAGTACTTAGTTGTGGTGGAGGTGAATCCATTCTTATACTATGCAAAATCTCTTCCTTCAAGGATCGAACAACACCAATAATACGTTCATAGGGTATTATGGGAATGGACGGGATTTCAGCGCAGTTATCTTCGGTTAGTCGTGATAGCGCATCCGCTTTTTTATTTTTTTCTGCAGGCGTATAGGTCACTAAGAAATTAAATCTTAAAAAGAATAATGACCATCGTACCTGCCGGTGGGAAAGAGTCTTGTTAGTCTGGAGGTATTGAAGGTTTTTATGATCTGTATATATGAGTATCGGTAACTGGGTACCTTCGAGCAGATGTCGCCAATTCTCCAGTGCCAATTTTATGGCAAGCAACTCCTTTTCACCCACTGGGTAATTCACCTCTGGGCTGCTTAGTGATTTTGAAAAGAAAGCAACTGGGTGAAGTGATGAAGTGTTTGTTGGTCGTTGGGAGAGAACTGCTCCTACTGCCATATTTGACGCATCTACCTCTAGAATATATTGGAGGGATGGGTCTGGATGGCGTAGTATGGGAGCAGAAGTGAAGCTTGATTTTAACAAGCAGAAGGCTTGATTTGCCTCTTCTGACCATTTGAATGGTTTTTTGATACTTGTCAGTTGTGTGAGAGGTCTCACAATGGCGGAAAAGTTCTTGATGAACTTCCTGTAGAAGTTCGAGAATCCTAGGAATCGCTGTAGGGCCTTACGAGTTGTTGGTATAGGCCAGTCTAGGATACAGGATATCTTACTCATATCCATCTTAATTCCAGTTTTGGATATGAAATATCCTAGAAATAATATTTCTTCTTTATGAAATAGGCATTTTTTTAATTTCACGTATAGACTGTGTGAGAGCAGTCTGGACAGCACAAGTCTTACATGTTTTATGTGTTCAGGCATAGATCGAGAATAGATAAGTATATCGTCTAGGTATACTACAACACAGACATCAAGTAAATCTCTAAAGATGTCGTTTATGAACCTCTGGAAAGCAGCAGGAGCATTACATAGGCAGAATGGCATCACAAGGTATTCGAATAGTCCGTATCTGGTTCTGAATGCTGTTTTCCACTCGTCCCCATCACGGATTCGGATTAGGTTGTATGCCCCTTTCAGGTCTAATTTGGTGAAATAAGTAGCGCCACGCACTTGTTCGATAAGTTCAGGGATAAGCGGTAAAGGATAGCGATCCTTTATCGTAATCGTGTTTAATTGTCTATAATCGATAATAGGTCTGAGACTGGAATCCTTATTGCGGACAAAGAAAAGTCCTGCAGCAGTGGAAGAAGTAGAGGGTCTAATGAACCCTTTTGTCAGATTCTCATCCAAGTATTCCTTGGGATGAGAAAGTTCATCCTGTGAAAGGGGATAAACATGACCGAAAGGCAATTTGCTGTTAGGGAGTAAATCGATCGTGCAATCGTAATCCCTATGGGGAGGCAATGCTTGAGCATTTTTCTCAAGGAACACTTCGGACAGATCCTGATAGCATAGTGGTGCAATTTCATCTGACACCACAGATAGAATCTTCCCATAAGATGGGAGGTTACACGTATTCTCACAATAGTGGGAAGGGAAAACCAAAGTCCGTTTTTTCCAATCTATGATTGGTTGGTGTGTGTGTAACCAGGGAAGTCCCAAAATAATAGGAAAATGAGGTGAGGATAGTATATCAAAAGTGATGGTCTCCACATGTGACTCGTTGGTAGTGGCAAGGAGTGCCTGTGTCTGGTTGGTGATTGGACCAGAAGACAGTGGAATACCATTAATGAAACTAACAGAAACAGGCTTAGATTTTGAAATAATAGGTATTTTATTTAAGGTAACAAAGCGTGTATCAATATAGTTTCCACAAGATCCAGTGTCGACCATAGCCTTGGTGGTGATCCTAGTTTGGTCCCACTGTAATATTAAATGAACAAAAAGATAGGGTTTAGAAAAGGAAGTCGTTAATCCTCCCAGTAAGACATGTGAACACTCACCCTCTTTTTTGCGAACAAGGGGACAGGTGCTTATCAAATGATCCGGGGATGCGCAGTACATGCAGAGATTTCTGGATGTTCTTCTAGCTCGTTCAGTAGTCGTTAAAGGTGGGCGTATGGTTCCTACATCCATGGGAGTAGGGTCAGCGGCCGAAATCCGAGAAGGACTAGACAATGGCATTCCCATCTTTTCAGCCCTTCTTTCTCGCAGTCGTCTGTCTATGTTGATACTAAGTTGTATCAAGGCCTCCAAGGTGCCAGGTAAATCCGCTCGGGCGAGCTCGTCTTTAACAGCTTCAGATAACCCGAGTCTGAATTGAGTTCGCAAAGATGTGTCATTCCACCCTGAATCAAGGGTCCATCTTTTGAACTCAGATACAAAGTCTTCTACAGGTCTCCTTCCTTGTTTCAAGGCCCTCAACTGCATATCAGCAGTACTCTGCCTATTGGGGTCATCATATAAGCTGGTGAGTTCTGCTAAAAATAAAGAATAGGTGTTGAGAATCTGATCATTGTTCTCAAAGAGAGAGTCTGCCCAGGCCCGTGGATCACCCGTCAGGTATGAAATAACAGTACAGACTTTTATCTGGTCGGTGGGGTATGTACGAGGCTTTAACAAAAAAAGCAATTGACATGCGTTTTTGAATTCCCGAAATTTTTTTCGGCCGCCTGTAAATACCAGAGGAGGGTTTATTTTAGGTTCAGGAGGCTGAACAGCAGTAAGCCGTGAGAGCTGGTTTACCCGCTGTATCAGAGTCTGATTTTTTTCTTGCACGTCAGTCAGAGCAAGTATTAACGCTTGTACTTGTTGTGTTAATTGTGTCACTTGAGTGGGTAATTCTGCTGAATCCATTTTTTAAGGTTCGTTCAATCTGTAACGCTCCTGCGTTTTTGTATATAGGCTGGATTTGCAGCTGCAAAATCTCCACTCAGTAGTCATGCAGAGATATGTTGAATACCAGATCCAACTCTCCAGGACTCATCACCGTGGGCCTGTCAGCTTCAACATACAGATATATACACACTCAATGAGATGTTCCTGGAGTGATAGGATGTATATGGTAGTATGAAGGTGATGTGCTGAAGGGACAGGTGTGAACAGTGACAAGGATGGTAAGTACTTGACAGGTTTGTACAGGAGAGTTCAAGATGGTATTTAGGAATGCAGATAGGTTAGTATCGAGTATGCTAATAGGTGGTGATGACAGCAGATGACAATACAGGATAGACTAACCCAGTGCAAGGATAGATAATAGTAGACAGGAGAGCTAGCAATCTATGCAGCAGTGCAGATGATAGATGGTATTGGTCTCAAGAGCTAGCAATCTATATGATAGTGCAGATGATAGGATAGCATAGATAGGTAGTAACAGTCCTTAATGCAAATAGTAGTAGTGTAAGTTATGGAGGGTTCCCCTGCGGGGTACTTATCACTAGAGTATAGCAGTAGAAGGTCCGGTGGTGAGGAAGTGATCCAGTAGCGAGATACAGGGATCAGTAGCGAGGTTCGGTTCTAAGGAAGAGATCCTGTTAGCGAGATACAGGGATCCTTGTAAGCATATGAGCTTCACGGCAGGTTATGCGGCGTTGAACGAACATGTGAGTGAGAATGCCGGCGGTTGAAATAGCCGCTCTGCGGCGCTCAGTGATGACAGCATCGGTCTTAAATGTGTATGCGCACCTTACCAAAAGAGAATGGAGGGGCGCATACACTATGGAAAGTGGAATAAAGGGTACCAGAGGTACCAGAACATTACAGTACCCCCCCCCCCTAAGGCCGGCTCCTGAAGGCCTCTAGAGCTGGTTTTTCCGGGTATTTCGCGTAAAAATTGCGAATCAGCCTAGGGGCATGTATATCAGAGGTATCCAGCCAGGTATCGTCTTGGGGTCCATAGTTCTTCCATCGTACTAGATATTGGAGTCTTCTTCTGTGGATACGAGAACCCAGAATCTCCTTTATCTCAAATTCTTCTCCGCCTTCAACTTGTACAGGAGGTGGAGGTGGGATGGTAGGTCTTATTCCTTGGTTTGGAACATGTGGCTTTAATAGCGACACATGGAAGACAGGATGGATCTTGAGATCTGTTGGTAAGGTGAGCTGTACTGCAGCTTTTCCGATTAGTTTCCTGATTGGGAAGGGTCCCAAGAATAAAGGCCCAAGCTTTTTGCTAGGGATCTTCAATCGTAATTTTTTTGTTGATAGCCAAACGAGGTCCCCAATAGCATACTGAGGAGAAGGTCTTCTACGAAGGTCGTAGTACCTTTTTTGTTGACTATGAGCGTGTGATATGGTAGTATCGAGTAAACCCAAAGAGTCTTTTATTTGGGTGAGGTAATCTGAGGCTACTGGGTTACTCGATGGCAGGATGCGTGGTGGAAGAAGAGTGGGATGAAACCCATAGTTCAAGTAGAACGGACTTTGCTTCGTAGTACTGTGGGTTGCATTGTTGTAAGCGAATTCCGCTAGAGGAAGGAGATCCACCCAATCATCCTGCAAGTATGATGTGTAGCAGCGTAGATATTGCTCAATGCACTGGTTGACTCTTTCAGTCTGTCCGTTGGTCTGAGGATGGTAGGGAGAAGTGAGCTTTCGCTCAATGCGTAGAATTTGACAAAGTGCTTGCCAAAATTTAGAAATAAATTGTGAACCACGGTCGGACAAAAGAGTCTTTGGAATTCCATGCAACTTGAACACATGTTTCATCAGTAGTTCCGCTGTTTGTTTGGATGAAGTTAGTCTACGGATAGCGATGAAATGTGCCATCTTTGTCAAGTGGTCCACTGACACTAGGATGGTATTAAATCCTTTGGAAGGTGCTAGTTCTACTATGAAATCCAAAGAAACAACTTCCCATGGAACCTGGGGTATTGGTAAACTACAGAGCAGTCCAGATGGTTTTGTAGTGTCAATCTTAGACCTTGCACAGATGTCACATGAAGCAACAAATTTTTGTACAGACGTCTTCATATCAGGCCACCAAAATTGTCTGGCGAGCAAATTAAAGGTTTTCGTCATACCCATATGTCCTGCCATGGGCACATCATGCGATAACTCCAAGATCTTGGTGCGCATGGTAGGGGGTATATAAAGTTTGTCATTGTAATAAAGGAAGCCTTCTGCATCAGTACTTAGTTGTGGTGGAGGTGAATCCATTCTTATACTATGCAAAATCTCTTCCTTCAAGGATCGAACAACACCAATAATACGTTCATAGGGTATTATGGGAATGGACGGGATTTCAGCGCAGTTATCTTCGGTTAGTCGTGATAGCGCATCCGCTTTTTTATTTTTTTTCTGCAGGCGTATAGGTCACTAAGAAATTAAATCTTAAAAAGAATAATGACCATCGTACCTGCCGGTGGGAAAGAGTCTTGTTAGTCTGGAGGTATTGAAGGTTTTTATGATCTGTATATATGAGTATCGGTAACTGGGTACCTTCGAGCAGATGTCGCCAATTCTCCAGTGCCAATTTTATGGCAAGCAACTCCTTTTCACCCACTGGGTAATTCACCTCTGGGCTGCTTAGTGATTTTGAAAAGAAAGCAACTGGGTGAAGTGATGAAGTGTTTGTTGGTCGTTGGGAGAGAACTGCTCCTACTGCCATATTTGACGCATCTACCTCTAGAATATATTGGAGGGATGGGTCTGGATGGCGTAGTATGGGAGCAGAAGTGAAGCTTGATTTTAACAAGCAGAAGGCTTGATTTGCCTCTTCTGACCATTTGAATGGTTTTTTGATACTTGTCAGTTGTGTGAGAGGTCTCACAATGGCGGAAAAGTTCTTGATGAACTTCCTGTAGAAGTTCGAGAATCCTAGGAATCGCTGTAGGGCCTTACGAGTTGTTGGTATAGGCCAGTCTAGGATACAGGATATCTTACTCATATCCATCTTAATTCCAGTTTTGGATATGAAATATCCTAGAAATAATATTTCTTCTTTATGAAATAGGCATTTTTTTAATTTCACGTATAGACTGTGTGAGAGCAGTCTGGACAGCACAAGTCTTACATGTTTTATGTGTTCAGGCATAGATCGAGAATAGATAAGTATATCGTCTAGGTATACTACAACACAGACATCAAGTAAATCTCTAAAGATGTCGTTTATGAACCTCTGGAAAGCAGCAGGAGCATTACATAGGCAGAATGGCATCACAAGGTATTCGAATAGTCCGTATCTGGTTCTGAATGCTGTTTTCCACTCGTCCCCATCACGGATTCGGATTAGGTTGTATGCCCCTTTCAGGTCTAATTTGGTGAAATAAGTAGCGCCACGCACTTGTTCGATAAGTTCAGGGATAAGCGGTAAAGGATAGCGATCCTTTATCGTAATCGTGTTTAATTGTCTATAATCGATAATAGGTCTGAGACTGGAATCCTTATTGCGGACAAAGAAAAGTCCTGCAGCAGTGGAAGAAGTAGAGGGTCTAATGAACCCTTTTGTCAGATTCTCATCCAAGTATTCCTTGGGATGAGAAAGTTCATCCTGTGAAAGGGGATAAACATGACCGAAAGGCAATTTGCTGTTAGGGAGTAAATCGATCGTGCAATCGTAATCCCTATGGGGAGGCAATGCTTGAGCATTTTTCTCAAGGAACACTTCGGACAGATCCTGATAGCATAGTGGTGCAATTTCATCTGACACCACAGATAGAATCTTCCCATAAGATGGGAGGTTACACGTATTCTCACAATAGTGGGAAGGGAAAACCAAAGTCCGTTTTTTCCAATCTATGATTGGTTGGTGTGTGTGTAACCAGGGAAGTCCCAAAATAATAGGAAAATGAGGTGAGGATAGTATATCAAAAGTGATGGTCTCCACATGTGACTCGTTGGTAGTGGCAAGGAGTGCCTGTGTCTGGTTGGTGATTGGACCAGAAGACAGTGGAATACCATTAATGAAACTAACAGAAACAGGCTTAGATTTTGAAATAATAGGTATTTTATTTAAGGTAACAAAGCGTGTATCAATATAGTTTCCACAAGATCCAGTGTCGACCATAGCCTTGGTGGTGATCCTAGTTTGGTCCCACTGTAATATTAAATGAACAAAAAGATAGGGTTTAGAAAAGGAAGTCGTTAATCCTCCCAGTAAGACATGTGAACACTCACCCTCTTTTTTGCGAACAAGGGGACAGGTGCTTATCAAATGATCCGGGGATGCGCAGTACATGCAGAGATTTCTGGATGTTCTTCTAGCTCGTTCAGTAGTCGTTAAAGGTGGGCGTATGGTTCCTACATCCATGGGAGTAGGGTCAGCGGCCGAAATCCGAGAAGGACTAGACAATGGCATTCCCATCTTTTCAGCCCTTCTTTCTCGCAGTCGTCTGTCTATGTTGATACTAAGTTGTATCAAGGCCTCCAAGGTGCCAGGTAAATCCGCTCGGGCGAGCTCGTCTTTAACAGCTTCAGATAACCCGAGTCTGAATTGAGTTCGCAAAGATGTGTCATTCCACCCTGAATCAAGGGTCCATCTTTTGAACTCAGATACAAAGTCTTCTACAGGTCTCCTTCCTTGTTTCAAGGCCCTCAACTGCATATCAGCAGTACTCTGCCTATTGGGGTCATCATATAAGCTGGTGAGTTCTGCTAAAAATAAAGAATAGGTGTTGAGAATCTGATCATTGTTCTCAAAGAGAGAGTCTGCCCAGGCCCGTGGATCACCCGTCAGGTATGAAATAACAGTACAGACTTTTATCTGGTCGGTGGGGTATGTACGAGGCTTTAACAAAAAAAGCAATTGACATGCGTTTTTGAATTCCCGAAATTTTTTTCGGCCGCCTGTAAATACCAGAGGAGGGTTTATTTTAGGTTCAGGAGGCTGAACAGCAGTAAGCCGTGAGAGCTGGTTTACCCGCTGTATCAGAGTCTGATTTTTTTCTTGCACGTCAGTCAGAGCAAGTATTAACGCTTGTACTTGTTGTGTTAATTGTGTCACTTGAGTGGGTAATTCTGCTGAATCCATTTTTTAAGGTTCGTTCAATCTGTAACGCTCCTGCGTTTTTGTATATAGGCTGGATTTGCAGCTGCAAAATCTCCACTCAGTAGTCATGCAGAGATATGTTGAATACCAGATCCAACTCTCCAGGACTCATCACCGTGGGCCTGTCAGCTTCAACATACAGATATATACACACTCAATGAGATGTTCCTGGAGTGATAGGATGTATATGGTAGTATGAAGGTGATGTGCTGAAGGGACAGGTGTGAACAGTGACAAGGATGGTAAGTACTTGACAGGTTTGTACAGGAGAGTTCAAGATGGTATTTAGGAATGCAGATAGGTTAGTATCGAGTATGCTAATAGGTGGTGATGACAGCAGATGACAATACAGGATAGACTAACCCAGTGCAAGGATAGATAATAGTAGACAGGAGAGCTAGCAATCTATGCAGCAGTGCAGATGATAGATGGTATTGGTCTCAAGAGCTAGCAATCTATATGATAGTGCAGATGATAGGATAGCATAGATAGGTAGTAACAGTCCTTAATGCAAATAGTAGTAGTGTAAGTTATGGAGGGTTCCCCTGCGGGGTACTTATCACTAGAGTATAGCAGTAGAAGGTCCGGTGGTGAGGAAGTGATCCAGTAGCGAGATACAGGGATCAGTAGCGAGGTTCGGTTCTAAGGAAGAGATCCTGTTAGCGAGATACAGGGATCCTTGTAAGCATATGAGCTTCACGGCAGGTTATGCGGCGTTGAACGAACATGTGAGTGAGAATGCCGGCGGTTGAAATAGCCGCTCTGCGGCGCTCAGTGATGACAGCATCGGTCTTAAATGTGTATGCGCACCTTACCAAAAGAGAATGGAGGGGCGCATACACTATGGAAAGTGGAATAAAGGGTACCAGAGGTACCAGAACATTACAGTACCCCCCCCCCCCTAAGGCCGGCTCCTGAAGGCCTCTAGAGCTGGTTTTTCCGGGTATTTCGCGTAAAAATTGCGAATCAGCCTAGGGGCATGTATATCAGAGGTATCCAGCCAGGTATCGTCTTGGGGTCCATAGTTCTTCCATCGTACTAGATATTGGAGTCTTCTTCTGTGGATACGAGAACCCAGAATCTCCTTTATCTCAAATTCTTCTCCGCCTTCAACTTGTACAGGAGGTGGAGGTGGGATGGTAGGTCTTATTCCTTGGTTTGGAACATGTGGCTTTAATAGCGACACATGGAAGACAGGATGGATCTTGAGATCTGTTGGTAAGGTGAGCTGTACTGCAGCTTTTCCGATTAGTTTCCTGATTGGGAAGGGTCCCAAGAATAAAGGCCCAAGCTTTTTGCTAGGGATCTTCAATCGTAAATTTTTTGTTGATAGCCAAACGAGGTCCCCAATAGCATACTGAGGAGAAGGTCTTCTACGAAGGTCGTAGTACCTTTTTTGTTGACTATGAGCGTGTGATATGGTAGTATCGAGTAAACCCAAAGAGTCTTTTATTTGGGTGAGGTAATCTGAGGCTACTGGGTTACTCGATGGCAGGATGCGTGGTGGAAGAAGAGTGGGATGAAACCCATAGTTCAAGTAGAACGGACTTTGCTTCGTAGTACTGTGGGTTGCATTGTTGTAAGCGAATTCCGCTAGAGGAAGGAGATCCACCCAATCATCCTGCAAGTATGATGTGTAGCAGCGTAGATATTGCTCAATGCACTGGTTGACTCTTTCAGTCTGTCCGTTGGTCTGAGGATGGTAGGGAGAAGTGAGCTTTCGCTCAATGCGTAGAATTTGACAAAGTGCTTGCCAAATTTTAGAAATAAATTGTGAACCACGGTCGGACAAAAGAGTCTTTGGAATTCCATGCAACTTGAACACATGTTTCATCAGTAGTTCCGCTGTTTGTTTGGATGAAGTTAGTCTACGGATAGCGATGAAATGTGCCATCTTTGTCAAGTGGTCCACTGACACTAGGATGGTATTAAATCCTTTGGAAGGTGCTAGTTCTACTATGAAATCCAAAGAAACAACTTCCCATGGAACCTGGGGTATTGGTAAACTACAGAGCAGTCCAGATGGTTTTGTAGTGTCAATCTTAGACCTTGCACAGATGTCACATGAAGCAACAAATTTTTGTACAGACGTCTTCATATCAGGCCACCAAAATTGTCTGGCGAGCAAATTAAAGGTTTTCGTCATACCCATATGTCCTGCCATGGGCACATCATGCGATAACTCCAAGATCTTGGTGCGCATGGTAGGGGGTATATAAAGTTTGTCATTGTAATAAAGGAAGCCTTCTGCATCAGTACTTAGTTGTGGTGGAGGTGAATCCATTCTTATACTATGCAAAATCTCTTCCTTCAAGGATCGAACAACACCAATAATACGTTCATAGGGTATTATGGGAATGGACGGGATTTCAGCGCAGTTATCTTCGGTTAGTCGTGATAGCGCATCCGCTTTTTTATTTTTTTCTGCAGGCGTATAGGTCACTAAGAAATTAAATCTTAAAAAGAATAATGACCATCGTACCTGCCGGTGGGAAAGAGTCTTGTTAGTCTGGAGGTATTGAAGGTTTTTATGATCTGTATATATGAGTATCGGTAACTGGGTACCTTCGAGCAGATGTCGCCAATTCTCCAGTGCCAATTTTATGGCAAGCAACTCCTTTTCACCCACTGGGTAATTCACCTCTGGGCTGCTTAGTGATTTTGAAAAGAAAGCAACTGGGTGAAGTGATGAAGTGTTTGTTGGTCGTTGGGAGAGAACTGCTCCTACTGCCATATTTGACGCATCTACCTCTAGAATATATTGGAGGGATGGGTCTGGATGGCGTAGTATGGGAGCAGAAGTGAAGCTTGATTTTAACAAGCAGAAGGCTTGATTTGCCTCTTCTGACCATTTGAATGGTTTTTTGATACTTGTCAGTTGTGTGAGAGGTCTCACAATGGCGGAAAAGTTCTTGATGAACTTCCTGTAGAAGTTCGAGAATCCTAGGAATCGCTGTAGGGCCTTACGAGTTGTTGGTATAGGCCAGTCTAGGATACAGGATATCTTACTCATATCCATCTTAATTCCAGTTTTGGATATGAAATATCCTAGAAATAATATTTCTTCTTTATGAAATAGGCATTTTTTTAATTTCACGTATAGACTGTGTGAGAGCAGTCTGGACAGCACAAGTCTTACATGTTTTATGTGTTCAGGCATAGATCGAGAATAGATAAGTATATCGTCTAGGTATACTACAACACAGACATCAAGTAAATCTCTAAAGATGTCGTTTATGAACCTCTGGAAAGCAGCAGGAGCATTACATAGGCAGAATGGCATCACAAGGTATTCGAATAGTCCGTATCTGGTTCTGAATGCTGTTTTCCACTCGTCCCCATCACGGATTCGGATTAGGTTGTATGCCCCTTTCAGGTCTAATTTGGTGAAATAAGTAGCGCCACGCACTTGTTCGATAAGTTCAGGGATAAGCGGTAAAGGATAGCGATCCTTTATCGTAATCGTGTTTAATTGTCTATAATCGATAATAGGTCTGAGACTGGAATCCTTATTGCGGACAAAGAAAAGTCCTGCAGCAGTGGAAGAAGTAGAGGGTCTAATGAACCCTTTTGTCAGATTCTCATCCAAGTATTCCTTGGGATGAGAAAGTTCATCCTGTGAAAGGGGATAAACATGACCGAAAGGCAATTTGCTGTTAGGGAGTAAATCGATCGTGCAATCGTAATCCCTATGGGGAGGCAATGCTTGAGCATTTTTCTCAAGGAACACTTCGGACAGATCCTGATAGCATAGTGGTGCAATTTCATCTGACACCACAGATAGAATCTTCCCATAAGATGGGAGGTTACACGTATTCTCACAATAGTGGGAAGGGAAAACCAAAGTCCGTTTTTTCCAATCTATGATTGGTTGGTGTGTGTGTAACCAGGGAAGTCCCAAAATAATAGGAAAATGAGGTGAGGATAGTATATCAAAAGTGATGGTCTCCACATGTGACTCGTTGGTAGTGGCAAGGAGTGCCTGTGTCTGGTTGGTGATTGGACCAGAAGACAGTGGAATACCATTAATGAAACTAACAGAAACAGGCTTAGATTTTGAAATAATAGGTATTTTATTTAAGGTAACAAAGCGTGTATCAATATAGTTTCCACAAGATCCAGTGTCGACCATAGCCTTGGTGGTGATCCTAGTTTGGTCCCACTGTAATATTAAATGAACAAAAAGATAGGGTTTAGAAAAGGAAGTCGTTAATCCTCCCAGTAAGACATGTGAACACTCACCCTCTTTTTTGCGAACAAGGGGACAGGTGCTTATCAAATGATCCGGGGATGCGCAGTACATGCAGAGATTTCTGGATGTTCTTCTAGCTCGTTCAGTAGTCGTTAAAGGTGGGCGTATGGTTCCTACATCCATGGGAGTAGGGTCAGCGGCCGAAATCCGAGAAGGACTAGACAATGGCATTCCCATCTTTTCAGCCCTTCTTTCTCGCAGTCGTCTGTCTATGTTGATACTAAGTTGTATCAAGGCCTCCAAGGTGCCAGGTAAATCCGCTCGGGCGAGCTCGTCTTTAACAGCTTCAGATAACCCGAGTCTGAATTGAGTTCGCAAAGATGTGTCATTCCACCCTGAATCAAGGGTCCATCTTTTGAACTCAGATACAAAGTCTTCTACAGGTCTCCTTCCTTGTTTCAAGGCCCTCAACTGCATATCAGCAGTACTCTGCCTATTGGGGTCATCATATAAGCTGGTGAGTTCTGCTAAAAATAAAGAATAGGTGTTGAGAATCTGATCATTGTTCTCAAAGAGAGAGTCTGCCCAGGCCCGTGGATCACCCGTCAGGTATGAAATAACAGTACAGACTTTTATCTGGTCGGTGGGGTATGTACGAGGCTTTAACAAAAAAAGCAATTGACATGCGTTTTTGAATTCCCGAAATTTTTTTCGGCCGCCTGTAAATACCAGAGGAGGGTTTATTTTAGGTTCAGGAGGCTGAACAGCAGTAAGCCGTGAGAGCTGGTTTACCCGCTGTATCAGAGTCTGATTTTTTTCTTGCACGTCAGTCAGAGCAAGTATTAACGCTTGTACTTGTTGTGTTAATTGTGTCACTTGAGTGGGTAATTCTGCTGAATCCATTTTTTAAGGTTCGTTCAATCTGTAACGCTCCTGCGTTTTTGTATATAGGCTGGATTTGCAGCTGCAAAATCTCCACTCAGTAGTCATGCAGAGATATGTTGAATACCAGATCCAACTCTCCAGGACTCATCACCGTGGGCCTGTCAGCTTCAACATACAGATATATACACACTCAATGAGATGTTCCTGGAGTGATAGGATGTATATGGTAGTATGAAGGTGATGTGCTGAAGGGACAGGTGTGAACAGTGACAAGGATGGTAAGTACTTGACAGGTTTGTACAGGAGAGTTCAAGATGGTATTTAGGAATGCAGATAGGTTAGTATCGAGTATGCTAATAGGTGGTGATGACAGCAGATGACAATACAGGATAGACTAACCCAGTGCAAGGATAGATAATAGTAGACAGGAGAGCTAGCAATCTATGCAGCAGTGCAGATGATAGATGGTATTGGTCTCAAGAGCTAGCAATCTATATGATAGTGCAGATGATAGGATAGCATAGATAGGTAGTAACAGTCCTTAATGCAAATAGTAGTAGTGTAAGTTATGGAGGGTTCCCCTGCGGGGTACTTATCACTAGAGTATAGCAGTAGAAGGTCCGGTGGTGAGGAAGTGATCCAGTAGCGAGATACAGGGATCAGTAGCGAGGTTCGGTTCTAAGGAAGAGATCCTGGTAGCGAGATACAGGGATCCTTGTAAGCATATGAGCTTCACGGCAGGTTATGCGGCGTTGAACGAACATGTAAGTGAGAACGCCGGCGGTTGAAATAGCCGCTCTGCGGCGCTCAGTGATGACAGCATCGGTCTTAAAGGTGTATGCGCACCTTACCAAAAGAGAATGGTGGGGCGCATACACTATGGAAAGTGGAATAAAGGGTACCAGAACATTACACCCCTCCGGTGTTGCGGGAGTATTGGGACATTAATGCTGGCACATCCTCCCCTGCTGTGGTGTGGTATGCGTTCAAGGCATTTACTAGGGGTCATTATATTTCTTCAATCAAGGCGGTACGCACACAGTTGGCCGCTGACACGGTGGTGCTGGAGGCGGCGGCGGAGGAGGCTTCTGTCCGCTATGGGCAGGACCCCTCGGCAGTGAACTTTGAGGGGCTTCAGGCGTCCCGTCGGGACCTCCAGCTTCACCTCTCGGAGCTCACCAGGCTGTCCCTGTACCACTCACGGCAATGTTGTTTTGAACAGGGGTACCGGAATGGTTGCATGTTAGCTCAGCTCTCTCAGCAGGATAATCCATTGACACTAGTGCCCGAGCTCATCTCCTCGGCAGGGGAGGTCCTCACCTCTCCCAAGGCGATCCTGTCGGAATTCAGGGATTTTTATTCCCATTTGTACACTTCCACCCTCCCGCCGGGCCTCCTACCGGAGGACCTATACCCTCTTCTGGATCCGATTGCTTTGGGTTGGTTGTCTAATCATGAACGATCCGGTCTGGTCCAGCCGATCATGGAGGAGGAAGTGAAAGTGGTGGTCCGCTCTATTCCCAGGGGTAAGGCTCCGGGCCCGGATGGGCTCCCGATCGAATTTTATCGGGCCCATCTGGACCTGCTGGCCCCGCTGCTGGCCGCCCTGTTTAATGACTGTCTGGCGGAGGGGGCTCTCCCCCCCTCCATGGCGCAGGCCCATATAATCCTGATTCACAAGGCTCCTAAAGATCCAAAATTGTGCGCCTCCTATCGGCCGATTGCTCTACTTAACAATGACCTGAAAATTCTCACGAAGATACTGGCGGCCAGGCTACAACCCCTGCTCCCCTCCGTTGTCGACCAGGACCAGACGGGCTTCATGGCTCACAGGTCCACGGACATTAACCTCCGCAGGCTCTTTACAAATTTGCAGGCCAATCACACCAACTCTGGCTCTAGAGTCGTCGCCTCTCTCGACATTGAGAAGGCGTTCGACTCAGTGGAGTGGCTTTTCCTATGGGAGGTGCTTCGGAGAATGGGTTTCCCACTTTTATTTATACGCTGGCTGCAAACCATTTATGCCTCCCCCGGGGCCGCCATTCGTCTCGGGGGAAGACTGTCCTCGGTGTTTCAGTTGTCCCGGGGCACGCGGCGGGGCTGCCCTCTCTCCCCGGCCCTTTTTGCCATAGCCATGGAGCCCGTGGCGGAGGCCCTTCGGATCTCCCCACATGTTAAGGGACTGAGGGTGGCATGGCTGGAGGAGAGGGTAGCTCTGTACGCTGACGACCTACTCTTGTTTCTCAATGACGCTGGACCGTCTCTCGGGGATGCCCTCAGGATCCTGAATGCCTTCTCCGATGTGACGGGACTCAAGGTTAACTGGTCCAAATCCCTACTGCTGGCAATCGATCCCGGGGCCAGGAGTGGGTGTATGCCAGATGTTTCTCTTCAATGGGTAGACAGCTTCACTTACCTTGGGGTCCGGGTCTCGCGGGACCCTGCTGATTTTATCACCCTGAACCTGGATCCGGCTGTAGCTGCACTTAGGGCCAAGCTGAGGGCGTGGGAGAACCTCCCTCTTTCCCTGTTAGGCAAGATCAATTTGATAAAAATGAAACTACTGCCTAAGTTGACATATTTGTTTCGTCACTCTCCGCAATGGATCCCGAAGTCTTTTTTCACTGCACTGAACAGGATGTTCTCCAGTTTCTTGTGGGGCCCCCACCCTCCCAGATATAAATTTGCCACCCTTATGCGCCCCCTCTCCCAGGGGGGACTGGCTTTCCCCGATTGTCACAAATATTTCTTGGCCTCTCAGCTGGTCAGGGCTGTCTGGTGGCTGGCTCCGGAGGCTTCTAATTCCGCAGTGGTGGTGGAGGCCGCGGTGCTGGGTTCAACGGAGGCGTTGTCCCTTCTCTTGTTTCGTGGGCCTCGGGCCCCCTACGAATTGACTACCTCCATGCGCACGACGCTTCGGGCGTGGCGCCAGGGGCTCCTGTTGGAGTCTTATCCGAGCACCGCGTCCTCCCCGAGCGCCCCTCTGTGGAGGAACCCCTCCCTGCCTCACCTGTACAGTCTCCCTGACCCGGTGCGATGGACTAAGTATAATATAAAGAAGGTCTCGGACCTCACACCTGACCTGACCCTTCCGTCCTTCACATGTCTTGTTACTGACCGCAATATCCCCCCCTCGCACTTCTTCCATTATCTACAGTTGTCTCACGCCTTCAGGGCCCAGTTTCCCCCTGAGAGTTCCCAGCTGGTGCAGCCGGATCTGGAGCGGGTCCTACGTTACGACTGCTCCTCTCGGGCGGTCTCGGTGCTACATCGCCATCTCCTCCGGGTCTCCTCTCCGGAGCTCCTGGGCCTCCACTCTCGCTGGGCCCGGGATGTCCCGGACTTGGACTCGGTGGACTGGTTGCATATTTGGGATTCCCCATTCAAGATTCTGGTCTCCATGCGTGACCGCCTGGTCCAGTTTAAAATTGTGCACAGGGCCTACCTCACCCCGCATCGCATGCACCGAATCTATCCTACACAGTCCCCGGGGTGCTGGCGCTGTGGGGGAGTTCCGGGAGACTTTTTCACATTTTTTGGACCTGTCCAAGACTTTCAGCCTATTGGTCCCGTGTTTTTTCTGTGTCATCTGCTCTTATGCAGATGGACCTGGAGCCCTCCCCCCGGCTTGGCCTCCTGGGACTGTTGGATGACCTGGTGCCCAGGGTGGCAGACCGCACCCTCTTGGGTCTCCTACTATTCTATGCCCGAAAGACCATTGCTTTACATTGGCGTAGGCAGACTCCCCCCACGCTCCAGCACTGGAGAGATCTTGTGGATGGGGTTATCCCTCTATACCGGGACACATATGCTCATAGGGGCTGCCCCAAAAAACATGACCGCGTCTGGCTGCGGTGGCTGGAGGGCTCCTCGGCCGCCCTGCTGGCATGCTCGGAGTGAGTTTGGACCCTCGGGCCTGCCACTCCGCTCTCCAAAGGTTTGCTGCCTTCGTGTGAGGGTGTGTTTCTTCCCTCTTTTTCTTCTGCTATGCTAGTTGTGAACGCTGTATATTTCTGCTATAGTAATGTGAGTGGCAGCGTTGTGTTTACTTTTTCAGTGCCATGTAACTGACTGAATGCACCACTGTTGATTTTGTTTTTGATTTTTGTAATGTGTTGTTGGTTTTCTCTGTTTTATACCAATAAAAAGATTTTCAAAAAAAAAAAAGAGTCTATAGAGACAGGGGAGCTGGCCCAAAACTTAGGGTTCTGTGAAGCCTACTCAAAAAGGGTCCCAGATTTAACCCTGCCCATGAACTATGTCCGGGCCTCGGGATCAGAACGAGGCTGGGAGAGTCATGGTGCAATGAGGCAACCTGGGACTTTCTTTTCGTTCCCAAACCCTTTTGAGATTCAACAAAAACTGACTTGTGGGACAAGTTTACCCCAGTAAAGACACAGTGGCTGTATGGCTGTTCCATATATGTGGACAGGGTGGAGGTCTGCTGTCCAGATGGGTCAGGCCAGGCTTGGTCGTTCCGAGTTTGGGACAGCCAGGGAAACCTTGTCAGGGTTCCCCACCCAGAGTACTACATCTGACAGTATCAATGTTCAGGAAGCTTTTATAACAAAGCACCAAAGTCTCAAATGTCCGCGAACCGCAAGTTCGCGGCGGGCCCCATTGACTTTAATGGGAGGCAAACTTTTAAAACCTTTAGGTCATATTTGCAGCCACAAAAGACTTACAAGCTGTGCACAAATAGTCCCAAGTCCCACCACATGGACAATTACATAACAGAAGTATTGCAATTGGAAAAGTTGCCCTAAAATTTTTTTTTTCTTTTTACAGCAAAAATATATATTTTTTTCATAAACCAGCCAGAACTGACAGCAGCCAGTAAAAACATGTCAAATACATATAGGGTCTATTCACACATCTGTAAAATGGGTCCACATCCATTCCACAATTTGGCGGAACCTTTACAGACCCATTGATTTTCAATTCCAGTCTGAAAAATTAGGCATTCACGGGATAAAGAAGTAAGTTTCGGCCAGTACAGGCCCCAAAAATTAGCCCACATGGGTTTACCTGACAGCTAAGAACGTAGTATTTGGTGGCTGGAGGTTCATTAGGCATGACCAGGATACAGAAGTAAGTGCCGGCCAGCATAGGCCCCAAAAATAAGCCCACATGGGTTTAATTGACAGCAAAGAAGTTAGTTTTTGATGGCTAGAAGTACAGTAGGCGTTCACAGTATAGAGAAGTAGGTGTCGGCCTGTATAGGCTCCAAAAAGTAGCTCACATGGTTTGAACTGGCAGCAAAGAACTTAGTATTTGATGGCTAGAGGTACAGTAGGCGTTCACAGTATACAGAAGTAAGTGTCGGCCTGTATATTCTCCAAAAATTAGCTCACATGTTTTGAACTGACAGCAAAGAACTTATTTTTTGATGGCTAGAGGTACAGTAGGCGTTCACAGTATACAGAAGTAGATGTCAGCCTTTATAGGCCACAAAAATTTGTTCACATGGGTTTAACTGACAGCAAAGAACTTAGTTTTTGATGGCTAGAGGTACAGTAGGCGTTCACAGTATACAGAAGTAAGTGTCGGCCTGTATAGGCTCCAAAAATTAGCTCACATGGTTTGAACTGACAGCAAAGAACTTATTTTTTGATGGCTAGAGGTACAGTAGGCGTTCACAGTATACAGAAGTAAGCGTTGGCCTGTATAGGCTCCAAAAATTAGCTCACATGGTTTGAACTGACAGCAAAGAACTTAGTATTTGATGGCTAGAGGTACAGTAGGCGTTCACAGTATGCAGAAGTAAGTGTCGGCCTGTATAGACTCCAAAAATTAGCTCATATGGTTTGAATTGACAGCAAAGAACGTAGTATTTGATGGCTGGAGGTACAGTAGGCATTCACAAAATACAGAAGTAAATGTCGGCCTGTATAGGCCGCAAAAATTAGCTCACATGGGTTTAACTGACAGCAAATAACTTTGTTTTTGATGGCTAGAGGTACATTAGGTGTTCACAGGATACATAAGTAAGTGTCGGCCTGTATAGGCTCCAAAAATTAGCTCACATGGTTTGAACTGACAGCAAAGAACGTAGTATTTGATGGCTTGAGGTACAGTAGGCATTCACAGAATACAGAAGTAAATGTCGGCCTGTATAGGCTGCAAAAATTAGCTCACATGGGTTTAACTGACAGCAAAGAACTTTGTTTTTGATGGCTAGAGGTACAGTAGGCGTTCACAGTATACAGAAGTAAGTGTCGGCCTGTATAGGCTCCAAAAATTAGCTCACATGGTTTGAACTGACAGCAAAGAACTCATTTTTTGATAGCTAGAGGTACAGTAGGCGTTCACAGTATACAGAAGTAAGTGTCGGCCTGTATAGGCTCCAAAAATTAGCTCACATGGTTTGAACTGACAGCAAAGAACTTAGAATTTGATGGCTAGAGGTACAGTAGGCGTTCACAGTATGCAGAAGTAAGTGTTGGCCTGTATAGACTCCAAAAATTAACTCACATGGTTTGAACTGACAGTAAAGAACGTAGTATTTGATGGCTGGAGGTACAGTAGGCAGTCACAGTATACAGAAGTCAATGTCGGCCTGTATAGGCCGCAAAAATTAGCTCACATGGGTTTAACTGACAGCAAATAACTTAGATTTTGATGGCTAGAGGTACATTAGGCATTCACAGGATACATAAGTAAGTGTCGGCCTGTATAGGCTCCAAAAATTAGCTCACATGCGTTGAAATGACAGCAAAGAACGTAGTATTTGATGGCTGGAGGTACAGTAGGCATTAACAGAATACAGAAGTAAACGTCGGCCTGTATAGGCCGCAAAAAATTAGCTAACATGGGTTTAACTGACAGCAAAGAACTTTGTTTTTGATGGCTAGAGGTACAGTAGGCGTTCACAGTATACAGAAGTAAGTGTCGGCCTGTATAGGCTCCAAAAATTAGCTCACATGGTTTGAACTGACAGCAAAGAATGTAGTATTTGATGGCTGGAGGTACAGTAGGCATTCACAGTATACAGAAGTAAATGTCGGCCTGTATAGGCCGCAAAAATTAGCTCACATGGGTTTGACTGACAGCAAAGAACTTAGTTTTTGATGGCTAGAGGTACATTTGGGATTCACAGGATACATAAGTAAGTGTCGGCCTGTTTAGGCTCCAAAAAATAGCTCACATGCGTTGAACTGACAGCAAAGAACGTAGTATTTGATGGCTGGAGGTACAGTAGGCATTCACGGAATATAGAAGTGAATGTCGGCCTGTATAGGCCGCAAAAATAAGCTCACATGGGTTTAACTGACAGCAAAGAACTTCGTTTTTGATGGCTAGAGGTACAGTAGGCGTTCACAGTATACAGAAGTAAGTGTCGGCCTGTATAGGCTCCAAATTTAGCTCACATGGTTTGAACTGACAGCAAAGAACGTAGTATTTGATGGCTTGAGGTACAGTAGGCATTCACAGAATACAGAAGTAAATGTCGGCCTGTATAGGCCGCAAAAATTAGCTCACATGGGTTTAACTGACAGCAAAGAACTTTGTTTTTGATGGCTAGAGGTACAGTAGGCGTTCACAGTATACAGAAGTAAGTGTCGGCCTGTATAGGCTCCAAAAATTAGCTCACATGGTTTGAACTGACAGCAAAGAACTTAGTATTTGATGGCTAGAGGTACATTAGGCGTTCACAGGATACATAAGTAAGTGTCAGCCTGTATAGGCTCCAAAAATTAGCTCACATGCGTTGAAATGACAGCAAAGAACGTAGTATTTGATGGCTGGAGGTACACTAGGCATTCACAGAATACAGAAGTAAACGTCGGCCTGTATAGGCCGCAAAATATTAGCTCACATGGGTTTAACTGACAGCAAAGAACTTTGTTTTTGATGGCTAGAGGTACAGTAGGCGTTCACAGTATACAGAAGTAAGTGTCGGCCTGTATAGGCTCCAAAAATTATTTCACATGGTTTGAACTGACAGCAAAGAACTTAGTTTTTGATGGCTAGAGGTACAGTAGGCGTTTACAGTATACAGAAGTGTCGGCCTGTATAGGCTCCACAAATTAGCTCACATAGTTTGAACTAAAAGCAAAGAACTTAGAATTTGATGGCTAGAGGTACAGTAGGCGTTCACAGTATACAGAAGTAAGTGTCGGCCTGTATAGGCTTCAAATTTAGCTCACATGATTTGAACTGACAGCAAAGAACGTAAATATTTGATGGCTGGAGGTACAGAAGGCATTGACAGAATACAGAAGTAAATGTAGGCCTGTATAGGCTGCAAAAATTAGCTCACATGGGTTTAACTGACAGCAAAGAACTTTGTTTTTAATGGCTTGAGGTACAGTAGGCATTTACAGTATACAGAAGTAAGTGTCGGCCTGCATAGGCTCCAAATTTAGCTCACATGGTTTGAACTGACCGCAAAGAACTTATTTTTTGATGGCTAGAGGTACAATAGTCGTTCACAGTATACAGAAGTAAGTGTCGGCCTGTATAGGCTCCAAAAATTAGCTCACATGGGTTTAAATGACAGCAAAGAACTTAGTTTTGGATGGCTAGAGGTACAGTAGGCGTTCACAGGATACATAAGTAAGTGTCGGCCTGTATAGGCTCCAAAAATTAGCTCACATGCGTTGAACTGACAGCAAAGAACGTACTATTTGATGGCTGGAGGTACAGTAGGCATTCACAGAATACAGAAGTAAATGTCGGCCTGTGTGGGTCGCAAAAATTAGCTCACATGGGTTTAACTGAGAGCAAAGAAGTTTGTTTTTGATGGCTTGAGGTACAGTAGGCATTCACAATATACAAAAGTAAATGTCGGCCTGTATAGGCTCCAAAAATTAGCTCACATGGGTTGAACTGACAGCAAAGAACGTAGTATTTGATGGCTGGAGGTACAGTAGGCATTCACAGTATACAGAAGTAAGTGTCGGCCTGTACAGGCTCCAAATTTAGCTCACATGGTTTGAACTGACAGCAAAGAACTTATTTTTTGATGGCTAGAGGTACGAAAGGCGTTCATAGTATACAGAAGTAAGTGTCGGCCTGTATAGGCTCCAAAAATTAGCTCACATGGGTTGAACTGACAGCATAGAACGTAGTATTTGATCGCTGGGGGTATAGTAGGCATTCACAGTACACAGAAGTAAATGTCGGCCTGTATAGGCCGCAAAAATTAGCTCACATGGGTTTAACTGACAGCAAAGAACTTAGTTTTTGATGGCTAGAGGTACAGTAGGCGTTCACAGGATACAGAAGTAAATGTCGGCCTGTATAGGCTGCAAAAAAGTAGCTCACATGGGTTTAACTGACAGCAAAGAACTTTGTTTTTGATGGCTGGAGGTACAGTAGTCATTCACAGTATACAGAAGTAAATGTCGGCCTGTATAGGCCGCAAAAATTAGCTCACATGGGTTTAACTGACAGCAAAGAACTTATTTTTTGATGGCTAGAGGTACAGTAGGCGTTCACAGTATACAGAAGTAAGAGTCGGCCTGTATAGGCTCCAAAAATTTGCTCACATGGGTTGAACTGACAGCAAAGAACGTAGTATTTGATGGCTGGAGGTACAGTAGACATTCACAGTATACAGAAGTAAATGTCGGCCTGTATAGGCTCCAAAAATTAGCTCACATGGTTTGAACTGACAGCAAAGAACGTAGTATTTGATGGCTGGAGGTACAGTAGGCGTTCACAGTATACAGAAGTAAGTGTCAGCCTGTATAGGCTCCAAAAGTTAGCTCACATAGTATGAACTGACAGCAAAGAACTTCGTTTTTTATGGCTAGAGGTACAGTAGGCGTTCACAGTATACAGAAGTAAGTGTCGGCCTGTATAGGCTCCAAAAATTAGCTCACATGGTTTGAACTGACAGCAAAGAACGTAGTATTTGATGGCTGGAGGTACAGTAGGCATTCACAGTATACAGAAGTAAGTGTCGGCCTGTACAGGCTCCAAATTTAGCTCACATGGTTTGAACTGACAGCAAAGAACTTATTTTTTGATGGCTAGAGGTACGAAAGGCGTTCATAGTATACAGAAGTAAGTGTCGGCCTGTATAGGCTCCAAAAATTAGCTCACATGGGTTTAACTGACAGCAAAGAACTTTGTTTTTGATGGCTAGAGGTACAGTAGGCGTTCACAGTATACAGAAGTAAGTGTCGGCCTGTATAGGCTCCAAAAATTAGCTCACATGGTTTGAACTGACAGCAAAGAACTTAGTATTTGATGGCTAGAGGTACATTAGGCGTTCACAGGATACATAAGTAAGTGTCAGCCTGTATAGGCTCCAAAAATTAGCTCACATGCGTTGAAATGACAGCAAAGAACGTAGTATTTGATGGCTGGAGGTACACTAGGCATTCACAGAATACAGAAGTAAACGTCGGCCTGTATAGGCCGCAAAATATTAGCTCACATGGGTTTAACTGACAGCAAAGAACTTTGTTTTTGATGGCTAGAGGTACAGTAGGCGTTCACAGTATACAGAAGTAAGTGTCGGCCTGTATAGGCTCCAAAAATTATTTCACATGGTTTGAACTGACAGCAAAGAACTTAGTTTTTGATGGCTAGAGGTACAGTAGGCGTTTACAGTATACAGAAGTAAGTGTCGGCCTGTATAGGCTCCACAAATTAGCTCACATAGTTTGAACTAAAAGCAAAGAACTTAGAATTTGATGGCTAGAGGTACAGTAGGCGTTCACAGTATACAGAAGTAAGTGTCGGCCTGTATAGGCTTCAAATTTAGCTCACATGATTTGAACTGACAGCAAAGAACGTAGTTATTTGATGGCTGGAGGTACAGAAGGCATTGACAGAATACAGAAGTAAATGTAGGCCTGTATAGGCTGCAAAAATTAGCTCACATGGGTTTAACTGACAGCAAAGAACTTTGTTTTTAATGGCTTGAGGTACAGTAGGCATTTACAGTATACAGAAGTAAGTGTCGGCCTGCATAGGCTCCAAATTTAGCTCACATGGTTTGAACTGACCGCAAAGAACTTATTTTTTGA
Organism: Pelophylax lessonae; assembly: GCF_965119305.1. Lineage (NCBI taxonomy): Eukaryota > Metazoa > Chordata > Amphibia > Anura > Ranidae > Pelophylax > Pelophylax lessonae. The sequence goes on from NC_138768.1 coordinate 737,945,702, forward strand.
TGGCTAGAGGTACAATAGTCGTTCACAGTATACAGAAGTAAGTGTCGGCCTGTATAGGCTCCAAAAATTAGCTCACATGGGTTTAAATGACAGCAAAGAACTTAGTTTTGGATGGCTAGAGGTACAGTAGGCGTTCACAGGATACATAAGTAAGTGTCGGCCTGTATAGGCTCCAAAAATTAGCTCACATGCGTTGAACTGACAGCAAAGAACGTACTATTTGATGGCTGGAGGTACAGTAGGCATTCACAGAATACAGAAGTAAATGTCGGCCTGTGTGGGTCGCAAAAATTAGCTCACATGGGTTTAACTGAGAGCAAAGAAGTTTGTTTTTGATGGCTTGAGGTACAGTAGGCATTCACAATATACAAAAGTAAATGTCGGCCTGTATAGGCTCCAAAAATTAGCTCACATGGGTTGAACTGACAGCAAAGAACGTAGTATTTGATGGCTGGAGGTACAGTAGGCATTCACAGTATACAGAAGTAAGTGTCGGCCTGTACAGGCTCCAAATTTAGCTCACATGGTTTGAACTGACAGCAAAGAACTTATTTTTTGATGGCTAGAGGTACGAAAGGCGTTCATAGTATACAGAAGTAAGTGTCGGCCTGTATAGGCTCCAAAAATTAGCTCACATGGGTTGAACTGACAGCATAGAACGTAGTATTTGATCGCTGGAGGTATAGCAGGCATTCACAGTACACAGAAGTAAATGTCGGCCTGTATAGGCCGCAAAAATTAGCTCACATGGGTTTAACTGACAGCAAAGAACTTAGTTTTTGATGGCTAGAGGTACAGTAGGCGTTCACAGGATACAGAAGTAAATGTCGGCCTGTATAGGCTGCAAAAAAGTAGCTCACATGGGTTTAACTGACAGCAAAGAACTTTGTTTTTGATGGCTGGAGGTACAGTAGTCATTCACAGTATACAGAAGTAAATGTCGGCCTGTATAGGCCGCAAAAATTAGCTCACATGGGTTTAACTGACAGCAAAGAACTTATTTTTTGATGGCTAGAGGTACAGTAGGCGTTCACAGTATACAGAAGTAAGTGTCGGCCTGTATAGGCTCCAAAAATTTGCTCACATGGGTTGAACTGACAGCAAAGAACGTAGTATTTGATGGCTGGAGGTACAGTAGACATTCACAGTATACAGAAGTAAATGTCGGCCTGTATAGGCTCCAAAAATTAGCTCACATGGTTTGAACTGACAGCAAAGAACGTAGTATTTGATGGCTGGAGGTACAGTAGGCATTCACAGTATACAGAAGTAAGTGTCGGCCTGTACAGGCTCCAAATTTAGCTCACATGGTTTGAACTGACAGCAAAGAACTTATTTTTTGATGGCTAGAGGTACGAAAGGCGTTCATAGTATACAGAAGTAAGTGTCGGCCTGTATAGGCTCCAAAAATTAGCTCACATGGGTTGAACTGACAGCATAGAACGTAGTATTTGATCGCTGGAGGTATAGTAGGCATTCACAGTACACAGAAGTAAATGTCGGCCTGTATAGGCCGCAAAAATTAGCTCACATGGGTTTAACTGACAGCAAAGAACTTAGTTTTTGATGGCTAGAGGTACAGTAGGCGTTCACAGGATACAGAAGTAAATGTCGGCCTGTATAGGCTGCAAAAAAGTAGCTCACATGGGTTTAACTGACAGCAAAGAACTTCGTTTTTGATGGCTGGAGGTACAGTAGTCATTCACAGTATACAGCAGTAAATGTCGGCCTGTATAGGCCGCAAAAATTAGCTCACATGGGTTTAACTGACAGCAAAGAACTTATTTTTTGATGGCTAGAGGTACAGTAGGCGTTCACAGTATACAGAAGTAAGTGTCGGCCTGTATAGGCTCCAAAAATTTGCTCACATGGGTTGAACTGACAGCAAAGAACGTAGTATTTAAAGGCTGGAGGTACAGTAGACATTCACAGTATACAGAAGTAAATGTCGGCCTGTATAGGCTCCAAAAATTAGCTCACATGGTTTGAACTTACAGCAAAGAACTTAGTTTTTGATGGCTAGAGGTACAGTAGGCGTTCACAGTATACAGAAGTAAGTGTCAGCCTGTATAGGCTCCAAAAATTAGCTCACATGGTTTGAACTGACAGCAACGAAATTAGTATTTGATGGCTGGAGGTACAGTAGGCATTCACAGTATACAGAAGTAAATGTCGGCCTGTATAGGCCGCAAAAATTAGCTCACATGGGTTTGACTGACAGCAAAGAACTTCGTTTTTGATGGCTAGAGGTACATTAGGGATTCACAGGATACATAAGTAAGTGTCGGCCTGTATAGGTTCCAAAAAATAGCTCACATGCGTTGAACTGACAGCAAAAAACGTAGTATTTTATGGCTGGAGGTACAGTAGGCATTCATGGAATACAGAAGTAAATGTCGGCCTGTATAGGCCGCAAAAATTAGCTCACATGGGTTTAACTGACAGCAAAGAACTTTGTTTTTGATGGCTAGAGGTACAGTAGGCGTTCACAGTATACAGAAGTAAGTGTCGGCCTGTATAGGCTTCAAATTTAGCTCACATGGTTTGAACTGACAGCAAAGAACGTAGTATTTGATGGCTGGAGGTACAGAAGGCATTGACAGAATACAGAAGTAAATGTCGGCCTGTATAGGCTGCAAAAATTAGCTCACATGGGTTTAACTGACAGCAAAGAACTTTGTTTTTGATGGCTTGAGGTACAGTAGGCATTTACATTATACAGAAGTAAATGTCGGCCTGCATAGGCCGCAAAAATTAGCTCACATGGGTTTAACTGACAGCAAAGAACTTCGTTTTTGATGGCTAGAGGTACAGTAGGCGTTCACAGTATACAGAAGTAAGTGTTGGCCTGTATAGGCTCCAAATTTAGCTCACATGGTTTGAACTGACCGCAAAGAACTTATTTTTTGATGGCTAGAGGTGCAATAGTCGTTCACAGTATACAGAAGTAAGTGTCGGCCTGTATAGGCTACAAAAATTAGCTCACATGGGTTTAACTGACAGCAAAGAACATAGTTTTGGATGGCTAGAGGTACAGTAGGCGTTCACAGGATACATAAGTAAGTGTCGGCCTGTATAGGCTCCAAAAATTAGCTCACATGCCTTGAACTGACAGCAAAGAACGTAGTATTTGATGGCTGGAGGTACAGTAGGCATTCACAGAATACAGAAGTAAATGTCGGCCTGTGTGGGCCGCAAAAAATAGCTCACATGGGTTTAACTGAGAGCAAAGAACTTTGTTTTTGATGGCTTGAGGTACAGTAGGCATTCACAATATACAGAAGTAAATGTCGGCCTGTATAGGCTCCAAAAATTAGCTCACATGGGTTGATCTGACAGCAAAGAACGTAGTATTTGATGGCTGGAGGTACAGTAGGCATTCACAGTATACAGAAGTAAATGTCGGCCTGTATAGGCCGCAAAATGTAGCTCACATGGGTTTAACTGACAGCAAAGAACTTTGTTTTTGATGGCTAGAGGTACAGTAGGCGTTCACAGTATACAGAAGTAAGTGTCGGCCTGTACAGGCTCCAAATTTAGCTCACATGGTTTGAACTGACAGCAAAGAACTTATTTTTTGATGGCTAGAGGTACGAAAGGCGTTCATAGTATACAGAAGTAAGTGTCGGCCTGTATAGGCTCCAAAAATTAGCTCACATGGGTTGAACTGACGGCATAGAACGTAGTATTTGATCGCTGGAGGTATAGTAGGCATTCACAGTATACAGAAGTAAATGTCGGCCTGTATAGGCCGCAAAAATTAGCTCACATGGGTTTAACTGACAGCAAAGAACTTAGTTTTTGATGGCTAGAGGTACAGTAGGCGTTTACAGGATACAGAAGTAAATGTCGGCCTGTATAGGCTGCAAAAAAGTAGCTCACATGGGTTTAACTGACAGCAAAGAACTTTGTTTTTGATGGCTGGAGGTACAGTAGTCATTCACAGTATACAGAAGTAAATGTCGGCCTGTATAGGCCGCAAAAATTAGCTCACATGGGTTTAACTGACAGCAGAGAACTTATTTTTTGATGGCTAGAGGTACAGTAGGCGTACACAGTATACAGAAGTAAGTGTCGGCCTGTATAGGCTCCAAAAATTAGCTCACATGGGTTGAACTGACAGCAAAGAACGTAGTATTTGATGGCTGGAGGTACAGTAGGCATTCACAGAATACAGAAGTAAATGTCGGCCTGTGTGGGCCGCAAAAATTAGCTCACATGGGTTTAACTGAGAGCAAAGAACTTTGTTTTTGATGGCTTGAGGTACAGTAGGCATTCACAATATACAGAAGTAAGTGTCGGCCTGTAAAGGCTCCAAAAGTTAGCTCACATAGTTTGAACTGACAGCAAAGAACTTTGTTTTTTATGGCTAGAGGTACAGTAGGTGTTCACAGTATACAGAAGTAAGTGTCAGCCTGTATAGGCTCCGAAAAATTAGCTCACATGGGTTGAACTGACAGCAAAGAACGTAGTATTTGATGGCTGGAGGTACAGTAGGCATTCACAGTATACAGAAGTAAGTGTCGGCCTGTATAGGCTCCAAAAATTAGCTCACATGGTTTGAACTGACAGCAAAGAACTTATTTTTTGATGGCTAGAGGTACAGTAGGCGTTCACAGTATATAGACGTAAGTGTCGGCCTGTATAGGCTCCAAAAATTTGCTCACATGGGTTGAACTGACAGCAAAGAACGTAGTATTTGATGGCTGGAGTTACATTAGGCATTCACAGAAAAAAAAATTGTCGGCCCTGAAAGGCCCCAAAAATTTCCATTCAATGGACATGAAATGCCTTTTATGCCGCTGTATGTAGTGAAGCCAAGGACCAGGAATTGTTGTGGGTGGATGGCGGTCTGGCAGGTATTTTTGGCCTGGCATGAGGAATTTCAATTAAACCTGGTCTACTGGTCACATGTGTTGAATTCCTCAGAGATCCATGCCTCATTCATTTTTATAAATGTGAGGTAGTCTACACTGTCATGAGCTAGGCAAGTGCGCTTATCGGTCACGATCCCCCCTGCTGCGCTGAACGTCCTTTCGGACAGGACACTGGACGGGGGACAAGCCAACATTTCCATTGCAAATTGTGCAAGCTCTGGCCAGAGGTCAAGCCTGCCCACCCAGTAGTCCAGGGGTTCATCACTCCTCAGAGCGTCCACATCGGCCGTTAACCCGATGTAGTCAGACACCTGTCAGTCTAGGCGTTCCCTCATGCTGGATCCGGAGTACAGCTGTCGGTGGTTCGGCTGAAAGAAGGATCTCATATTTAAAGTGACCAAGACAACCTCCAACCGCCCTCTTCTTGCAGGCGCTGTTGGATTGCTACCCCAAACTGTCTCTCTGTAGCTGGAAATTCCTCTGCCAGCGCACGGAAAAGCAGAATGCAGCATTTCCCGCAGCAAGGCCTGGAAGTGCTGCATTCTGACCGCCCTCTGTGATTGTGGTAACATTTCCGCCATTTTGTGTTTGTACCGAAGGTCTAAGTACGTTGCCACCCAGTACTGGTCCTTGGCCTTTATGCGTTTTATACGCGGGTCCCCTTTAAAACACTGCAGCATGTAGGCCCCCATTCCCACTAAACGGGAAGCGGTGTAGTGGCCTGCTTCCAGCTCATCATCCCGGATAATGTCATCCTCGTTCTCCTCCCCCCATCCACAGATAACACCAGGGATGCCAGAAAGGTTTAAAGCATGCTCTTCTTGCTCCTCCTCATCCCCCCAGCACCATCCTCCTCTGACTCCTCTTCAGACTCTTGCTGTTGATTTGTCTCAGATGGAGTAGCACCCCCTGGGAATTCATCCAACATTGCGACTTCCTGATCTTCCTGCTCCTGCTCCTCGACGGCTTGATCAATGACACAACGCAATGAACGCTCCAGAAAGAAGGCGTAAGGTATGGCGCCCTGGCCGTGACTGACCAGTTTGGTGATCTCATCGAATGGCCGCAGAAGTCTGCATGCGTCCCGCATGAGCAGCCACTGGCGAAGTGAAAAAAACCCAAGCTCTCCAGAACATGTCCTGCTGCAGAGTTCGAACAGGTAGTCCTTAACTGCACGTTTCTGCTGGAGCAGCCTATCGAGCATATGCAACGTTGAGTTCCATCGCATCGGGAAGTCACAAATAAGATGCCTGAGGGGCAGGTTGTGTCGCCGCTGAATCTCAGCAAGGCGACCCATGGCTGTGTAAGATCTTCAGAAATGGCCAGAGATTTTCCTGGCCTGCCGCAAGACGTCCTGGACCCCAGGGTGTTTGCCAACGAATCGCTGCACCACCAAGTTCAGGACGTGTGCCATGCATGGCCTCCGAGTCCACCAGTTGATATGGCAGTAGTTGGCGGGCTATCAGTTCCGACAAGCCAGCAGTCAAACGTTGGGCAAGAGGGTTATCCGGCATCATCATTTTTTTCGGCTCCAACATTTGGACCACAGAAGCCTGCCTTTTTCCAGAACAACGTGACAATGGCATCATGGAGGGTGGAGTGGAGGGCAAATGTGAGGAGAAGGGGCTGGACGGTGAGAGCCTGGAGTGTGGCTATGTGGGTTCTGACTGTGTTGCTCCCACTGGGCACGGTGTTGGGAGTTCAGGTGCCTTCTTAAGGCGGTGGTCCCTAGGTGAGTGTTGGGCTTACCGCGACTTATGCGTTGACTGCAAGGGCTGCAGATGGCAACACTATTGTCAGCAATGGACACATTAAAAAAATCCCACACTGCGGAGCCATGTGCCGGCGTCCTTGGAGTGCCAGATGTGACTGTACATGGTTGATGGCTCGCTCCTGATACATTTGCAGTCTGCTTTCTACCTCTTGTGCAATGCAAGTTCTGCCTGCCTCTCCTCCCTATCTGCCGGTCCGTGTCTCCCTCTGAACTCCCTTCCTCTTCCCCTCTTGTGGACTCCCATGGGACGTCCATAGACTCGTCATCCTCCACGTCACCTTCCCCACCACTAACATTCGAGATCTCGGAGTAGGCAGCAACAGCGGGGACCAACCTCCTTGGGCTGATCTGGGTACTGTCATCAGACTGCTGAGTGGCGGCTGTTGCTACCTCCTCTTCCTGATCCAATGCCAACAATGGCTGCGCATCGCAAATGTCTTGTGATGGATAGGAAAATAATTCCAGGGACTCAAGTGTAGGGTATGTGGTGGTGGTGTCTTTGGGGGTGCACACAGCAGAGCGTGAAGAGGGTGCAGATAGAGAGGATGAGGAGGGTGCAGAAGAGGAAGGCTGAGTGACCCACTCAACCAAGTCTGGTGCGTCCTTTGCCGTAATTGCACGCGGCTTTTGAAACGTCACAGTTAGGCTCAAGCCTACTGCTCCTGCCCTGCCCCTACCACCCCTGCGTATGTCTCTGCCTCTTCCTCTGCCTGTCATGTTTTTTAATTACCCTGTGACAAAAGTCTCTAGAGAATCGCAGTATATCGGGAAAAAGGTAGATAACACCCCACTTCAATATGTGGTATTGGGGGGCCACTGGTCTATCACACCAGTTCTACAAATAATTGGGCAGTAACTGTTGTCACTGTGTGCAGCACAGTCAACACAGCAAGAGAGGCCAAATTTTTGCAGGACTAAAATACACTCTTAGAAAAGTATACTGTTAAATAACACCCCAGTTCTACAAATAATTGGCCAGTAACTGTTGTCACTGTTTGTAGCACAGTCAACACAGCAAGAGAGGCCAAATTTTTGCAGGACTAAAATACACTCTTAGAAAAGTATACTGTTAAATAACACCCCAGTTCTACAAATAATTGGCCAGTAACTGTTGTCACTGTTTGTAGCACAGTCAACACAGCAAGAGAGGCCAAATTTTTGCAGGACTAAAATACACTCTTAGAAAAGTATACTGTTAAATAACACCCCAGTTCTACAAATAATTGGCCAGTAACTGTTGTCACTGTTTGTAGCACAGTCAACACAGCAAGAGAGGCCAATTTTTTGCAGGACTAAAATACACTCTTAGAAAAGTATACTGTTAAATAACACCCCACTCCAATATGTGGTATTGGGGGGCCACTGGTCTATCACACCAGTTATTGAAAAAATTGGCCAGTGAGTTTGGCGCTGTGTGTATCAGACTTCACTCAGCAAAAGAGGCAGTATTGTTGCAGGACACAAATACACTTGTAAAAGTATACTCAGATAACACCCCACTTCAATATGTGGTATTGGGGGGCCACTGGTCTATTACACCAGTTCTACAAATAATTGGCCAGTAACTGTTGTCACTGTGTGTAGCACAGTCAACACAGCAAGAGAGGCCACATTTTTGCAGGACTAAAATACACTCTTAGAAAAGAATACTGTTAAATAACACCCCACTTCAATATGTGGTATTGGGGGGGCCACTGGTCTATCACACCAGTTGTTGAAAAAATTGACCAGTGAGTTTGGCACTGTGTGTATCAGACTTAACTCAGCAAAAGAGGCAATATTGTTGCAGGACACAAATACACTTGTAAAAGTATACTCAGATAACACCCCAATTCAATATGTGGTATTGGGGGGCCACTAGTCTATCACACCAGTTGTTGAAAAAATTGGCCAGGGAGTTTGGCGCTGTGTGTATCAGACTTCACTCAGCAAAAGAAGTAATATTGATGCAGGACACAAATACACTTGTAAAAGTACAGTGCCTTGCGAAAGTATTCGGCCCCCTTGAACTTTGCGACCTTTTGCCACATTTCAGGCTTCAAACATAAAGATATAAAACTGTAATTTTTTTTGAAGAATCAACAAAGTGGGACACAATCATGAAGTGGAACGAAATTTATTGGATATTTCAAACTTTGTTAACAAATAAAAAAACGGAAAAATTGGGCGTGCAAAATTATTCAGCCCCTTTACTTTCAGTGCAGCAAACTCTCTCCAGAAGTTCAGTGAGGATCTCTGAATGATCCAATGTTGACCTAAATGACTAATGATGATAAATAGAATCCACTTGTGGGTAATCAAGTCTCCGTATAAATGCACCTGCACTGTGATAGTCTCAGCGGTCCATTTAAAGCGCAGAGAGCATCATGAAGAACAAGGAACACACCAGGCAGGTCTGAGATACTGTTGTGGAGAAGTTTAAAGCCGGATTTGGATACAAAAAGATTTCCCAAGCTTTAAACATCCCAAGGAGCACTGTGCAAGCGATAATATTGAAATGGAAGGAGTATCAGACCGCTGCAAATCTACGAAGACCTGGCCGTCCCTCTAAACTTTCAGCTTATACAAGGAGAAGACTGATCAGAGATGCAGCCAAGAGGCCCATGATCACTCTGGATGGAGAGATCTACAGCTGAGGTGGGAGACTCTGTCCATAGGGCAACAATCAGTCGTATACTGCACAACTCTGGCCTTTATGGAAGAGTGGCAAGAAGAAAGCCATTTCTTAAAGATATCCATAAAAAGTGTCGTTTAAAGTTTGCCACAAGCCACCTGGGAGACACACCAAACATGTGGAAGAAGGTGCTCTGGTCAGATGAAACCAAAATCGAACTTTTGGCAACAATGCAAAACGTTATGTTTGGCGTAAAAGCAACACAGCTCATCACCCTGAACACACCATCCCCACTGTCAAACATGGTGGTGGCAGCATCGTGGTTTGGGCCTGCTTTTCTTCAGCAGGGACAGGGAAGATGGTTAAAATTGATGGGAAGATGGATGGAGCCAAATACAGGACCATTCTGGAAGAAAACCTGATGGAGTCTGCAAAAGACCTGAGACTGAGACGGAGATTTGTCTTACAACAAGACAATGATCCAAAACATAAAGCAAAATCTACAATGGAATGGTTCACAAATAAACATATCCAGGTGTTAGAATGGCCAAGTCAAAGTCCAGACCTGAATCCAATCGAGAATCTGTTGAAAGAACTGAAAACTGCTGTTCACAAACACTCTCCATCCAACCTCACTGAGCTCGAGCTGTTTTGCAAGGAGGAATGGGCAAAAATTTCAGTCTCTCAATGTGGAAAACTGATAGAGACATACCCCAAGCGACTTACAGCTGTAATCGCAGCAAAAGGTGGCGCTATAGTAAATAAATGGCGTTAGGCGCCAAAAGTACCTGCGCTACTGGAAAAAAGTGCAAATTTATAAAATATAAATAATAGTGTATGAACAACCCAATTAGTGATAATTGTGTGGACTACATATGTGAATAAAGCATAAATAAGTATGAATTATAATATATAGAAGTGCACAGTATAATGGTGTAAACAAAAAATGGGAAGCTGCGGCTCAATCGTAAAAATGTATGGAATGGTAAATGATACACGCAAGGTGTACTAAGCTGCGCTCACCTAAAAAGTGCAACTGTGCAATAAATATATTATATAAAGGGCATGAACCAATACAGAAAAAATGCAAAAAAGTTGGACCCGGCGCTACCACTTTAAATCGTGCATGTGCAAATTAGAAAAGTGCATATAGTGCTAAAGTGCACCCAATAAGATATAAAATATAAAATATATGTATAGTATATAAAGTGCTACGTGCTATTTATGGGCTGTGCTTAGTGTGCCACATTGTAAACATCATATGTTGTACATATAAAGTGCCGAGTGCTGATAATGCCAAGAACCACGTGTAGTGATTAAGGAGACAAATAAACAAGCAAAGATATGGCGTTGGTGGATGACCCACCAGAGACACCGCTGCTTACCACACTCTCTCGGCCAATGCCTCGACACTTCCTGGTCAAGTTAGGGAGTTCACTTTCAGCTTGAGAGGTGTTCGCCGGACCGCTTCCGCGTTCCACCGGCTCTTGACGCTCCAGATGACGTCGTATGACGAAACGCGTAGGGCATGGTTTGTGTACGTCAATACGTCACTTCCGTGAACGGTGGTTTGAGCCGGTGGAACGCGGAAGCGGTCCGGCGAACACCTCTCAAGCTGAAAGTGAACTCCCTAACTTGACCAGGAAGTGTCGAGGCATTGGCCGAGAGAGTGTGGTAAGCAGCGGTGTCTCTGGTGGGTCATCCACCAACGCCATATCTTTGCTTGTTTATTTGTCTCCTTAATCACTACACGTGGTTCTTGGCATTATCAGCACTCGGCACTTTATATGTACAACATATGATGTTTACAATGTGGCACACTAAGCACAGCCCATAAATAGCACGTAGCACTTTATATACTATACATATATTTTATATTTTATATCTTATTGGGTGCACTTTAGCACTATATGCACTTTTCTAATTTTCACATGCACGATTTAAAGTGGTAGCGCCGGGTCCAACTTTTTTGCATTTTTTCTATTTTACTGCCTCAGAGGTAGGTTGGAGGCAGCTTACACCACCATTTGAGCCTGATTCAGTACAACTCCATAGCGCTGGTATACAATCCCTTTTATGAACCAATACAGCCCATCAACTATTTACAAACCTGTGTATATAAAAGTTAGTGCATAGAGGTGAATTATATGAATCGTAACATATAATCCTTAAAAAAAGTGCATATGATAAAAGGTGGCGCTACAAAGTATTAACTTAAGGTGGCTGAATAATTTTGCAGGCCCAATTTTTCAGTTTTTTATTTGTTAAAAAAGTTTGAAGTATCCAATAAATTTTGTTCCACTTCATGATTGTGTCCCACTTGTTGTTGATTCTTCACAAAAAATTACAGTTTTATATTTTTATGTTTGAAGCCTGAAATGTGGCAAAAGGTCGAAAAGTTCAAGGGGGCTGAATACTTTCACAAGGCACTGTATACTCAGATAACACCCCACTTCAATATGTGGTATTGGGGGGGCACTGGTCTATCACACCAGTTCTACAAATAATTGGCCAGTAACTGTTGTCACTGTGTGTAGGACAGTCAACACAGCAAGAGAGGCCACATTTTTGCAGGACTAAAATACACTCTTAGAAAAGTATACTGTTAAATAACACCCCACTTCAATATGTGGTATTGGGGGGGCACTGGTCTATCACACCAGTTGTTGAAAAAATTGGCCAGTGAGTTTGGCACTGTGTGTATCAGACTTCACTCATCAAAAGAGGCAATATTGTTGCAGGACACAAATACACTTGTAAAAGTATACTCAGATAACACCCCACTTCAATATGTGGTAAATGGGGGCCACTGGTCTATCACACCAGTTCTACAAATAATTGGCCAGGGAGTTTGTCACTGTGTGTAGTGTTGCTGCAGAAACGCTCAGTCTCACCACCACACCTGTCACAATGCTGCACAGTGCACAATAATACCACTAATGGGCGGCACAGTGGTGTAGTGTTTAGCACTTTCACCTAGCAGCAAGAGAGTCGCTGGTTCAAATCCCAACCACGACACTACCTGCCTGGAGTTTGCATGTTCTCCCTGTGCCTGCGTGGGTTTCCTCCGGGTACTCCGGTTTCCTCCCACACTCCAAAGAAATGCTGGTAGGTTAATTGGATCCTGTATATAAAAAAAAAAAAATTGGCCCTACTGTGTATGTATGTGAGTTAGGGAGCTTAGATTGTAAGCTCCTTGAGAGCAGGGACTGGTGTGAATGTACAATGTATATGTAAAGCGCTGCGTAAATTGACAGAAAAACAGAAAAATGTAATAGGCATTGCTTTGCGGCAAAAAACGCTGTAAGAAAATTGCATGACTTTGAGGTCGCAAAAGTGTGAAAGGGGCCTTCAGTAATTAAGGTATAGTGTGCCCCCTTTCAATGCAGAGAGACCAGCGTGCCCCCTTTCAATGCACAGTGACCAGCGTGCCCCCTTTCAATGGACAGTGACCAGCGTGCCCCCTTTCAATGCACAGTGACCAGCGTGCCCCCCTTCAAAACAGTGACCAGCGTACCCCCCTTCAAAACAGTGACCAGCGTGCCCCCTTCAAAACAGTGACCAGCGTGCCCCCTTCAAAACAGTGACCAGCGTGCCCCCTTCAATGCAGTGACCAGTGTGCCCCCTTCAATGCAGAGACCAGCATGCCCCCTTCAATGCAGTGACCAGCGTACATGCCCCCTTCAATGCAGTGACCAGCGTACATGCCCCCTTCAATGCAGTGACCAGCGTGTCCCCTTTCAATGCACAATGACCAGCTTGCCCCCTTTCAATGCACAGTGACCAGCGTGCTCCCTTTCAATGCACAGTGACCAGCGTTCCCCCTTTCAAAACAGTGACCAGCGTGCCCCCTTCAAAACAGTGACCAGCGTGCCCCCTTCAATGCAGTGACCAGCGTGCCCCCTTCAATGCAGTGACCAGCGTACATGCCCCCTTCAATGCAGTGACCAGCGTACATGCCCCCTTCAATGCAGAGACTAGAGTGCATGCCCCCTTCAATGCAGTGACCAGCGTACGTGCCCCCTTAAATGCAGAGACCAGCTTGCATGCCCCCTTCAATGCAGTGACCAGCGTACATGCCCCCTTCAATGCAGTGACCAGCGTGTGTGCCCCCTTCAATGCAGTGACCAGCGTACGTGCCCCCTTCAATGCAGTGACCAGCGTACATGCTCCCTTCAATGCAGTGAATAGTGTACATGCCCCCTTCAATACAGAGACCAGCGTACATGCCCCCTTCAATGCAGTGACCAGCGTACATGCCCTCTTCAATGCAGAGACCAGCCTACATGCCCCCTTAAATGCAGTGACCAGTGTACATGGCCCCTTCAATGCAATGACCGGCGTACATGTCCCCTTCAATGCAGTGACCAGCGTGCGTGCCCCCTTCAATGCAGTGTGGCCCCCCCCCCCGTGACAAGTGCACTTACCTGGAGCAGCAGTGGCGGCGGCGGCTTCTTCTTAGTCCCGGCGACGCGTCTCCTCGAGTCCTCCGGCTCCCGCCTCCTCCTCGGCCAATGGCATGGGGTTTGCCTTATGGCCAATTAGAAAGTGGGTATTAGACCCACTCCCTGATTGGCCAGGAGGAGGATCCGTGTGACAATAGCGAATTTTTATTCGCTATTCTCACACAATGGGTGGGCTCCGGGCGCACTGCTCTGTGCCCCGGGACCACCCTTTGCATCACCCTATTAGAGCCTCTGGCTCTAATCAGGTGATTTAAAAAAAAAAAAAAAAACATTGAGCTCCATGCGTCCGGCGCCCTGCATGCAGATTAGGGGACCAGACGCATGGATGGGGGGGCGGCGCCCCTGCGCCCCCAACGCACCGGCCACCACTGTTCACAGCGCTATATGTGTCTAGCAAACTCTCCCTGATGAGCACAGCAGACCTCTCCCTACACTGGCAGAAAGCGGAATGCGAAATGGCCGACAGCTCAGGTCTATTTATAGGGTAGGGGAACTGTCCATGTGCTGGAATGTTTCAATTGGCTGTCCCGTTCCACCTGACGGCTGTGTCATGGGTCAAAGTTCTCCCCAATGTAAACTAATATGGCCGCCGAGAACGACGCCATGTGTTTGCAACTTTGGCGGGTAGCGAACAAGCAAAATTTGCCGCGAACCGACCGCCGGGCGAACCGCAAAGCCATCTCTACTCACTATTTGGTCGGGCCTCCTTTTGCATAAATTACTGCATTAATGCGTAGTGGCATGGAGTCGATCAGCCTGTGGCACTGCTGAGGTGTTATGGAAGCCCAGGTTGGTTTGATAGTATGCATTTTTGGGTCTGGTGTCTCTCATCTTCCTCTTGACAATACCCCACAGATTCTGTATGGGGTTTAGGTCAGGCGAGTTTGCTGGTCAATCAAGTACAGTGATACCATGATCATTAAACCAGGTATTGGAACTTTTGGGCAGGTGCCAAGTCCTGCTGGAAAATGAAATCAGCATTTCCATAAAGCTGGTCAGCAGAGCAAAGTATGAAGTGCTCTAGAATTTTCTGGTAGAGGGCTGCGCTGACTTTGAACTTGATAAAACACAGTGGACCAACACCAGCACATGACATGGCTCCCCAAATCATCACTGACTGTGGAAACTTCACACTGCACCTCATGCAACTTGGATTCTGTGCCTCCCCACTCTTCCTCCATACTCTGGGACCTTGATTTGCAAATGAAATGCAAAATATTCCACACTCTTTAACCCTGGTTAAAGATAAAGATGAGCTAGAAAGCCAGGGTATGCAATAGGAAGATGATGCCTAGGAACCCCTAGTATGAGAAAAATATATACATGAACACCATTTATGAGATATACTTGATTATTACCATTACATACTATGCAGCTATAACTGCTCCATCATATGATACCTTTTTGGTAAATGAGTGAGTAATTTCCATCTTAAACCTGTGGTGCTGATCTTGCCTGTGGTGCTGGTTGTATCCATTTTTGCATGCCAGCCCCCCTTTCTTTGGGGTGATATAGCTTAAGAATCTTTTCTACTCTCCTTTGAACTCTTTTCTCAGTTGGTTCTGATGACTTAGACCATGGTGTTGTAGCATTTAATGGCATTATCATGATTACTATCGGTGAGTAACTTATCCTTACTTATCCATTTAATGTCACTATGGGCCTGATTCATAGTACGGAGAATTGGCGTTTCGGCGGGATTTTGCGAACCGGCGAATTTTTAAGTCTGAAATTGGTATTCAAAGAACGGCAGGCGGAAAATAACGCCAACTGTGAGATTCATTAAGATCAACTAATGTCAGGACTGGACTTAAAAACAGTCCAGCTAAAAGGTGGACTAATTTTTTCAAAATCACAAAATATGGCAGGAAAAAAATAAAAAATGTGTGGGAAAGATGTGTTATATGATTTTGAGCTAAACTGCTTTTAAACTGTGTGAAAATGTTATATGATTTTGAGCTAAACTGCTTTTAAACTGTGTGAAAATGTTAAGTAGAAAAAAATATATTAATAAAAGTGTAAAATGCAAATATAGCTCCAGAGTCAATTTCTGGCAGATAGCCCATGTGAGCATGCTCCAAACCAAAAACAAGGCTGAAAATAACGTTTTTGAAAACGTTAGTGGGAGTTTTATTGAATTTGCGGCAAATACCGCCGCAAATTCGCGGTAAAACAGCGCTATTCCGGCGCTAATAAATTTTTTTTTTTTTTTTTTGCACATATCTATGTATGTCTATATATATATATATATATATATATATATATTTATATATATATATATATATATATGAATCACATAAAAATATATATCTATACATAAATATATATATATATATATATATATATATATATATATATATATATAAACACACACACATATATATGTATATATATATATATATATATATATATAGATAGATAGATAGATACCCAAAAATAATTATATGTATATATATATATATATATATATATATATATATATATATATATATATATGTTTTATTTATTGATTTGCCTGTGTATATATATATATATATATATAGATATGAAAAGGAACACTAACACGGCTCCTCCCCGAAAATTAAACATTGTATATGTGTGAAATTAATATATTTTTGGGTTGGTTAGATATAGAATGTAACAATAATATATGTTTTTTTGCATATGTGTATATATATATATATATATATATGCAAAAAAATATATATTATTGTTACTTCCTATATCTAACCAATCCCAAAAATATATTAATTTCACACATATACAATGTTTCGTTTTTGGGGAGAAGCCGTATTAGTGTTGCTTGTCATATATAACAACATACAGTTGTAGGTAGTTCAGGGATTCGAACACCCAAATACACTGTTGCAAGGCAGCGGTGCTAACCACTTAACTACCTAAAGCTAATGACATTTTTTTCCAAACATGTGTGATTTGTACTTTAAAAAAAAAATATTATATATATATATATTCTATTTAGACCCAATTCAAGCTCAAATAATTTTTATTTAATAACATTTTTTGATGGACTAATTGAATCAAACTATATTAATTTTTAGAGCCCATTCACATTAGCGCGACTTGTCAGGCGACTTGTCAGCCTGACAAGTCGCGGTATGTCGCGGTCCATTGAGTAGTACAGGACCCGTTCTAATAGGAGCGACACAAGTCACTCCGACTTAGAAAAAGGGTCCTGTACCACTTTGGGGCGACCTCGGAGCGACTTGCATAGACTTCCAGTATGTGAAGTCTCTGCAAGTCGCGGTGCACAGTGGTGCACGCGACTTCACAGGTTGCCCCCCGAAGTCGTGTCGCCTCAATGTGAATGGGCTCTTAAGGTGCCAGTGCATGTATGCTTGGTATAAAGATAACAAGAAACAACAAAAAAAAAAACCTCAGAGACCACAATTCCCAAATAATTAACCTAGTTTAGTGAAACTGTATAAAATCAACAAATTTTTAAAAATAATCCTGCATGCTGGAAATTATATATAGGTGTTTAAAACATTTATTTCTGTGAAAAATGAGTATTTTAAATATAAATTGATAGGCTAAGAAACTATCAGTGACATATATTATGAAATAAATGTAACAAAGTGATTATGTTTGTGTAAATTGTGTTTTGCAAAAATTTTGCAAATATGTATTGAGCTTGAGCTTGATTAAATAAACTGACCAAAATATCCAAGTGGTTAGCACAGCTGCCTTGCAACAATGTATTTGGGTGTTCAAATCCCTGAACTACCTACAACTGTCTGTTGTTATATATGACAAGCAACACCCCAAAAATAAAACATTGTATATGTGTGAAATTAATATATTTGTTGAGTGGGAGCCATATTAGTGTTGCTTCCTATATAGAGCCACATTACACTCTGAAAAATAGCAGTGTTTGAGCTTGCAAATCTGAGAATTTGCAAATTGATTGAACATATGCAGTGCAACCCCAGAACTCAGAATTCAACAACCCCCAAAAAAAAAAAAAAATATATATATATAGATATATATATATATATATATATATATATAAAATTACTACATCAAGTCAACACACATAGGAAATGCTTTCAATAATCTCAGAATGAGCACAAAGTGGCTTTTTCATTTAGACTAATGGGCCATACACACTAAGATTTTCTGAAGATTTTTTCCTTTAGATTTACTAATCTGGCAGGCCCTTGCACTACATAGAAAAGGTAAATCTGAAGGAAAAAGTCTTCAGAAAATCTTATAGTGTGTATGGCCATACAATGTTCTGTCCAATTTTCTTGAAATTTACCTTCAAGTATGTAGTACAAAGGCCTGCCTAATTGGATACAAGTGAAAGTGTTGTTTAGCTTTGACATCACATTATGTGGTGTGTGGTTAATCTATCAGAAAATTGTACAACAAAAATTGAACATGTATGGCCATACACACTATAAGATTTTTCGAAGAGTTTTTCCTTCAGATTTACCTTTTCTATGTAGTGCAAGGGCCTGCCAGATTGCATACAAATTGAAAGTGTTTAGGTTTGACCTCATATTATCTGGTTTTGGTAAATCTAAAGGAAAAAGTCTTCAGAAAATCGTAAGCCCCGTACACACGTACTGATCGTCGGCCGAACGATCGGCTGTCTTTTGTCCAGGGCTGTCCTGTCTGTTGAAAACTGCAAAAGACTGCACACGAATTTTGTCAGCCAACAACAGACGACTGCAGAAGTGATGTCATGTGATGTTTAACTTTCCCTGTGTTTTTTCTTTTCTGAGCATGCCCAGTCTTGCAAATCAGCCGATTGTCGAACGAATTCTGTACTGACTGGCGAACAATCGGCCGTTCTGGTGTTGGCCAACAAAAATTTTAATGCCTGCACGACAGATTCTGTTCGGCCAAAAATGCGCTGTCGGCTGTCGGAAGCATCATACTAACAAGCCTACAATCGGCCGATCGGTCGTCGGCCGAATATTTACGGCCGAAGATCGGTACGTGTGTACGAGGCATTATAGTGTGTATGGCCCATTAAGCTGGACATACATGTTCAACTTTTGTTGTACAATTTTCTGGTAGATCTACCACAAACCACATAATGTGAGGTCAAAGCTAAAAAACACATTCACTTGTATCTAATTAGGCAGGCCTTTGTACTACATACTTGAAGGTAAATTTCAAGAAAATTGGACAGAAAATTGTAAGAAAATTGGAACATGTATGGCCAGCCTTAAGCCTCGTACACACGTACCGATTGTCGGCCGTAAATATTCGGCCGACGACCGATCGGCCAATTGTAGGCTTGTTAGTATGATGCTTCCGACAGCCGACAGCGCATTTTCGGCCGAACAGAATCTGTCGTGCAGGCATTAAAATTTTTGTTGGCCAACACCAGAACGGCCGATTGTTCGCCAGTCAGTACAGAATTCATAGAAACATAGAAACATAGAATGTGTCGGCAGATAAGAACCATTTGGCCCATCTAGTCTGCCCAATATATCTGAATCCTATGAATAGTCCCTGGCCCTATCTTGTATGAAGGATAGCCTTATGCCTATCCCATGCATGCTTAAACTCCTTCACTGTATTTGCAGCTACCACTTCTGCAGGAAGGTTATTCCATGCATCCACTACTCTCTCAGTAAAGTAATACTTCCTCATATTACTTTTAAACCTTTGCCCCTCTAATTTAAAACTGTGTCCTCTTGTGGTAGTTTTTCTTCTTTTAAATATGCTCTCCTCCTTTACCGAGTTGATTCCCTTTATGTATTTAAATGTTTCTATCATATCCCCTCTGTCTCTTCTTTCTTCCAAGCTATACATGTTAAGGTCCTTTATCCTTTCCTGGTAAGTTTTTTCCTGCAATCCATGTACTAGTTTAGTAGCTCTTCTCTGAACTCTCTCTAGAGTATCTATATCCTTCTGGAGATATGGCCTCCAGTACTGCGCACAATACTCCAAGTGAGGTCTCACCAGTGTTCTGTACAGCGGCATAAGCACTTCTCTCTTTCTACTGCTTATACCTCTCCCTATACATCCAAGCATTCTGCTGGCATTTCGTGCTGCTCTATTACATTGTCTTCCCACCTTTAAGTCTTCTGAAATAATTACTCCTAAATCCCTTTCCTCAGATACTGAGGTCAGGACTGTGTCAAATATTCTATATTCTGCCCTTGGGTTTTTACGCCCCAGGTGCATTATCTTGCACTTATCCACATTAAATTTCAGTTGCCAGAGTTCTGACCATTCTTCTAGTTTTCCTAAATCCTTTTCCATTTGGCGTTTCCCTCCAGGAACATCAACCCTGTTACATATCTTTGTGTCATCAGCAAAAAGACAAACCTTACCATCGAGGCCTTTTGCAATATCACTTATGAAGATATTAAACAAAATTGGTCCCAGTACAGATCCCTGAGGTACCCCACTGGTAACATGACCTTGTTCTGAATGTTCTCCATTGACTACAACCCTCTGTTGTCTGTCACTCAGCCACTGCCTAATCCACTCAACAATATGGGAGTCCATGCTCAATGACTGCAGTTTATTGATAAGTCTTCTATGTGGGACAGTGTCAAAAGCCTTACTAAAATCTAGATATGCAATGTCTACTGCACCTCCACCGTCTATTATTTTAGTCACCCAGTCAAAAAAATCTATAAGATTTGTTTGACATGATCTCCCTGAAGTAAACCCATGTTGTTTTTCATCTTGCAATCCATGGGATTTAAGATGTTCCACAATCCTATCCTTTAATAGGGTTTCCATTAATTTGCCTACTATTGATGTCAGACTCACTGGTCTATAGTTGCTCGATTCCTCCCTACTACCTTTCTTGTGAATGGGCACGACATTTGCCAATTTCCAGTCTTCCGGGACGACTCCTGTTACTAATGATTGGTTAAATAGATCTGTTAATGGTTTTGCCAGCTCACCACTAAGCTCTTTTAATAATCTTGGGTGTATCCCATCAGGACCCTGTGACTTATTTGTCTTCACTTTAGACAGCAATCTTAGAATGTCTTCCTCTGTAAAGACACATGCATCAAATGATTCATTAGTCATCCTTTCAAGTGGAGGTCCTTCTCCTTCTTTTTCTTCTGTAAAAACTGAACAGAAGTATTCATTAAGGCAGTCAGCTAGCCCTTTATTTTCTTCTACATACCTTCCGTCCTTTGTTTTTAATTTAGTTATTCCTTGTTTTAATTTCCTTTTTTCATTTATATATCTGAAGAATGTCTTATCCCCCTTTTTCATAGACTGAGCTAGTTTTTCTTCTGCCTGCGCTTTAGAAGTTCTTATAACTTGCTTGGCCTCTTTCTGCCTAATCTTGTAGATTTCCTTATCTTCATTGCTCTGGGTTTTTTTATAATTACAAAATGCTAGCTTTTTATTTTTAATGATTTGGGCCACTTCTGCTGAGTACCACAGTGGTCTCTTCCTTTTTTTGCTTTTACTGACAAGTCTAATGCAATTTTCTGTTGCCTTCAATAATGCGCCTTTTAAGTAGTCCCATTTCTCCTGGACTCCATGTAATCCGTTCCAGTCTGATAAGGACTCATTTATGACTAATTTCATTTTTGAAAAGTCTGTTTTTCTAAAATCTAAAACTTTTGTTTTTGTGTGGTGTGACTCTTTCACAGTTCTTATATTAAACCACACTGACTGGTGATCACTAGATCCCAAGGTTTCGCCTACAATGACATCATATACCGAATCCCCATTTGTGAATACCAGATCCAAAATGGCCTCCCTCCGGGTTGGCTCCTCATCCACTTGTTGCAGAGACAACCCCAGTAGGGAATTTAGAATATCTGTACTCCTGGTAGAACTTGCTATTTTGGTTTTCCAGTTTATATCTGGAAGATTGAAATCTCCCATAATGATAACTTCTCCTTTCATTGTCATTTTAGCTATTTCTTCAACTAGTAGATCATCTAGTTCTTTAACTTGACCAGGTGGCCTATATATCACACCTACACGAGTTACTGCATGATTAGCAAACTGCAACGTAACCCAAACTGACTCTATGTTGGCCTCACCAACTTGTATTAGGTTAGATTTAATGCTATCTTTCACATACAGGGCCACTCCTCCTCCTTTCTTGCCTACTCTGTCTCTTCTGTATAAAGAGTACCCTGGTATGGTTATGTCCCAGTCATTTCTTTCATTAAACCATGTCTCCGTAACAGCCACTAAATCTACATTCTCAGATTCCATTATTGACCCAAGTTCATTGATTTTTTTACCTAAACTGCGAGCATTTGTAGACAGGACTCTGAGCTTATCATTTCTTAACCTCTGTGCTTCTGACCTGTTCTGGCATTGTTTCGGGGGGCAATTGGACTCTTGTATTTTCACTCTTTTGCCCCCCCTTCCTAGTTTAAATACTCTTTCGCAAATTCTTGGAGTTGTTCACTAAGTACATTTGTTCCTTTGAGAGAAAGGTGCAAACCATCTTTTTTGTACAGTTCCTTTCTATTCCAAGTAGAGCTATCATGAGAAACAAAGCCAAATCCTTGCTCTTGACACCATTTACTAAGCCATATGTTGAACTCCTTTATGCGCCTCTGCCTATCATTCTGAACATTATGCACAGGCAGAACTTCAGAAAATGAAATGGTGGATGCAAAATGCTGTATGTCATTTCCAAGTGTGATAAAAGATTTTTTCACCTCTGACATTTCATTGCAAGCCAGGTCATTTGTCCCTAGATGGACAAGAACATCCACGTCCCCTTCCTGCTTTGCTTGCTTAACAATATTAATAATACGTCTTCTATCTCGCCTAGCAGTAGCACCAGGGAGACATCTCACAGAACCATTTTCTTTAAGCTCCACACTTCTTATGATTGAATCACCCAGCAACAGCTGCTTCCTTTGAGACTTCACTTTATCTTTTTTGTCCTTGGCTGCAGTCTTGCATACATTAGACATAGGAGTCGATGGTTTCTCACCCTCTGTGCTTGAGTCCATATCCATGTTGTCCTTACATTCTGAGAGTGCTGCAAATGAATTTTGGAGAACCACCGACTGTGGGACTTGTCTTCTATCCACCACTCTAAGTCTTCCAGAACCTACAGTAACCCATCTGCCATTTCTGGGGGTCCTCTGTGGCAGTGGCATTGCAGCAGTCCCAGCTGGAGTTTGTTTAACAGATAATTTAAATATCTCTGATTTCAAAAATGCAATTTCCTGCTGCAGTAAGGAGAATTGCCTACAGATCTGACAGCATCCGAATCTCCAAAGAGTGGAACATGAAATAAATGCACAACAATTCCTGCACTGAACCAAGTCTGCCATTTTAAAGAGGAGAAAAAATTGGCTAATGAATTAGGCCAGCTAATGAGTATGTCTCTATATATACACACTCCTTCACAGCTCCTCCCCCAGCAACAATTCTAACACCTTAATGGGCTAGTCTCATTAGCAAATGCAAATAGCAAACACCTGACCAAATTCCTTTCCCCTTCTCAAGCAATAGCCAGCAAAAAATACAGATGAGTCAGTTGCAAACTCCAAGCCAATCTCTTGCAGTATCTATTCAATCTCTTCAGTTTCCTGCAATATCTCTTCAATGTACTTAAATTCGGCTGACAAACAGCAGATGAGCAAGACTGGACATGCTCAGAAAAGAAAAAACACACGGAAAGTTAACCATCACATGACATCACTTCTGCAGTCGTCTGTTGTTGGCCGGCAAAATTCGTGTGCAGTCTCTTGCAGTTTTCAACAGACAGGACAGCCCTGGACAAAAGACGGCCGATCGGTCGGCCGACGATCGGTACGTGTGTACGAGGCATTATGCCCCATACACACGTGCAGATTATCTGCAGACTTTTGTCTGCAGACTTACCAAAACCATATAATATGAGGTCAAACCTAAACACTTTCAATTTGTATGCAATCCGGCAGGCCCTTGCACTACATAGAAAAGGTAAGTCTGCAGACAATCTGCACGTGTGTATGGGGCATAAGTCTATATGAAAAAGCCACTTTGTGCTCATGCTGAGATTATTGAAAGCATTTCTTATGTGTGTTGACTTGTAAGAAACTTGGATCATGGATGGCCAGCCAAACACTCATTCATTAGTGAACTGGTGATTTTGGTTTAGGAACCCCAATTAATTACTTTGCTGGGCGTTTCCTATACTGGGTGGGTGTAGTTTAACCAAGGTTATATAAAGGGATGTATGAGATCATATCATTTGGCCTGTGGAAGGGCCACAGGTCTTTATGTCAGAATTTGCTTTTAGTGGGGGGGGGGTTTGATGCCATGCCAAGCCTAGCCTAAAGATCCATATTGCAGTAAGTGTATTCTGTTGGATGAATACTTTTCATGCTCTAACTGTTTGGTATAGTTTTTGCAAGATAGTGTGTCTTTATGTACTCTATACATGTTTTTTTTATTTTTTTTTTTCATGCCTCTGTGTAGCTGTATGTTCTACTGATTTGATGGTATTTAAATGAAAAGGCAGGCTCATGCAAACAATTAACATAAAAGTATGTTGGGTATGTTTTATGCTTAATACTAAGGTGTCTACAACTTATTTTGCTTGACTTTTGGATATTGTAAGCTCTATCTATCCATCATATGTTGTATCTTTGCACTGTAATTTGAATAAAAATTACTTGATTTGGGGGTTTTGGGGGGGGGGGGCATTTCACATGCTTGCTTGCTTGCTTGAGTGATTACTGATGTTTTATACATGTTTAGTAAAACTTATTCATTTGTACACAGCTCCTGGTTTTTTGTTTTCTTTTCTTCATATTTGTCTAGATGTAATTCAGATATCTTTTGTGTTATTGAATGTAATCCATTTCTTGTATTTTTTGTGTGTGTGCAATGGCAGTACAGTATGAACATGGGTAGGGTTTCTTCCTTTACTCCAGCGAAGTGTGTATGGGTGTGCGTGTGTGTGGGGTGTGTGTGTGTGTGGGGTGTGTGTGTGTGTGGGGTGTGTGTGTGTGTGGGGGTGTGTGTGTGTGTGGGGTGTGTGTGGGGTGTGTGTGTGTGTGGGGTGTGTGTGTGCGTGGGGTGTGTGTGTGTGTGTGTGTGTGGGGTGTGTGTGTGGTGTGTGTGTGTGGGGGGGGGGGGTGTGTGTGTGTGTGTGGGGGGGTGTGTGTGTGTGTGTGTGTGTGTGTGGGGGGGGGGTGTGTGTGTGTGGGGGTGTGTGTGTGTGTGTGTGTGGGGGTGTGTGTGTGTGTGGGGGTGTGTGTGTGTGTGTGGGTGTGTGTGGGTGTGTGGGGGTGTGGGGGTGTGTGGGGGGTGTGTGTGTGTGTGTGTGTGTGTGGGGGGGGGTGTGTGTGTGTGTGGGGGGGGGGGGGTGTGTGTGTGTGTGTGTGTGGGGGGGGGGGGGGTGTGTGTGTGTGTGTGTGTGTGTGGGGGGGGGTGTGTGTGTGTGTGTGTGTGGGGGGGTGTGTGTGTGTGTGTGTGGGGGGGTGTGTGTGTGTGTGTGTGTGGGGGGGGGGGGTGTGTGTGTGTGGGGGGGGTGTGTGTGTGTGTGGGGGGGGGTGTGTGTGTGTGTGTGGGGGGGGGGTGTGTGTGGGGGGGGGGTGTGTGTGTGTGTGTGTGGGGGGGGGGGTGTGGGGCTAAATTGTAAGAAAAAATGTAAGTGTTTATATATTTAGCTAAAAATATATAAATTAAGGAATAATACAAAATTTCCATTCAGCCGCTGTGGATGAATGTAACCAAAACATTTAATAAAAAAACTAACTAAAAATGATTACTAAATAAAAGATTGCTACAGCGCTCACTCACCTTTTTAGTTGGCTTAGGTCAGTGATGATGAACCTTGGCAACACAGGTGTTTTGTAACATTTCCCATGATGCTCATCTACACTGCAGAGTACATGAGCATTTTGGGAAATGTAGGGCAAAAACATCTTGGGGGGGGGGGGGATAAGGGTTACCATCACTGGGCTAGGTAAAACATTTCCAATACATTTTAGTTGTCTGTGTGCGCCATTTTTAAAATAAAGCAAAATCTCTTTACAATAAATTGCAAATGGCACATCGGCGTTCACCCTGGACCAGAAATGACACCAAATTGGCTTGCACACATTCCAGCAAGTGGTCACAATCAACTGGCTAATCATGGTGAGGGCCACTTTCAGCTGTGAAGAAATTGCATTCATATGCAAAGTAAGTGTGTGTGTGGGGGGGGGGGGTCTGTGCTTGTAATCAGAGCATTGATTACCAGTGCAGACCCTTGGGGGATGCCACTAGGGATGCCCACCCATGCCACCATTGATGCCAATCAGTGTTCAGGGAACCTGTTAGTGCCCTCCTCATCAGTGCTGCCCATCATTACCATCTTTCAGTGCTGCCCACCAGTGCCAATCATTGCCCATCAGTGCCACCTATCAATGCCTATCAATGCTGCATATCAGTGCCACCTATCTGTCTATCAGTTCTGCATATTAGTGTCTCATCAGTGCCTGCCAGCGCAGCCTTATCAATGCTCGTCCGTGCAACAAAAAACATATTGATTTACCAAATTTTATTACATAAACAAAAACACATTATTTTAGGGGTCAAACATTTAGGTCTTCTTTTTGCCAATAGAAAAAAACCTTGCAGTGATCAAATACCACCAAAAGAAAGCACTATTTTTTTATGAAAATACTGTCATACATTTGTGTTAGGTACAGGGTTGTTTGACCGCGCAATTGTCATTCAAAATGCAACAGTATAAAAAGCTGAAAATTGGCCTGGGCAGGAAGTGGTGTAACTGCCCTGTAAGGAAGTGGTTAACTATTGAAACATGGGAATAAATATTCCAGGGGTAATCATGCTCAGCTCAATGGTTTAGTGGCTAGTGTTCCTGGCTATAAACACTGAGAGCATGAGTTCAAATCCCAAGTGTGCCATCACCTTCTTAAATTTTAGACAGCTATAAATAAATACTGAAACTTGGCAAATGCATAATTGCACCCTGCAGATATGCATGTTTGTTTCTTGAATATACATGGCCATTGACATGCAATTTTAGGTGATGTAGCCAATGTATTACTATGTGGCCAAAAAAAATTATGGCACACAGGGTGTTATCATGGTCTGGCCTTGAACTCATGACCTAGCAATCGTTGGCTGTGAGCTTAGCCCACTACACCAAAGTGCTGAATACAATCAGACATGCCTGAAAGTTTCAGATGAATAAAGAATGAAGACTGCTAATTAGACAGCTGTGTAGTCTGCTATTAGAAAATCTAAAGGTTAAAACACATAAGATACATAACTATACCTTAAAATTAAAATAAACCATATTAGATGACATTGCTGTGTAATAGTGATTCAGAATAGACAAATTTCCTTTTATGAAAAACACAAAGGGAATTTGGTTAACTCCAAACTCAAATTCAGCCTAAGTTAACTCCAAACCCGAATTCAGTCTAAGTTAACTCCAACTCCGAATTCATTAAAGCATCTAGTTGATGGTTTAACTCCAGCCACTTACCTAATTAGGATGCAATGAGTTTAGGCTGGAGTTATTTCTGGAGAAGTGAGCAGCTCTACTCCAAACTTATACTGAATTAGGCCCTATATTTGCTGATTTTCAGCATATTATCCCTTTATACCTATCTGCTACTGGTGAGCTTCCTGGTATAATTCACCACCCCCCACCACTGTTTTTTCCTTTCTGACACTTCCTAACTACTTAGGCACAATTGACATTACCTACAACCTTTGATATATTCTCTACCTTTTGGTTCTCTTACGTTCTATTTATATTCCTAAATACAGGCATACCAGCTGGTGTGATATATGCCTAAACTGCTGTCCAATTGTGATTTGCAGCGCGCTTCTGTCGACTCTTGATGATTTGGACTCCTCATCCCCTCTCCCTGCTATTTGCTACCTTTTCTGCTTTATTACGTTATTACTTGCTGACTATGTACAGGTAGGTGAGATGAAATGGCATTTTGCTTCTCTCCCTCCCTTTCCCCCCCTTCGTGTGTGGTCTTACTGTCCCCCTATCTATCTGATCTGTAGTAATCATTGTATTTGGCTCCCTATGGAACCAATTATGCTATGCAACTTATGAGGTTACTCTGCTTGGGCGCTCACGTTGTTTCCACATGGGCGTCTCCCTCTGCCTCAGTGATTGACTGCCTGAGGTGAGCTAGTGGTCTTCCACATGCACAGACAGAACCATTGCTAGTTATTAATTATTACATTTTTTTTTTTTTTTTTTTACCCATTGGTTGTTTATTTTTCCCTCCCCCTTTTTTCTTTTTCAATCATAGTATTTTACGGCAAAAACTTTCTAGTCGCTTGTTTTTTCTTATTTGTGAACGTCTCTTTCTCCTGGTTCTCTGGGAGGGGAGAAAGAGTTATGCTGGGATATCTGTTAAATGCATGTGTCCTAATTGATTCTATCTAATTACCACCATTTAGAGCATTGATCTATTAGCTCCAGAAGAAGCTTAACGCAAAACATGTCGAGCAACATGGCTAAATGAAATGTAATATCTATGTGTTAACCCATCGTCCGATCTCCCTGGTAAGACAGTACGCTTCCCTGTCACCTTCGGCCGGTCGCTTCGATGTGAAGTATCATTTACTTTATCATGTTATTCAAATGACCTGTACTTGCT
Source organism: Pelophylax lessonae (assembly GCF_965119305.1). NCBI lineage: Eukaryota > Metazoa > Chordata > Amphibia > Anura > Ranidae > Pelophylax > Pelophylax lessonae. The sequence continues at coordinate 737,974,000 of NC_138768.1, forward strand.
CATTACTCACCAGTAATGCAACTGTCAGAGATGTTTAGTCTGTATAATTTTGTCCCTCTTCATGAATGGGATGGTTACACTGTTTTGTTTTTCGTTTTTTCTTTTTTGATGTTTTTTTACATGTTATTCAATAAAATTTTATATTTTATGTACCCAGTGCCTCCAAAGTCCATGCTTCTCTACATATAGTTTTTTGTCTAGTCTTGTAATAAGATGTGGCACTCATTACGCTATATAGGCGCCCAGGGTACCGCTACTTGGGAGTGTACTTAATCTTTTTTTCCTTGTTCATACATGTATGAATAAGGACATTTTCTGGCTGCCTAAGTCCAAATACCAAAATATGCTGTGTAAATGATGCAATGTGCAAAAGATGCAGTAATAAACAATACAAATGTGCAAAAATTGTGTGCAAAAATACAATTTAAAAAGGGACTATTGTGCTAATATGCATAAATTAACATATATGTGCAATAGAAGTGCAATGTCGGCTGGGTTCTATTGAACCGGCTGATGCCACCCGATATTCGGCCTGTGTGTACTAGGCTTTACTTTATGTACCATGAACTGTAGATATATTAATTATCAGGGGTTCCCTCCCTGAGACCTGAAAGTTATTTCAAGGGTTCCTCGGTGTTAACATGGTTGAGAAAGGCTGCTGTGGAGTAGATTTAATTTTTACTCTAGTTTTCATTCTGTGTAGATGGCTGACCACTTACTAAATCTTTTTTTGTTTCAAGTATCATTACATTCTGCAAGGCCTTATTTATAGCCCCTGAAATGCAATTGGTATGGTCCATAGTTCCAGCAACAAAATTTCTCTGCTGCTACCAATAGGAGTGGTTATACAGCTGAGACTCATGACGAATACTGCAGTCCCCTCCAGAAGCACTGTGAAAAACCTGCTAAATCTTAACGAGATGTGCTTTGTAAAGCTCAGAGTATTAACGTAAATTAAGGGAACTTTCTAATACAGTTACATTCCCAGATGGCATTAGCTGATAACTCACTGATTTTACCTTTTGCCTAGAGTTGCCTTCTAAACACAGGATGTCTGCCCTTGTCCAAATGACCCACTGCATAAAAAAAAAGAAAAAAGAAAAGACTTTCAGTTAAATCATTTCATAAATAACCAGAGAGGCAAAATCGACTGTAAAAATGTAAGACCATGAAGCGCTGGCTAAAAGCAGCCACAGTATTTTCAGCTGCTAACTTTTTTTTGAGAGTGGGGGAAGGGGGCCTGGGGCTCCCTTTTTACGTTTTGGTAAATCTATAGCCAACTATACCGTATGCAATCTAAGTGTAGATTTAAAGGAGATTGTAGATGAAACATTGTAGTACAAGGGCCTGCCTGATTGGATAGATTAGATGCGTCACGTAATACTTTTAGTAAATCTAAGCAGGCTATTATACATTATATGTTCAGATTGTACAATCTTCTTTAGATTTCCCATAAATGTAACAGGAGACCCCCCACCTAAGCAATTTATTCCATTTGTACCCAATCAAGCAATCCCTTGTAGTGCAAAGAGATTGTACAGTGCATGACTGGCCACCATTGTCAGAATGTAATGTGTATGGCGATCTTTAAATGATGACAAATAGCAGCAACCAACCAATCTGCAATCTTCTATCATTATTCTGTCAGCTGTAAGTGGGAGGTATCTGACATGTGATTGGCTGTGTGGGCTGCCCTGTACAATGGAGCGGGTACACCTTCAGGTACCAAGTCCTCCTGGACTGTCATTGGCAAATAATGCAGTGAAAACAAACAATAGTAGAGGAGGCAGCATGAGGATCCTTACTAGGCATGCATGGGACACTCCACACTCGACTGCCAGCATGAAACCGCCAAACCGGACTGCTCACTCACTCTCTGTCATGAGACTCTGACTGACCTCAGGCTAATTTGCGATCACATGCTGCTGGCGCGCGTGACGTCTCGTCGTCTGTGCAGTGTGGGAGACTGGGAGGGGGAGGGATCGTCGGCGCCATGACAGAGATCCGCCAGCCAGCTCGCCCAGTTGAATTGATGCACCAGCCAGAGCCAGCAGCACCGCCGTCCGCCGCGCAGCCGCCCCGCCGAAACGTCATGCCGCTCACAGTCACAGCGGGGGCCGGGGGCGGGGCACGCAGCCTGCACAGCGGCCAATCAGCGGTGAGCTGCCCCAATCAATGCAGAGGCCGGCAAGACTTAAAGCGGCGCTGCGGGCAGCCCTATTAAAGCGGCCCCAGGGCCGGTGGCCCACCGGGAAATTTCCCGGTATCCCAGTAGGCCAGTCCGACCCTGCTTACTGCTACTTTGATTAATCCCTGAAGCGCCTTACATATCTGCAAAGATCTGACCAGTGAAGTGTGATCCGCGATCTGACTTGATTGTTCCAGGCAGCCCCCCTGCGACAAACTATCTCAGACAGGATCTTTTTCGTGGTGGCAGTGGCAATGGCATTGTGAACGGGCCAAGCCTCTGGCCACCCAGAAAACATATCCGGACAGACCAAGACACGTTCGTACGTTCTTTGGCAAAGTGATATAGTCTATTTGATTAGTCTGGTTTGGGTGAGTGCCTTCTCGGTACTGTTACCGTTTTCAGCTGCGGTAGTAAAGCCAGGGCCAATCCAATGCTCCTCCACCTATGCACACATAACCATCTTTGACTGATGCCCAGAGTAATGAGCCGAGTGGACCATCATTGAAGAAACCGATCTGTGTAAACACCATTTACCATCAAGACCCCAGATGTTGTCTGGACCCTGTGTAGCCCCTAAGGCTGTCCATCTCCTCTTTTCCTTTATTTCCACTTTGAACTACAGTTTCCTAAATTCCTCTAGCAGCACGTCAGAGGGGATGGCTAGCATCAGGGTCTCTGCCCCAGGGCTCAGAGCACCTTCCTTAGCAGCTCTATCTGCCAAGGCGCTTCCATAGTCGTCTCAGTAGTATGAGCCTTTACGTTCAGAATGGTTATCTCGTGTGGCAAGCAAAAGGCAACGAACAGTTCTATTAACCCCGCACGTTTCACCGACCTCCCCAAACCTGTCAAGAACCCCCTGCCTTCCAGACAGGACCACAATCATTATGCCAACCCAAAAAGTGTATCTCAAATCTGTATAGAAATTGATCCTCTGATCTCTATGTCTTACCATTTGGGGTGTAGCACCTGGAACCATCGACAAAAAGGTTAGCGTCTGGAATGGGGGTCTCCTTCACCGGACTGTCAGCCGCTGATTGCCACTCCCTCAGACAATTGTGTTGTTCCTAATAAAGTTGTAAATTAATGAGAGAGAGAGAGAGAGAAAGAAAGAAAGAAAGAAAGAAAGTTTTAAAAATTACCATTTTTCTGCACGACCTTCTCCCCCCTTCTCTTCCTCCTTAACAGGAAGAAGAGACGCAGGGCTCAAAAATAGTACATCGTTTAAGGTTACAAGGTCTTTGGGGGTCCTTCAATGTCTGTATTCTCTGTGTGGTTAGATGTTGGGTACCCAGAGAAATGCAATGACCTAAAAAAACAAGCTTCTCCTTGCAGAACTGGCCTAGCCTGCAATAGAGAGGTTCAGTCTTCGTAAAGACACTATCTGGCCCGTGAGACCTACAGTTGGAGTTGTCTCCCCTGGAAGGGGTAACCTTGCCTCTAGGGTCTTGAGACCTTAGAACCATTTTGGCTGCATCGGTGTCAGTGAGGCAAAGGAGGGACTTTTTTAATTCTTCTAGGATGTGGGCTGACATTGGTTTACCAACGCCCTATGATAAGTCATAGTCATTTCTGACCATACCTACCTTTTGAAGTTTCCAGATCCTTCGGAATAAATTGCCACTTACCAAACGGACCAGCCGGGTTGGTCGGATAATTATGCCTGATGTGCCCTGACATTCCACATCCATATAGCATCCTGTTACAAGAACTTATAGTTTGCCACAGAGTTAGAAGGAGAGAGTTTAACTGTTATGACAGGCTGTTGAGAGATAGAGACACTGTGAGGTGGGAGGATGTTAACAGTATCAAGATCTGCACCATGAGATGAAGAAAATGGAGATTAAAGTGCAGAGACAGTAGAGTCAATAACAAGCCATGAATCAGTAGAGACAGTGTGTAATGTTCTGGTACCTTTGGGTACCCTAATTACTCTTTCATAAGTGTATGCGCCCCACCATTCTCTTTTGGTAAGGTGCGCATACACCTTTAAGACTGATGCTGTCATCACTGAGCGCCGGACTGATGGCTATTTAGATCGCCGGCTCTCACTCACATGTGTTCGTTCAAACTGCTTTGTGCCTTGATGCTAACCTGTCTTGAAGCTCTCATGCTTGCAAGCATACCTCGCTGTCGGAACCACGCTGCGCTGATCCCTGTATCCCGCTACCGAATCATCCGCTCTTGCCGAACCTCTCCTCTGCTACATTGCTATTAGTGATAAGTACCCCATACTGAAGCTTACACTATCTAGCTCTGCATACTAAGGACTATTACTACATCTGCATTATCTAAGATTGCTAGCTCTTGAACCTACTACCACCTGTTCTTGCACTGGGTTGATCTCTCTTGTATGTCCACCTGCTACTCTGTCATCTGCTACCATACATGATTGCTAAACCTATCTGCATCCATCTGCTACTATCTTACTTTCAAGAAACATTTCCTTTCAAGTGTCTGTCATCTACCATCTCTACCCAACCTGTCTCTTCAGCCTATCATCACTGTGTTACTATATACATAAGTCACTCTAGGAAACATCTTATTGAGTGTGTGTATTTACTTGCTGAATTGAGATCCTCCACACATGATGAGTCATTGGGAGTTGGGAATGGTGTCTCAGCGTTTCTCTACATGACTACTGAAGTGGAATATTTCTGCAGCTGAAAATCCACACCATACATAAAACGCAGGAGCGTTACAGATTGAACTAACCACAAATGGATTCAGCAGAAATAACCACTCAGGTGACACAATTAAAACCGCAAGTAACTGCGTTAATACACGCACTTGCTGAATTAAAAGAAGACAATCAGGCTCTGTCGCAGCAGGTAATTAGACTGACACAACTTACCACTGCTCAGTCCCCTGAACCCAAAATAAATCCTCCTTTGGTATTTACAGGAGATCGCAAAAAATTTCGCGAATTTAAAAACGCATGTGAGTTACTTTTCTTGCTAAAACCCCGTACCTACCTTACTGATCACATTAAGGTTTGTACTATTATTTCTTACCTAACAGGCGATCCTCGGGCCTGGGCAGACTCTCTTTTTGAGAAAAGCGATCAGCTTCTCAACTCCTATGCCTTGTTCCTAGCAGAACTCACTAGCCTATATGATGATCCCAATAGGCAGAGTACTGCCGATCTTCAATTAAGATCCTTGAAACAAGGTGGGAGACCTGTAGAAGACTTTGTCGCAGAATTCAAGAGATGGACCCTTGATTCAGAATGGAATGATGCATCTCTGAAAACCCAATTTAGGCTTGGCCTATCAGAGGCCGTTAAAGACGAGCTCGCCTGAGCGGATCTGCCAAAAACCCTGGATGCATTGATACAACTCAGTATCACCATAGATAGAAGACTACGAGAAAGAAAGGCTGAGAAAATGGGAATGCCATTATCCAGTTCTTCTCGGATTTCGGCCGTTGACCCCGTTCCTATGGAGATAGGAACCATACGCCCACCTCTATCAACTATGGAAAGAGCCAGAAGACGATCTGGTAATCTCTGCTTGTACTGTGCATCCCCAGATCACAAGATAAACGTCTTTCCCCTAGTCTACAAAAAGAAGGGTGAGTGTTCACATGTCCTCCTAGGGGGATTGACAACTTCAATCACTAACCCTTACCTTTCTGTTTGCTTAACATTACAGTGGGACCAGAACAGGATTACTATTAAGGCCATGATTGACACAGGATCTTGTGGAAATTATATTGACATACGTTTTGCTGCTTTAAATAAAGTTCCTATTATTTCTAAACTTAAACCTGTCTCAGTGAGTCTTATTAACGGTGTTCCTTTATCCTCTGGTCCGATCACTGATCAGACACAGGCACTCCTAGTCACTACTAACGGGTCTCATATGGAGACCACTACCTTCGATCTAATACCTTCACCCCACTTTCCCATTGTTTTGGGACTTCCCTGGTTGCACACGCATCAACCAACCATAGATTGGAAGGAACGGACCCTGACCTTCCTCTCTTGCTATTGCGAGGGTACGTGTAACCTCCCGTCTTTCGGGAAGATCCTGTCTGTGGTGACAGATGAGATTGCACCACTATGTTATCAGGATCTCTCTGAGGTTTTTCTTGAGAAAAATGCTCAAGCACTACCTCCCCATCGAGACTATGATTGTAGCATTGATCTACTCCCAAATAGCAAATTGCCGTTCGGTCATGTTTATCCTCTTTCACAGGATGAACTTTCCCATCTCAAAGACTATTTGGATGAGAATTTGGAAAAAGGTTTTATTAGACCTTCCACTTCTTCCACAGCAGCAGGACTCTTTTTTGTCCGCAATAAGGACTCAAGTCTCAGGCCTATCATCGACTATAGGCAATTGAATGCTATTACAATAAAAGATCGCTATCCTCTACCGCTTATCCCTGAGCTCATTGAGCAGGTGCGTGGAGCTACCTATTTTTCAAAATTGGACCTGAAAGGAGCATACAATCTCATTCGAATCCGTGATGGACACGAGTGGAAGACTGCATTCAGAACCAGATACGGATTGTTCGAATATCTTGTAATGCCATTCGGGCTATGCAACGCCCCTGCAGTTTTTCAACGATTTATAAACGATATTTTCAGAGACTTACTAGATGTCTGTGTTGTGGTATATCTGGACGATATACTTATATATTCACGATCCCTGTCTGAACACATAAGACATGTAAGACTAGTATTATCGAGATTGCTTGCACACAACCTTTATGTGAAACTGAAAAAATGCTTGTTCCATAAAGAAGAGGTACTGTTTCTAGGCTACATCATATCCAAAACAGGAATCGAGATGGACATGAGTAAGATATCCTGCATTCAGGATTGGCCTACACCAACCACACGCAAGGCGCTACAGCGATTCCTTGGATTTTCGAATTTCTACAGGAAGTTCATTAGAAACTTCTCTGCCATTGTGAGACCACTCACACAGCTCACTAGCATTAAAAAAACATTCAAATGGTCAGATGAAGCAAATAAAGCTTTTCACCTGTTAAAGACAAGGTTTACTTCTGCTCCCATACTACGCCATCCAGACCCATCCCTCCAATACATTCTGGAAGTAGATGCGTCAAACATGGCAGTAGGAGCAATACTCTCCCAACGACCAACTCACACTTCACCACTTCATCCAGTCGCCTTTTTTTCTAAATCCCTAAGCAGTCCAGAGATAAATTACCCCGTGGGTGAAAAGGAACTGCTTGCTATAAAATTGGCTCTGGAGAATTGGCGACATCTACTCGAAGGCACCCAAATACCAATACTTATATACACGGACCATAAAAATCTCCAATATCTTCAGACTAACAAAACTCTCTCGCACCGACAGGTACGATGGTCACTATTCTTTCTAAGGTTTAACTTCCTAGTGACCTACACACCTGCAGATAAGAACAAAAAGGCGGATGCACTATCACGACTAACTGAAGAAAACTACTTCGAAATCCCTTCCGTTCCTATAATACCTCACAAACGCATTATTGGAGTTGTCCGTTCCTTGAAGGAAGAGGTTTTGCATGGTATAAGTTTGGATTCACCCCCACCACAACTAAATACTGATGCAGAAGGCTTCCTCTACTACAACGACAAACTTTACATACCACCTACCATACGCACCAAGATCTTGGAATTATAGCATGATGTGCCAATGGCAGGACATATGGGTATGACAAAGATATATCTATTAATCTGATTGCCAGGCAATTCTGGTGGCCTGACATGAAAACATCTATACAAAAATTCGTCTCTTCATGCAATGTCTGTGCCAGGTCCAAAATTGACACTACGAGACCATCCGGTCTACTATGCAGTCTACCAATACCCCAAACTCCATGGGAAGTTGTGTCCTTGGACTTTATAGTGGAATTGCCTCCTTCCAAAGGATTTAATACCATCTTAGTGTCAGTGGACCATCTGACAAAAATGGCACATTTCATTGCTATTCGCAGACTACCTTCGTCCAAACAAACGGCAGAACTCCTGATGAAACATGTCTTTAAGTTACATGGTATCCCAAAAACTCTTCTGTCTGACCGTGGATCACAATTTATTTCCAAGTTCTGGCAAGAACTATGTCACATACTACGGATCGAGCGGAAGCTCACTTCTCCTTACCATCCGCAGACCAACGGACAGACTGAAAGAGTCAACCAATGCATCGAGCAATATTTACGTTGTTACACTTCTTACCAACAGGATGATTGGGTGGATCTTCTCCCTCTGGCAGAATTTGCCTACAACAACGCAACCCACAGTACGACCAAGCAGAGTCCGTTCTACTTGAACTATGGGTTTCATCCCTCTATTCTTCCACCACGCATCCTTCCTTCAAATAACCCAGTAGCTTCAGACTATCTTACCCAAATAAAGGACTCTCTGGGTTTGCTTAATACTACCATTGCACACGCTCATAGTCAACAAAAGAAGTACTATGATCTTCGCAGAAGACCTTCTCCTCAGTACGCTATCGGGGACCTCGTTTGGCTCTCAACAAAAAATTTAAGACTGAAAATCCCTAGCAAAAAGCTTGGACCTCTGTTCTTGGGACCTTTCCCAATCAAGAAACTTATTGGAAAAGCTGCAGTACAGCTTACATTGCCAATAGACCTCAAAATACATCCCATTTTCCATGTGTCGCTACTGAAGCCCCATGTTCCTGACCAAGGAATAAGGCCTACTATCCAACCTCCTCCTCCTGTACAAGTTGAAGGTGGAGAAGAATATGAGATAAAAGAGATTCTGGATTCTCGTATCCACAGAGGAAGACTTCAGTACTTGGTTCGATGGAAGAACTATGGGCCCCAAGACGACACCTGGCTAAACACCTCTGACATACATGCCTCTAGATTAATCCGCAATTTTCATGCGAAGTACCCAGACAAACCAGCTCCAGAGGCCTTCAGGAGCCGGCCTTAAGGGGGGGGGGGGTACTGTAATGTTCTGGTACCTTTGGGTACCCTAATTACTCTTTCATAAGTGTATGCGCCCCACCATTTTCTTTTGGTAAGGTGCGCATACACCTTTAAGACTGATGCTGTCATCACTGAGCGCCGGACTGATGGCTATTTAGATCGCCGGCTCTCACTCACATGTGTTCGTTCAAACTGCTTTGTGCCTTGATGCTAACCTGTCTTGAAGCTCTCATGCTTGCAAGCATACCTCGCTGTCTGAACCACGCTGCGCTGATCCCTGTATCCCGCTACCGGATCATCCGCTCTTGCCGAACCTCTCCTCTGCTACATTGCTATTAGTGATAAGTACCCCATAGGGGAAACCTCTATAACCTTCATACTGAAGCTTACACTATCTAGCTCTGCATACTAAGGACTATTACTACATCTGCATTATCTAAGATTGCTAGCTCTTGAACCTACTACCACCTGTTCTTGCACTGGGTTGATCTCTCTTGTATGTCCACCTGCTACTCTGTCATCTGCTACCATACATGATTGCTAAACCTATCTGCATCCATCTGCTACTATCTTACTTTCAAGAAACATTTCCTTTCAAGTGTCTGTCATCTACCATCTCTACCCAACCTGTCTCTTCAGCCTATCATCACTGTGTTACTATATACATAAGTCACTCTAGGAAACATCTTATTGAGTGTGTGTATTTACTTGCTGAATTGAGATCCTCCACACATGATGAGTCATTGGGAGTTGGGAATGGTGTCTCAGCGTTTCTCTACATGACTACTGAAGTGGAATATTTCTGCAGCTGAAAATCCACACCATACATAAAACGCAGGAGCGTTACACCGTGACGGGTTCAGTGTCAGCGGATCTGGCTTGTCTTGGTAAAGTTAGCCCAGGAAGAGCTTCCTCCACTTCTCTTACCAGATCGCTGGACTCGGCTATCTCATCAGGCCAAGTGTACATAATGCGGTTCTTTTGGACTGAAACAGCCTCATGCACACCTTGCTGATTGACCATAATAGATCTCTGAAGCCACAATTGCGCTATGCTTAGCTTCTTTGCTGCCTGGAGCCTAGTCCTAAATTCAATAAAGAACTCCTCCCATCTTCAGACATCAAAAACACCTTCCAAAAGGGATGCACCAACTGTTTCCCTTGGTTATGCCACTTCCTGAGGAGTCTCATGGCCCGAGCCCCAAACTCAGACTTCATGTACCGCGAAAGTTGTTTGGCTAATTTAGGGGGCCTGCGTTCCCCCCCCCTTGCACGGACAAAACCATTGCCCGTGATGATTCGAATCGCTCCTTTGCACCTGGTCCAATTTTGACAGTGTTGACCTGCTTCCGGTCTCCGATTATTTTACACGGCCCTTTGCCGGTCAGCTAGAAGACCTCAACCCGGTGGCTTCGTATGGCTATACAGCTCATCAACCCCCACTCGCTCCCCAGCTCCGATTATTTTCCACGGCCAAATGTGGGGCGGCTTTCGGTATCTACTACTCGCACGTTGAAGGCTGAAACAAGCTTGTCGCAATCACCCGTTTCACGTAGATGGCTCAAAGTACACACGTTCATTTCGACCTAACCCATGCAGTCAAACAACCCCGAAAACACAATGAACGCCCTCCCTATACAAACCTTGGCTTCAGTCTATTCCTTGATGTTGCATTAAAAATTAAATTGAGATGCCGGTTACTGATTGCACACTGGAAGGTATAACCTCTCTACCTAAAATTCAACCTGCAGTACCGAAAACTACCTCTGTGAGAAACAACCGCTATTCAGCACAAAACAAACCCAAAAACTAAATCCAATAAAAGAATGGATCAGTCACACTCCACAATGTAGTCTATCATTGAAAATCTTACAGTTATAGCAAAAAACTAGACAAAATACACTACAAAAACAGATTAAAAAAAAAAAACTTATAAAACAAAATAGTTACCCCCAAAAAACAGACATAAAAACACAAAAAAACAAAAAACTGATGGGTTAGATATGGATATGCTAAATATGAACAAAAAGATGAACAAAGCTAGCTAGAAAAACAACCGCAATGGTCCTGTAAAAAAAAATCTTCCTAGATGCTGAATTTCAATTAAAATGAAGAAACACCACTTTAAACTGCAATACAGTGCTCAAATAACATAATAACTCTATAACAAAGTTGCCCTTTAAAAATACCAAAAAAGAGAAAAAATGTTTACTAGAAACAAAAATAGGGAAAAATGTTTGTTAAAGCTCAAAATAGCATCTCAGCCACATGGGTTTCAACACCATTTAACAAAATGGTAATGTGGGAGTCCAAAAATGGCTGCCACACAAAGGAAATTGCATCACAAAATGGCCGCCAAGCACATGTTAGGCCCAAATTGGTGGCACAAAACAAAGAGGTTGAGCAAATATGTGTTTCTTGGTATACGACAAAGAGATACAAAAAACAAGAAAAACAGGATTTACGATCAACCGTATTCAGAATATAGTGTAGACAATAGCAATTCTCATGGAATGCTGATTTTAGGCTGCGCAACACAATCTGCCAGTTAAAACAGAAACTCAGTACAAAACCGTCTGCTCTATGTTAAATTTAAACGTCAGCATCTAAAACAACCACCAGTTTCACGAATAAACGAGTTCCCGCCAAAAACCAATTCCAGCACATACACAAACCAATCTGCTGCCCAGACCAACATCGATCGATAATCTATTGCTATCCTATTGAACGAAACTGATATTACAACAGAGTTGTTACAAGAAAATATTTAACACATATATCACAACCCCAAGATGTATTAACTGGGAATCTTGTATACAGGTTTCTCCCCCAATTAATAGAACTGATCCCAAGCCACAAATATGAATACAAAACACCCCATCGTTATACAAAAGAGCGAATGCTGCAAATGAAAAGGTCCTTTTGCTAAGCTGTGTTTCTACTTCCTGTCACGGAACCATGAACCAGACGTACAACAACAGATAAGTGAAAATAAGAAAGCTTTATTGAAAACAAGCTATAAAGCAAAAGTCCAAACGAATGGCGAAACCGATGCAGAGTCTTTGCGAAGCCAGGGGTCAGGAACCAGCAGGGTAGTCAGACGAAGCCAGGATCAGGAACCAGCAGGGTAGTCAGACGAAGCCAGGATCAGGAACCAGCAGGGTAGTCAGACGAAGCCAGGATCAGGAACCAGCAGGGTAGTCAGACGAAGCCAGGAACAGGAACCAGAATCAGCAGCAGTCTTAGAAGCATGTGAACACAGGAGGACCAAGCAGGGAACTGAAGCCACAGACCTCCTATATATATATGAGCTAGGCATCCAGCTCCTCCCAGTGGGAAGGAGGAGCCGCAGGGTGGGAGGCTACAAGAAACCCAGAAACCAAGATGGCCGCCAGCACATGTCAAACGAAGGAGAACAGCAAGAAGGTAAGACCATGACAGTACCTCCCCCTCAAGGGCCCCTCCTCCGCGGAGTAAAGAATGGTTTCTGAGGGAAGCGTGCGTGGAAGGCTCGGAGCAAGGCAGGAGCATGGACATCTGCGGAGGGAACCCAGGAACGCTCCTCTGGACCATAACCACGCCAATGAACCAAAAACTGCACCCGACCGCGGACCAGGCGTGAGTCCAGGATATTGCTCACCTCATACTCCTCACGATTGCCCACTCGGACCGGACGAGGCCGAGGAACCGAGGAAGTGAAACGATTACACACCAGTGGCTTCAACAGGGAGACATGAAACACGTTGGAGATCCGCATGCCAGGAGGAAGCGCAAGGGCATAGGCTACCGGGTTTACCCTGCGAAGCACACGGAAGGGACCAACAAAGCGAGGCGCCAGCTTGGGAGTGGGCACTCGAAGGTTGAGGTTGCGGGTGGACAACCATACACGGTCTCCGGCCTGGTAGGAAGGAGCAGGCGCTCGTCTGCGATCAGCCTGGAGTCTCTGGCGCTGCGCAGAGACCTCAAGGGACCTCTGGATCTGTACCCAAGAAGCACGTAGGACGGAAAGGTGATCCTCCACAGCCGGAATATCCTGCGGAGAGAATACCTCCGGTAACACGGCAGGTTGGAACCCATAGTTGGCCAAGAAGGGAGACGTCCCAGAGGAAGAGTTCACCGCCGTGTTCCTGGCAAACTCAGCCCAAGGCAGGAGGTCAACCCAATTGTCTTGGTGATCGGAGACATAGCAACGAAGGAATTGCTCCAAGGCCGATTGGATCGTTCTGCGGCCCCATTGGACTGAGGGTGGTAGGCCGAGGAGAAGGAGAGATGAATCCCCAACTGGGAGCAAAAGGCGCGCCAGAACCTGGACACAAACTGACTCCCCCGATCCGACACAATCTCCTTGGGCAAACCGTGCAACCGGAAGACCTCCCTGGCAAAAATCGTGGCTAACTCCTGTGCAGAGGGTAACCTCTTGAGAGGAACACAGTGGCACATCTTGGAAAACCGATCCACAATCATGAGAATGACCGTATGGCCTCGGGATGCAGGGAGGTCCACAATGAAATCCATCCCCAGGTGTGACCATGGGCGCTCCCCGGTGGCTAAGGGTTGCAGAAGGCCCAACGGAAGGTGCCGGGGAGACTTACTCTGGGCACAAACGGAGCATGCCGCTACATATGCGGCGATGTCGGAACGTAGGGAAGGCCACCAGAACAGACGTGAAACAGCCCAGGACAGCTGATTCTTTCCAGGATGCCCCGCGGTTATTGGAGTTATGGTAGGTTCGCAACAACCGAGTGCGCAACTCCTCAGGCACAAAACATCTGCCGTTGGGTCTCCCAGAGGGAGCACCAGATTGAGCCGCCAAAATCTGCTCACCCAGGGGAGAGGTCAGGCTGGTGCGAATGGCGGCCAGGATCTGATTCGGAGGTATGACCGAAGTCGGAATCGACTCCTCCCTGGACAGGTCGGAGTACTGCCGTGATAAGGCATCCGCCCTGATGTTCTTGGAACCGGGTAGGTAGGAGACCACGTAATTAAAACGTGACAAGAACAGAGCCCATCTGGCCTGACGTGGTGTCAATCTCTTGGCCTCAGACAGGTAGGTCAGATTCTTGTGGTCCGTCAGGATGAGGACCGGAACCACCGAACCCTCGAGCAAGTGCCTCCATTCTTTAAGAGCCTGCACGATGGCCAATAACTCCCTGTCACCAATCTGGTAGTTGCACTCCGCGGAAGACAGTTTCCGGGAGTAAAACCCACAAGGAAGCAGAGGACCCTCTGGTGTTCTACGCTGAGACAGAAGGGCGCCTACTCCCGTCTCAGACGCGTCCACCTCGAGGACAAAGGGCAACCCAGGGTTGGGATGCGACAGAATCGGAGCCGACACAAAGGCGGACTTTAGAGCCTCAAAAGCTCGGATGGCCTCGGACCGCCAGACCTGGGAATTACTGCCCTTCCTGGTCAGATCCGTGAGAGGCTTGGCTAGCATGGAAAAGTCCCTGATGAACTTCCGATAATAATTGGCGAAGCCCAAAAAGCGCTGCAGGGAGCGAAGACCACTGGGCTGGGGCCACTGTAAGACAGCCGAAACCTTCTCAGGATCCATGGAGAACCCCTCAGCGGAAATGATGTAACCTAAGAAGGTTACCTGGGAACGGTGAAATTCGCATTTCTCAAGCTTACCGAACAGCTTGTTCTCTCGTAACCGTTGCAACACTCGTTTGACATCCAGAATGTGGGTGTCCATGGACTCAGAATATACCAAGATGTCATCCAAATAGACCACCACACACTGCTGCAACAGGTCACGGAAAACATCGTTGATGAATTCCTGAAAGACTGCGGGCGCATTGCACAGCCCAAAGGGCATAACCAAGGATTCATAATGACCGGTCCTGGTGTTAAACGCGGTCTTCCACTCATCGCCCGCCTTGATCCTTACGAGGTTATATGCCGCCCTCAGGTCGAGTTTGGTAAAGACCGTGGCCCCTTTAAGGCGATCGAACAGCTCGGAAGTCAAGGGTATCGGGTAAGCGTTCTTGATCGTGATGCGATTGAGACCCCTGTAATCGATGCAAGGCCTCAACTCACCGCCCTTCTTTTTCACAAAGAAAAATCCAGCCCCTGCCGGGGACGAGGATTTGCGAATGTGTCCGCGCGAAAGCGCCTCCCTCACGTACTCCTCCATGGCCTCATTCTCCGCTACCGACAGTGGATAGACTTTGCCACGAGGAGGAACGGCACCAGATTGTAACTCGATGGCACAATCGTAAGGGCGGTGCGGAGGTAGGGCAACCGCGCGCACCTTATCGAATACATCCCGGTACTCCTCGTATTCAGGGGGCAACAGAGAGTCCGAGGAAGTACACAGCAACTTGACAGGCCCATGGATGCAACTAGCCCCACACTGCGGTGACCACGAGAGGATCTCGGCCGATCTCCAATCGAAAATCGGATTATGCTTCTGGAGCCAGGGGTACCCCAAGACCACCGAGTAGTGTGGAGACGAAATAACCTGGAAGCAGACCGACTCTCTGTGAACGGCACCAATGGCTAACCCCACTGGAAGGGTCTCATGAGTCACGTGTGGCGGCAGAAGGGGTCTGCCGTCTATTGCTTCAAGAGCCAGAGGAGAACCTCGAGCCTGCAGAGGAATGGAATTGGCGGCAGCGAACACACTATCAATGAACAAACCACCAGCACCAGAGTCCACCAACGCCTGGGTCGTCACCGAGCCCCCGACCCAGGAGAGGACAACAGTGATCAGTGGTTTGTCAACACGGGAAACCGGGGACGAGGAGACTCCACCCAAGATCTGCCCCCGACAGGATCTCAGGTGCGAGCGTTTCCCGGACGGTTCGGACATGCCAACCGAAAATGCCCACCGAGACCACAGTACATGCATCGGCCCTCGCGTCTCCGGAGTACCCTCTCCCCCTCGGACAGGCGAGCAAACCCCAGCTGCATGGGTTCACCCCCAGACAAGTCATCCCCAGGAGGCGTGGGAGGAGAGGGAGGCACGGGTGGGACAACAAAGGTAGGCGCCAATCTGTTAGGAGGCCTCCGCAGACTCTCCTTAAAGGAAGGTCTCTCCCTGAGTCTGGTGTCAATCAAAATCAGGAAAGAAGTAAGAGACTCGAGCTCCACTGGTAGGTCCTTAGCTGCAACCTCATCCTTCAAGGCATCCGAGAGACCATGAGAGAAAGCAGCGACCAGAGCCTCATTATTCCAGCCCACCTCTGCTGCCAGGGTACGAAACTCAATGGCGTATTCAGCTACGGATCGTGAACCCTGTCTGATGGACATAAGGAGCTTCGCAGCAGAGGCAGCACGAGCCGGCACATCGAATACCTTCCGAAGAGAAGCAACAAAACCGGAAAACTCGGCAACCACCGGATTGTAGTTCTCCCATAAAGGGCTGGCCCAGGCCAAGGCCTTGTCCGAGAGCAGCGAGATTAAGAAGCCCACCTTAGATCTCTCAGTAGGAAAGGCATGTGGCAGCAACTCGAAATAAATGCCCACCTGGTTAAGGAAACCTCGGCACTGAGTTGGCTCTCCCCCAAAGCGCTGTGGAAGGGGGGCAGAACCGGACATACCCCGAAACCCCGCAGGCGCAACAACAGGTGTCGGGGTAGACTCTGGCGCAACAACCGGAGCGGCAGTAGGAGCGGGCCCAGGAGCGACAACCGACCCATCGGCAACGGGAGCGAAATGAGCCGTGCGTTCAAGCAGGGTTTGCAACGCCACGGCGAACTGACCCAACAGGTGATCCTGCTGATCAAGTCTGGCAACCAGCGAGGGTAGTGAGGATGGCCCTGTACCGTCAGAATTCATGGCCTGTGGTACCGTGCGTTCAAGCAGGGTTTGCAACGCCACGGCGAACCGACCCAACAGGTGATCCTGCTGAACAAGTCTGGCAACCAGCGTGGGTAGCGAGGATGGCCCTGTACCGTCAGAATTCATGGCTTGGTCCTAATGTCACGGAACCATGAACCAGACGTACAACAACAGATAAGTGAAAATAAGAAAGCTTTATTGAAAACAAGCTATAAAGCAAAAGTCCAAACGGATGGCGAAACCGATGCAGAGTCTTTGCGAAGCCAGGGGTCAGGAACCAGCAGGGTAGTCAGACGAAGCCAGGATCAGGAACCAGCAGGGTAGTCAGACGAAGCCAGGATCAGGAACCAGTAGGGTAGTCAGACGAAGCCAGGATCAGGAACCAGCAGGGTAGTCAGACGAAGCCAGGAACAGGAACCAGAATCAGCAGCAGTCTTAGAAGCATGTGAACACAGGAGGACCAAGCAGGGAACTGAAGCCACAGACCTCCTATATATATGAGCTAGGCATCCAGCTCCTCCCAGTGGGAAGGAGGAGCCGCAGGGTGGGAGGCTACAAGAAACCCAGAAACCAAGATGGCCGCCAGCACATGTCAAACGAAGGAGAACAGCAAGAAGGTAAGACCATGACACTTCCACAGCGGACAAAGAAAGTAAGCCTTGGTTTAAAACAACAAATTTTCAAAAACTAAAATGAAGTGTCTTACCACACGGCCGGCCTTTGTTGCAGCAAACCCGACTCACTCCCCTCTTTTTTTTCCGCTGTGAAGTTAGAGACGATTGGTTAGAACTTACTGTCGTAGAAATTAATTGGGCTTGGAACATAGAAATTCACTTGATGCGCTGGAAAGTGCGCTTGTGGATATTAATATGTGCCAAACGCCATTAAACCCTTGTACTGAAAATTACAATGTACTGCTCTTTTGTATAAGGTTAGCCAAGCGCTCGGCAGCAAGGAAATGAACAGACACGCTTGCTGTAGTCAATTCGATGCCATCTGGAGGGTTCCTCTGAGTGACTGTCCCATCCAGAGTAGAGCAGGTTTATTTACAGCAAGTGAACACAAGGGGGGTTACAGGGAGTAGCTTCAAGACCACCAATCACAGAACATGTATACATTCAAAAAATACAATGGGAACGAAGAGTCAGTGTTTATGTAAATACACAGACATGTGCAGAGATGAGCAGAAATGGCTGCCATTTTATGGACTTGTCTGTGCTCATTCACAAACATGGACATATTACCTGTTAGTGGATCCCATCAAATATAGTTCATATAAACCATATTTGATAGTGACCATTCTATTTGTTCCAGTCAATGAGGCTTTATCTGCATAAGACAATAGCAGCAGTATTTCAGTCATACAGATCAATTATGACTGAAAGATGCCATCCATTAATCTTGGTAAAATTATAAGAATTCTACATCACAAACATATCTCCGCAGTAAATAGGCGGGGCCCTGGAAGGCGGGTATACATTTGTGCGATAGACTCTCCTTGCTACAAGTATACAAGTATTGTGCCATCCCATCTTAATGGAAGATTTTCACTAACAGATCTTTCATTCAATGCCAGTTAAAGCAATATTCGCTGTGTAAAAGCAAGAAGGATTTGTGGGACTTTAATTGAGGACAATTGGACATAAAAATATTCTTTATTTAATACCATGGATAATATAACATAAAACAACACTGTAGCATTATTGGATACAGGGATCAAATACACAGTAAATACAGCAATAAATAAGACATCCAAAGTAAATACAATTTTTTCTAGGACCAAAAATGGATCACTCAAGAAAACAATGGGTCAAATATGATACATGCTCTGTGTGCTCACGATATTCAAATATATTATAGTTAGATGAAATATGAGTAATTGTAGGCTCGACGCGTTTCGTGGACCTCCGTCCACTCATCAGGAGCTTTGAAAATTTATCTAAGAATGAAAATATAAATTATATTGATATAATGGTGTATGAGCTATAATGAGAAATATTTATGGATTGGACACTACCTTAAGTCGTGTCATGTATCCAGGAGCCATCCAGTCTAAAACGGTAAGATCAAAGACGGTCACAGGAAATGCCTGACCCGGGGCTGAGGCATGGATCACAACTGGTAACACAAGGGCGAACAAGGAGGAAAGGACCATGATGGCATATGAATGAACCAATAGAGAGGCTTCAAAAATATAAATCCAGGAAATGATGATAAAGGCGCTTGGGGAGCATATACAGTCTGAAAAGATATTTATAATATTTTTTGCATAAATCTTTAAAATAGATCTACTGAGAAGAAACATTCTCAGAACTATATCTATAAATAAATAGAGTGTATAGGGTCAGACGGATGAGCCAAAAGAGAAGTGCCTATAAATAATCATCATAAAGTATTGGATCAAAAGAGGTTTTAAATGCATATGGTCAGAGCAATAGTCCGGGGGGGAGTGTATGAAATTAGAACACCAAAAGTGATATGTGAAGAAAAAATAAATTGGGTGCATATTGGGAATATGCGTGCAACAAGTATATCCAAAATGAAAAGTGAAGTGCAATAAGACCCTCAAGGTGAATGGGAAAGTTTAACAACCACCAAACGAAAAGAGAGAGGGGGGAAAACCAGTGAGGCTAGAGATAAAGGAATCATTATATTGGACGAGGCACGGCTTCTATGGATAGGGTGCCAAAAAGTGCTATGAGTAGAGAGAAAAAAACAGTGCAAATTAGTGAAAGACATTGCTGCAAGGAGACAGACTATGTTGGTAATATAACATATCATAGACAACAAGGATATGGAGAAACTGAATGGTCAGAAATACCAGAAAATGTAGAGTCCCGAATAGAGGTGATCAGCGGTCCGTCCAAAATGTGTGCCCGAGGTGCAGGAGTGATATCATGCCAGCGCCATACTGGCGTCATTATATAGGCAGCTGAAGTATCCCCCGCATCCGGTAATCCAGACCGGATGTCGGTAGAAGCAGCCCGCCTCTGACGTCCCGGAAGGTGGAAGGGTTGCCTTGGCAACAGGACGCCCGAGGGCGTCCTGTACCATGCAACCACTGCATGGCGCCGATGGAGGGCGTGGCAACCCGTTCCCAGCCCGGATGTAAAAACAGAGACAGGCATCGGGAGGGGGTGACTGGCCGTCCATCGCAGCCCCGGTCAGGAAACCCGTGAAGGCTCCAATCCAACAGATCCAGACTGAATATGGAAGGCTCAAAAAATGGTTTATATAAATGTTGTATATGAATTACACACCAAAACTAGTTATTATAAGGGTATACATAATATAAAAGATATAATAATCATATATGCCTCAAAAAATAATTAGTTAAAGTACTGTGGCAAACCAAAAAACGGGTGTCTTCCACCCCAATGTATACAAGGAAAATAGTTTGTATGGTTTGTCCACAGTTGTCCAAAAGCCTCCATCCCTTAGTGTAAATGTGTAAAAGCAAGAAGGATTTGTGGGACTTTAATTGAGGACAATTGGACATAAAAATATTCTTTATTTAATACCATGGATAATATAACATAAAACAACACTGTAGCATTATTGGATACAGGGATCAAATACACAGTAAATACAGCAATAAATAAGACATCCAAAGTAAATACAATTTTTTCTAGGACCAAAAATGGATCACTCAAGAAAACAATGGGTCAAATATGATACATGCTCTGTGTGCTCACGATATTCAAATATATTATAGTTAGATGAAATATGAGTAATTGTAGGCTCGACGCGTTTCGTGGACCTCCGTCCACTCATCAGGAGCTTTGAAAATTTATCTAAGAATGAAAATATAAATTATATTGATATAATGGTGTATGAGCTATAATGAGAAATATTTATGGATTGGACACTACCTTAAGTCGTGTCATGTATCCAGGAGCCATCCAGTCTAAAACGGTAAGATCAAAGACGGTCACAGGAAATGCCTGACCCGGGGCTGAGGCATGGATCACAACTGGTAACACAAGGGCGAACAAGGAGGAAAGGACCATGATGGCATATGAATGAACCAATAGAGAGGCTTCAAAAATATAAATCCAGGAAATGATGATAAAGGCGCTTGGGGAGCATATACAGTCTGAAAAGATATTTATAATATTTTTTGCATAAATCTTTAAAATAGATCTACTGAGAAGAAACATTCTCAGAACTATATCTATAAATAAATAGAGTGTATAGGGTCAGACGGATGAGCCAAAAGAGAAGTGCCTATAAATAATCATCATAAAGTATTGGATCAAAAGAGGTTTTAAATGCATATGGTCAGAGCAATAGTCCGGGGGGGAGTGTATGAAATTAGAACACCAAAAGTGATATGTGAAGAAAAAATAAATTGGGTGCATATTGGGAATATGCGTGCAACACGACTTAAGGTAGTGTCCAATCCATAAATATTTCTCATTATAGCTCATACACCATTATATCAATATAATTTATATTTTCATTCTTAGATAAATTTTCAAAGCTCCTGATGAGTGGACGGAGGTCCACGAAACGCGTCGAGCCTACAATTACTCATATTTCATCTAACTATAATATATTTGAATATCGTGAGCACACAGAGCATGTATCATATTTGACCCATTGTTTTCTTGAGTGATCCATTTTTGGTCCTAGAAAAAATTGTATTTACTTTGGATGTCTTATTTATTGCTGTATTTACTGTGTATTTGATCCCTGTATCCAATAATGCTACAGTGTTGTTTTATGTTATATTATCCATGGTATTAAATAAAGAATATTTTTATGTCCAATTGTCCTCAATTAAAGTCCCACAAATCCTTCTTGCTTTTACACATTTACACTAAGGGATGGAGGCTTTTGGACAACTGTGGACAAACCATACAAACTATTTCCCAATATTCGCTGTGCATAGCGATTACCGGTTAACTGACACTGGGAGACATTATGGCAATTTAATTAAAAATACATCCTAAAGAAACATCCACAATAAAATTTCCACAACAAGAGGCAGCGGGAGATTAGGGAAGTTAACAAGTGGCTGAGAAGCTGGTGTAGTAAGGAAGGTTTCGGGTTTCGGGAGAACTGGGCCGACTTCTCAGTCGACCACCGGCTCTTTGATATGGACGGATTGCACCTAAATGGGGTGGTGTAACCGTACTGGGTGAGAGGATGGCCAAAACGTTAGAGGGGCTTTTAAACTAGGTGATGGGGGGAGGGTACAGATGTAGAATTAGCCAGCGGGGAGCAAGATTCAGATTGCACAAATGGGGACATTAGCGGTAGGGTGTTCAGAGTTTCTAAATCCAAGGTGGGTATGGGGAAAAATCACAAGAGCAGCCTAAAAACAACATCAAATAAGGATATGGTATGCATTCGGTCAAAATTACGAGGTTTGTATTCCAATACCAGAAGCCTGGCCAACAAGATGTGAGAGCTGGAGCTGCTGATGTATGAGGAGGACTTAGATTTTGTGGGGATTACAGAGACTTGGTTCGACAACTCTCATGATTGGATGGCGACCATTAAGGGGTATTCCCTTTATCGAAGAGATAGAGAAGGTAAAAAAGTGGGAGGGGTATGCTTGTATATTAAGAACAGTGTACAGGTAAATATGAGGGATGATATTAATAATGGAGCTATCTATGGACGAGGCAGAATCCCAATGGGTAGAACTTCAAAGGGAAGGCACTATGGGGAAGGTAATATTGGGCGTATGCTATAGGCCCCACAACCAGAGGGAGGAGGCGGAGGCGGACCTCCTTTCACTGATAGGATTGGCAGCAAGGATGGGAAATGTCATTATAATGGGGGACTTTAATTATCCAGATATAGACCGGGCAGAAGGAACCGCGCATTCAGCCAAGGCTCGGCAGTTCCTAAATGTTTTGCAGGACAATTTTATGGGTCAGATGGTGAACGCACAGACAAGAAACAATGCGGTACTAGACCTACTAATTACCAACAATACAGACCCACTCACGGATATAGAAATACGGGGCAACTTAGGAAACAGTGACCATAGGTCAATTAGTTTCAGTATTAATCATAGTAATAGGATACACAAGGGTAATATAAGGACACTGAATTTCAAAAGAGCCAATTTCCCAAAACTCTGCTCTTTGCTAAAAAATATCAAATGGGAAAGAACCCTGGGAACAAAGAACACGGAGGAAAAATGTGAGTGCTTCAAGAGCGTACTAAACAAAGGGATTGGCCAGTGCATTCCAAAGGGAAATACATTTAAAAGAGCAAAACTAAACCCTGGGTTGCTAAACTCCAACATAAAAATGCATAATAATACTAAAGAAAAAATGGAAGTGCTTCAAGAGCATACTAAACAAAGGGATTGGCCAGTGCATTCCAAAGGGAAATAAATTTAAAAGAGAAAAACTAAACCCTGGGTGGCTAAACACCCTGCCCCACCCCTAATTCCGCCCCTAAACACGCCCTCATAAATTATCTCATAAAATTACACTGTTAAATGTTTTTGTATTAATGCAGAAGTTACAAAAATAAATATTAATAACGTTTTCAGTGCCCATCAGTGCAGCCTAATCAGTGCCCATCAAGGGTCTGGAACCCCCCAAATCACCCTCCTAGTACCCCCCCCCCCCAAATTTCACCTCCTAGAACAAATCCTACCCGTCAAATCCTCCCCCATCAAAATGTTCCCCCTAGCACAAAAAAACCCCATTATCCCTACTGGCACAACCGCCCCCCCCGAATACCCCCTTTTAACAGCCCCAAGACTCCCTGTTCTGGCACAAATCCATCCCCCCCCCCATTCCAATAATCTCTTCAAGGACGATCCCCAAATCCCCACTCCTTGCACAAATCCTCACCCCCTCCCCCAGCACGAATCACTCCTCCTAGCACCCCCCCCCCCCGATTCCCCTGCTAAAAGAAATCTTATATTGTCACCTCTCAAATTCCCCATCCCAGCACAACCCCCCCCCATATCGATCCCACCTACAAGTAATCATCTTCTCCCCACCCCTCCTAGTACAAATACTTTTTCGGGGATTGTCCTTGGGGGGGGGGGGAATAAGAGAATTTGTACTAGGAGGGGTGGGGAGATGATTACTTTTAGGTGGGATCTATATGGGAGGGGGGGGAACTGTGCTGAGATGGGGGGTTGTGCTAGGAGGGGGGGGACTGTGCTGAGATGGGGGGGTTGTGCTAGGAGGGGGGATTGTGCTGATATAGAGGGGAAAGGGCTAGGAGGGGGGATTGTGCTGAGATGGGGGGTTGTGCTAGGAGGGGGGGATTGTGCTGAGATGGGGGGTTGCGCTAGGAGGGGGGGATTGTGCTGAGATGGGGGGCTGTGCTAGGAGGGGGGACTGTGCTGAGATGGGGGGTTGTGCTATGAGGGGGGGACTGTGCTGAGATGGGGGGGTTGTGCTAGGAGGGGGGGATTGTGCTGAGATAGGGGGGAATGGGCAAGGAGGGGGGGGGATTGTGCTGAGATGGGAATTTGGGAGGTGACCGGATAAGATTTGTGCCCCCAGTGCAGTTCTCCCTTTCCTCCAGCATGTCGCAGACCTCGGATACAGTGCAGCACATCGCTCTGTGATCCTCCTCTTCTGAGGCTCCTTCTCTTCATATGTCAGAGCGGAGGAGGAACTTAAGAGAAGCAGATTCCTATTCCTAAAGCTTTGCACGGACAGCTGGCGGGAGAGATGCGGCTACAAAAGCAGAAGGGGAAGAAGATTGCAGCTCAGGAATGACACTGGATGTCAGATGGGACTATACAGAGTTTGTTACCTGCCCCCTTTCCACATTGCTTGCTTTGACTCGGAGGACAGGGGATAACAAACTCTGTATAGTCCGGATCTGACATCCAGTGTCATTCCTGAGCCGTAATCTTCTTTCCCTTCTGCAGCCGCATCTCTCCCGCCAGCTGTCCGTGCAAAGGTTTAGGAATTGTCTTCTCCGCTCCACCTCCGCTCTATTTAAGGTGAAAAGAAGTCCTGATCTGACGACCGCTATTGACAGGCACCCTCCACCTCCCATACTACAGACGCCCAGGGCAGTCGTCCATCCATCCCTCCCTCCCACCCCTTGTACCGGCTCTGGGGGCAACTGAAGATTCATCTGGTGACTGAAAGCCCATGCTGCTGCGGGTGGTCCTGTGTTGCCCGAAGCCCGGTGTACTGCGCCTGACCGTGTCTGAACTGAAACCGCAAGTACATTTTTGCTAAGATTAGTTCCAAATGTATTATTTTTCCTCAGGATTGTCTCCAAACCATTCCAGAGAGGCTTTCTCCAGCAATGGCAGTCAGACGATCTGGCCCAGCGGATTGTATTGACGGCAGTCATGAAGAGGTGTCTTCCATGGTGGTTGGTAAGAGAAAACCTTCTGAACTGTCATTCCATAGCCCCCATCTCCTGGATCACGGTGACATCGGATGCCAGCTCCACGGGTTGGGGAGCTCACTGTCTGTCCGAGACAGCACAAGGCAAGTGGGGCTTCTCTACCGTCGGGATTGTCTCCAACATCCTGGAACTCAGGGCAGCCTTCAAGGCTCTCCAGGCCTTTCAACATCTGATTCAGGGAGCATCTGTAATCCTCAGATTAGACAACACTACAGCGGTGGCCTATGTGAAGAGGCAGGGCGGAACACGCAGCTGGTCTCTCCTGCAGGAAGTGAAGCCAATTATGCTCTGGGCTCAGAGGTATCTAACCAACCTGTCAGCGGTGTATGTCCCGGGGATACAGAACCTACGGGCAGACTTTCTCTCTCGAGTGATACTCGACAACAACGAGTGGTCCCTCAACATGGAAGTTTTCAGGTGGGTTCAGTCCCTAGACTTTCTTCCGGAGGTCGACCTATTTGCAGCTCCAGGCAACAAGAAGCTAGCAAAATATTACACAAGGTTCCGAGACCCCCGAGCCATTGGAGTCGACGCTCTCACGGACCATTGGAAATTTCGCAGAGCCTACGCCTTCCCTCCAACTCCGATTATTCTCCAGTTCCTGCAGAGACTCAGGACGGAGGTGGTAGAGGTCTTAGCAGTGATCCCATACTGGCCCAACAGGCCATGATTTCCCCTGTTGACACTGCTCAGTTACCAGACTCCTGTATCTCTACCTCTCAGGCCGGATCTTCTGTCACAAGGCCCTACCTTTCATCCATGCCCAGCTTGACTGCACCTCAAGGTCTGGTTCTTCAGAGGGGGAGACTGGAGGCATTAGGATGTCCGGCAGAAGCTATCCCTACCCTTTTGAGTGCTAGACGAAGCAGCACATAATAGGGTTTACGAAAGAATCTGGGCAAAATTCTCCTGTTTTTTTGTCTCCTAGAAGTGATCCTGATGTGATTCCTACCATACAAGATGTCCTGGGGTTTCTACAATCAGATCTTTCTTTAGTTTTGGATTTTTTCTCTTCACTAGAATCATCTCTAGGTAGACCTCTGTCGATTAGAGAGCTTACACTTAATACTGTGTTCCTGGTGGCAATCACTTCAGCAAAACGTGTCTCCGAGATCCAAAGTCTGGGGGTAAAAGAGCCATTCCAACGTTTTTTCCTGACCGAGTGGTTCTTATACCTATGTTGGGATTGACTCCTAAGGTGACTTCAGTAGTTCACGAAAATCAGGAGATTGTTCTTCCCATCTATAGAACAGATGAAGATTCTCAACATCATCCGCTTGATGTAGGCAATTCTCTACAACAATACCTGACAGCCACAGCTGGTTTCCGTCAAACAGACTTTCTTTTTGTCCTTCTTCACGGAAAGAAGAAAGGAATGCAGGCCTCTTCCAGGGCTATTGCTGCATGGATCGTTCAGGCCATTCAGTGGGCATACAAATCCAGGGACTTGGATCCTCCAGAAGTAGTGACGGCACACTCAACTCGAAGTGTTTCTACATCTTGGGCAGCTTTCAGGCATGTCGCCCCCGAAGTGG
Source organism: Pelophylax lessonae (assembly GCF_965119305.1). NCBI lineage: Eukaryota > Metazoa > Chordata > Amphibia > Anura > Ranidae > Pelophylax > Pelophylax lessonae. The sequence goes on from NC_138768.1 coordinate 738,000,780, forward strand.
TCTGCAGGGCGGCGTCCTGGTCCTCCATCAATACGTTTATGTCTCACTATTGTATTGAACCAGCTGCCTTATCTTCTGTAAAATTTGGTATTCAAGTACTATCGGTTGATGGTACCAATTAAAATTTCTTTTGTTCAGCATCTTCCCACCCGGGAGTGTATTGCGAGTTATTTCCCGAACGTATGCTGCCATGGAGTCTGTAAGGAAAACGGAAAATTTATATCAAATACTTACCGTAATTTTCCTTTCCTGATGGACTCCATGGCAGCAGCAGTTCCCTCCCAGTTCCTGAGTAGGCTAGTTACAGAACATGGATGCTGCAAAGGAGCAAAGATTTATGGGAGTGGGGTCCTATAGGGTAGGAGAGGAGGCGGGGCCTACCCAAACGTATGCTGCCATGGAGTCCATCAGGAAAGGAAAATTACGGTAAGTATTTGATATCAATTTTCCGTTTTTCTGAGATACTGCATTTTGGGTTTTTACTAGATGTAAGCCATAATCATCAAAATTAAAATAAATAAATGCTTGAAATATATCACTCGGTGTGTAACACATCTATATAAAATATATGAGTTTCACTTATTAAATTTTATTGCTGAAATAAATTAACTTTTTGATGATATTCTAATTTATAAGATGCACCTGTATATTCAGTGTGTGTGTATATATGTATATTTATATGTAGCACTACTCCCTTGGGAGCTGCTGAGTGTGGGTTCCCCTGAGTTACCATTAGCAACAACAAGACAGTTCAGCATGTTTAAAGTGGTTTTGGCTCAGTCAGGAAACAGTCCAATAGCTTTGGTTTTTGCATTTTTTTTTTTAGAACTTGGATAGAAGGGAATGGGTGGCATCCTCCAACCATATACACTATACACAATTAGCTTGGACGACTTGAATAAAGCTGAATAGCGCTGAGTAACGCTGAGTAATGCTGAGTAGAGCTAGTCATGGCTAGGCTGCTGTTTCACTTTGCCCTTGGCTGTGAAAATGAACAATTGAGCTTCCTGTAGTAATCGGTCTCCTGAGGCAAGTTGTATCCTGAGGTAGAATGTGCTGCTGAACAACTTCAGGACCCTTCCTGGCACCCCCCTTTGTCGCTAATCTTCAGGGTTAACTACACGTCACCCTCTTTACTGATACACTCCTGTTTGAGCTGGCTCCTTGATCCCTTGACTTCTCTCTGCAGTGGCCCCCTCTTTTAGGCAGACCCTTTGCCAGAACCCCTGGTACTCACGATACTGTTTTTCCCAAAGTCTCTACCAACGGCTCCACTGGTCAGCACAGGCTTGGTTCTGACTGCCTTTATTTTGAACACTTACAATCTTACATTTACAATGAATCAAAGCCCTACATCTATAACGTTTTTAGACATCACCATTTCGAAAGGACCTAAAGGGGAAATCTCCACTTCCCTTTACAGAAAAACGACGGCAGGCAATAACGTTGTCCAATTCTCCAGTTTTCACCCTAAGCCCCTACTTCAATCAATTCCCTACAGCCAATACTTGCGCATACCTAGAAATTGTTCAGATGACATCAGTTTCAAAAAGGAGGCTGACAACTTCCATGAAACATTACTGAATAGAGGTTATGCTCACACATGCCTCAAAAAGGCCTACAAAAGAGCAACCACTCCATCTAGACATACATTAAAATATGGCCAAAAGAAACTCACCAAGAATGATAATACGAGAATAATCAACTGGTTTAGCAGCCAGCATTCGCAGGTCAGAAGAATTATCAACAAATATTGGCACCTCCTCACCATGGACCCTCAGATTGTTCCCTTGATACCAGCCAAATCAGCATTCACTTACAGATGAGCAAAATCTGTTTGTGACTATTTGGTGCATAGCGAATTTAAAGGAGGATAGTCGTGGTGATCCATGCAAATATCTGGGCACCTTCCAGTGTGGAGGGTGTAATTATTGCCAGTTTATGTTGAATGACAAGAAAATACGACTTCCCAATGGGTTTTTTTTTTTTAAACATAAACATCACGCTAACTGTAAAACAATGGGCGTTGTATACCTACTGACCTGCGACTGTGGCTGCTTTTATGTAGGGAAAACTATGCAGGAAATCTGGAAACGAGCCTACCGGCATGTCCTGAGCATGAAGATGTGCAATCCAGACCTCCCTCTTGGCAGGCACGTCACGGCCGTACATGGTGGTAGGTTCCCTAACATCAAATTCTTGACCGGGTCCATCCCCCCGATCGGGGTGGAGACTGGAACAAGAAACTCTTACAATGTGAACTTCGCTGGATATTTAATCGAAGGGCCACCTCTCCCCCTGGCCTCAATGAGGCGATGAACTTCAGGCCCTTTTGGTAGTTTTAGTTGGAATATAGAAATATCAATACGTCCCTATCCACATCTATTATCATTTCCTCACTACATTAAGCAAGCCCTCTGCTGTCCTCCCTGTCTAGTTCCATCGTGATAGGGTTTTGTATGTCATACTTTCTTACATATTTTTTTATAATTTTTATTATAATATATTTTTTCCTTCTTTTTTTTTTTCAACATTATTTTCATTTTTTTCTTTCTTTCTTTTTATTTTTGTATCACATCCCTGGCATGCTTCCTGTTGTCATGCAGACAACTATGATATGTATATGTATTTTTATTTTTTTTTTCAAGAAATAGAACTTATTTAAGAATAAAATCGAACATCGTACAAACAGTATTAATCGTAATGCAAATAAAGATTTTGTTTGTATCAACATACATCAGTACAATGAATCCACAAGAAACCACAAAGCAATAATAATAATATTATCATAACCCAACGTACAATAACTTCCATGTGAGCAAGAAGCTAAGTGGAAAGCACTGGAAAAGGAGTAGGGTAAAAGCAGAATTGGAAGAGAAATAAAAGAGGGAAAGGGGCAAGGGTACGAAGAGATCAAGGGTGGGGCATTAGGGGGAGAAGAGAGGGGAGGGAAGGGAAGGACTCTTCACCATCTGTATTCACCTGCAACATTCCAAACATTTGTAATTAAACTTCAAGAAGCCTGTGCATAACCAGCTGTGGAGGGGCCAAGGCCGGATCATCCAGCCAAGGTTGCCAGAGTGAGTAAAACTTTTTTTGTGCCTTTCTGTGTTGATAGGTCAACTTTTCCCTGATTAAGGAGCTATTAACCTGGGAAATCCACTGCTGCACCGATGGGACCCTGGAAGATATCCAGGACCTGGCTATAAGTTTACGAGCTACGTATAGTAGCCGAAGAACAGCCACATGGGCATTGGGGGTCAAGGTTTCCACCTCCAGAGCCCCAAGAAGGCATATCACCGGATCACAAAGTAGTTGAAAGTTATTAACTCTGGATATCGTGGCTATAATCGTGGACCAGTATCTAAATAGCTTGGGGCATCTCCATAACATATGTATCAGCGTTCCTTGTTCCCTATCACACTTTGGGCATAGGGGGGTAGGCCTACGGCCCCAACGGTGAAGCCGAACAGGCGTCCTATACGCTCTGTGAAACAGCATGAGGTGGGAAACCTTTTGCGAGGCCGAGACCGAAACCAGGCGAATGGACGAAAGGCACAGTTCCCACGTTTCCCCATCAATGGGACCAAGGTCCTCCTCCCAAGCCGCCCTGGCAGGGAGAGTGGCCGGGTCCTGGAGAGAGCCTAGAAGGGCAGCATAAACATCAGAAATCATACCCTTCTTGTCAGAGGTTTGAAATACATCTCCCAGCAGTCTATTAGGGGTGAGTTGTAGCGGTGCAAGCCTGGCCTGAGCTGCAATAGCATGTCTAAGCTGCAAAAATCTAAAAAAATATTGTCGTGGCACATTAACTTCCCTTTGCAATTCCTGGAAGGATTTCAGAGCAACTGTCGGCATACCCGCTGGCAGGTGTGCAAATCCAGCCTACAAATGGACAAGGACAGGAGAAGGGGAGTCCGCCGGAGCCAACATGGCTCCAATGGGATCCAGCGGGTCCGGTTTCCCCCAGCCCCCCATGTGCTGAACCTAGGAGGCCAGGAAATACACCCGAGAGTTCGGCACCGCCAACCTGCCCCCCATCCTTCCCTATCTGGAGGGTGGACAGCTTAATTCTGGCTACTTTCTTACACCAGATCAGTTCCCGGAATTAAGATTCTATCCTATGGAACCATCGTTTAGGGATCCACACGGGTGTATTGTGGAAAACATATAGCAATTTGGGCGCCCACACCATCTTGATAAGATTGATACAGCCAGCGACAGAGAGCGGCAGTTTGCACCAACTCGTGCATTTAGAGCAAAACTTCTGCAGCAGAGGCACTAAATTCAATGTCAGGTGGAGGGGAGGAGTCTAAGATGGCGCCGGGAGCAGACGTGTGCTAACTGAGCTCCCGACTCCGGCGTCTATCCTTACAGTTCACCCATGTAGACTCTCCTGGTGATCGGCTGCAAGCATCCTCTGACGTTGGAGTCCGGGGAAAAAGGTGGAAGGCGGGCTGTCTAGCGGTACTTGTACCGGCTGTTACCTTGTTACCTTGCCGTTACCTTGCCTTGCTGTGTCCTGTGTGCTGTGTGCGGGCTGCTCTCTGCTGTCCTGGCGGCTCGTGCTGGGCGGCTCGTCTGTTCCTTCCGCCCTCATTTGTGCCTGCTCTGAGGTGCTGGACGCTGGAGGGCTGACGAGGCGGTGACCGGGGCTGGCGAGATCAACTGGACCGGTGTGAGCTCCCGCGGTGTGCGGACTGCATGTCTGCTGGAGGGATGGTGAGCTGGTGTGCTGGGTGACGTCCTGTGGATCTGCTGCTTGGTGCCTTACTCTGGAAGTATAGAGGAGCAGACCTGCCCACTATTAGCAGTAGCAGTAGTAGTTATCGGACTGCTTACACTGGCTGTTTTTTTTTTTTATTTCTATTCCCCTGAGGACTGAGGACGTTAATAAAGCAGTGCGTAAATGCTTAAAATGGATATAGATCCCTCTTCACTTATTTAAACGGCTCCCTTTCTGCCTTTTTTTTTTTTTCCAAGTCTACTCCATATTATATCTCCAGCCTCCTATATCAAACATCTTAGTAAACTTCTGATCACATAAGGTTAAGCGAGAGATATAAATACCGTATGCAATATATAATTAATAAAGCAGATTGGAGCAGATTGGAGCAGATTGGATGGGCCGAAAACCTCCCGAATTTTTCCAGCTATATTATATTAAGGAAGGGGAGAGGAGGGGGAAAAGAAAAGGACTGGGACGTTTGAATACTTTTTTCTCCCCTTTTTGCCCCCCTTTTACCCCCCCCTCCTTTTTTTTTTTTTTTTGGGAGGAATGCCCAAAAATAAAGGGGGTGTACAGACACGCCGTGCAGTCGTGACATCACCGTCTAAGTCTACGGTAACTATGGCGTCTCAGACTGAACAGACAACAGTGATCAGGGAAGTAGAACTGCCTGCAAGTTTAGAGACACTCATGCATGCCATAGTAGACTGTAAGACGGCCCTGACCTCTAAAATTGATTGTGTACAATCAGATATTGGACTTATCCGTAAAGATATGGACAACTTCCGAGATAGAGTTACCGAGATGGAAATGCGGGTTTCAGAGGTAGAAGACACACAGAAAGGTTATAACTCGGATGTTCAGCTGCTCAAAGCCAGGGTTAAGCAGCTGGAAATAAGAGCAGAAGATGCAGAAAATCGCAATCGTAGGAATAACTTACGGATTATAGGTCTTCCGGAGGGGTCCGAGGGTGCAAACCCGGTGACCTTTATTGAGCACTTACTTCCGACCATCCTTCCAGAAGCTAAATTCTCTGCTTTTTTTTCAGTGGTACGTGCACATCGGATACCAGGGAAGCGAGGGCCTCCTGGCTCTCCTCCACGCACCTTTATTCTGAGGTTCCTTCACTATGGTGACCGGGACATTGTTTTACGAGCAGCCCGCTCTCAGGGTGAAGTGAAATACGAGGGAGGTAAACTTTTTATTTTTCCAGATTATTCTGTTGAAACACAGCGTCAGAGGAAGTCATTTGATCAAGCCCGTTCTAAGTTAAGAGAAAAGGGGTTGAAATATAGTACTCTGTTCCCAGCTAAATTGCGGGTACAAGATGGCGAACATGTACGTCTCTTTTCCTCCCCAAAAGAGGTGTTATCCTGGCTTGAGACATACAAGTAGGACTGAAACTGAACCCTTTTTTTTTTGTTTTTTTTTTTTTCCTTCCTCTTGGCCTCTCACAGTTTGCTTTCCCAAATTTCACACGACAGTTGGGTGAATTAAGATACAAGTTTTTTTTTTTTTTTTTCTTATCCTTTTTTGAACGCCGGAGTCTTCTCCCTTCCCCCCCTTTTTTTTTTCTTCTTCTAAGGGGGGGGGGGGGGTAATATAGCGCCTCTTTTTTGACACTTACCCCCTAGGGTGGACTATGAGGTCCGCGGTGGGTGGGATACAAACCCTCTCCAAATTTGGGGAGATGGGTGGGGTGGGGGGGATGGGGATGTTTGAATCATTACTCTGTTATTGTATTTATTGTATTTTTCAGTTGTTTTCCCTTTTTTTTTTTTTTGGGACATTGGCACACAAATATATATTATTATATATATGTTGTATACACTGTTTTATGAGCGGATATGGAATCTTTAAGGGTGATTTCTTGGAACACTAGAGGTCTGAATTCCCCGCAGAAACGCTCTTTAGTATTTCAATATTTAAAAGCGTTTAATCCCCACATATGTGTCCTGCAGGAGACCCACTTGTTGGGTACCCGAACGCTGGCTCTTAAGAAACCATGGGTTGGGCATCATTACCACTCTACGTTTTCTACGTATGCTCGTGGAGTCAGCGTTCTTATCCACAAGTCTCTCCCGTTCAGACTAATGGGTCTTTCCCTGGACCCGGATGGACGATTTGTTTTGCTCAATCTGCAGATATCATCTTTTACTTTATTGCTGGTAGGGTTATATATACCTCCGCCGGCTTCAGTCAGGCTGTTATATAAAATTTTTAAAGAAATTGCAAAATATGAGAATGATAACATACTTATTGTGGGTGATTTTAATATGGTTCCAGACCAGAACATGGATAGAATGACTGGAGATTCTTCCACCAGATCGGATCTTGCTGTATGGGCTGAGACCTATGGGTTGACAGACCTATGGCGTTGGCACCATCCCCATGCTAGGGAATATACCTGCCACTCCGCCACTTATAAATCCTTTTCTCGAATTGACTTAATGTTTGCAGGTGGGTCATTACTATCTCGGGTGCGGGAGATTCGGGTTCTTCCTCGTGGGATCTCTGACCATGCTCCACTTCTCTTAAATATGGAATTATCTGGTAACCCCTCTCATAGACTATGGCGTTTATCCAGATATTGGATTTCTGACTCTGATATAAACCCTTTAGTCGAACCCCAGATAGCGGCCTTTTGGGAGATAAATCTGGGCACGTCATCAGTGGCTATGGTCTGGGACGCTTTTAAGGTTTGCACCCGGGGGTATTATCAGACAGCTATTGGGAAGATCCAACGATATAGGCGAACAAACCTACTGCAAAAAGAAAAGGAAGCTAGAGATATGGAAAATCTATACATACAAACTAGAGACCCCACTCACTATACACGATTTCAATCCTTGACTAGGGAGGTAATGGCAATACGCACAGCCCTTACACAGAAAAAACTGCTTTCTCAATCTCAACATATTTTAGTACATGGAGAGTATAACGGTAAAATGCTGGCGCAAATTTCTAGGGAACAGACAAGTGGGTATAGTATAGCACATATTCAGGATCAATCAGGTACTCTTCACTCTAATCCAGAAACTATTAATCATAACTTCACTGAATATTATCGGGCCCTATATAATACTAGGGTTAATTATTCAGGAGATGAACTCGATCATTATCTACAGGCAGTGGACTTTCCAGTTTTAACTGGTAGAGATAGGGCCAAATTAGACGCCCCTATTACTCTTTTGGAGATCCAGGAAGTGGTGGCCTCCCTACAACCCGATAAAACACCAGGACCGGATGGAATTCCTGTTGAATTCTATAAGGCCCATATGGACCTTTTGGGCCCGCATTTATTAGCCACTCTTCTAGGATCTCTAAATGATGGGGAACTCCCTAAAACAATGAGCGAAGCGATTATTGTTGTGATCCCTAAACCAGGGAAGGACCCATCATTATGTTCATCATACAGACCTATCTCTTTATTAAATGTTGATGGGAAGATCCTTTCAAAAGTCTTGGCCACTCGACTTAATAGTGTTATCACAGGCTTGATTCATCCGGACCAAACTGGATTTATACCTGAACGGGGCACTGATATCAATATCCGGAGATTGTTTACACATATGGCCTTGGCGTCGGGGGAGGGAGCAGGGGTGGTCGCCTCCCTCGACGCCGAGAAAGCATTCGATTCTGTTGAGTGGCCATTTCTTTGGAGGATCCTAGCTAGCTTCGGGTTTGGCCCTAATTTTGTCTCATGGATTAAGCTTCTCTATGAGAACCCTACGGCTAGAGTCCGCACTAATACATCTCTGTCGGATAAATTCCCTCTACTGAGGGGTACCCGACAGGGATGTCCGTTATCCCCAGCCTTGTTTGCCTTGGCTTTGGAGCCGCTCGCGATTATGTTGCGAGCGGACCCACAAGTCCGAGGCATTAAGGTGGGAGTCATTGAAGAGAAGTTGTCTTTATATGCAGACGACACCTTGATATATTTGGCGGATGCTTCCACATCATTACATAGGGCCTTACAATTATTTGACATCTTTGGTCGTTTTTCAGGTATAAGTATTAATTGGTCTAAGTCCGTCCTCTTTTCACTACACCCATCGATACCTTTAATCGATACTCAGACACCGTTGAAATGGGTACAGGATATGGTGTACTTAGGCATCAAAGTGGGCCCAACATTGGAGGTGTACCAACAAAATAACATTGACCCTTTCGTTTTACAATTAAATAAAAAGTGTGCGTCTTGGCGCATGCTTCCCTTGTCCCCCGTTGGCAGAATTAATTTAATAAAAATGAACTATCTTCCGAAATTTTTGTATCTTTTTCGTAATTCCCCCATTGATATGACTAGATCCTTTTTTTCAAGATTAGATAGTATTGTAACAACTTTTGTATGGGCTGGGCGAACTCCACGAGTCGCAAGACGCACGCTATATCTTCCTCTTGCAAGAGGAGGTTTAGCGCTTCCTAACTTTAAATTGTATTTTTGGGCGGCTGTTCTGGTGACGGTCCGGTGGTGGTTCTCCCAGCCCAAAACTAACTCCGCAGTTACACTAGAAGCAGCACTACTGGGTTCATATGCGGCCCTTAGTAATCTTGTTTTTCGGGGTGAACAGGCACATCCTCAAATAACCAGTCTGATGAAGACTGTGCTGCGGATATGGACTCGGGCGCGGGTGATATATAACACACCATTGCATATATCCCCCCACACTCCGTTGTGGGGTAATCCTAATTTAAAACATCTATATCATCTCCCTGATCCACAGGTATGGGCTGCTAGAGGGATTTTGACTATGAAACATGTTATTAAAGATGGAAGACTTCAGGGCTTTAATGTTCTTCAGTCTACCCATTCATTACCTCCCACCATGGGGTTTCGTTACCGCCAGCTTAGTCATGCTATGCGGGCTCAGTTCCAAGGCCCTGTTGTCCTGGAATCAGACCCCTTGGAGAAAATGTTAACTTTTAAGGTAATAGGGAAAACTCTCTCTGCTATATATTCCATACTCTCAACAGATCATAGTCAATCCTCTGAGAAAACCTATAATAAATGGAAGGAGGACATTCCAGATCTGACTATTGAAGAGTGGGAGGACTCGGTGAATAATTATATTCCCTCAATGATAGCGGCTAGGGACAGATTTATACAACTTAAATTCTTACATAGAGCATATTATACGCCGCAACGTCTTGCTAGGATATATCCCATGAAAGATCCCTTGTGCATTAGATGTGGGCATGGAATAGGTACATTCTTACACGTTGTTTGGTCGTGCCCCGACCTGGCAACCTTTTGGAAAGAAGTGACGGACAGTATTGGTGAAATCTTTGACATTATGATTCCTTTGGACCCAAAGGTAACTTTATTGAGTAACCTTACAGAACTGGCAGGGGACAAATACGCTAAAAAGTGCATTACATATACCCTGTTTTATGCCAGGAGAGAAATCCTTCTGCGATGGAAGTTACCCGAACCTCCTACCCGATTATCCTGGATAGCTGCCGTTACTAAGACACTTCCATTCTACCGTTTCACATACGGTAGTAGGAATTGCCCAAAAAAATTTGATAAAGTCTGGTCAGCTTGGATTGACGCAGTAGGTGTGCCAATGTCACCTGCTCCATAATGACATAAGTAGGTACTTATTAACTAATTAGATGATAATTAATTTTTTTTTTTCTCTTCCTGCTCCTAAACTGGTTTATTGATATTCCCCTTCCCTTCCTATCCCTAAAGATTTTTTTTTTTTTTTTTTTTTTTTTGTGTGTGTGTTTCTATGTATGGATAATATTATGTTTTGTGCAGAGTAATGTATTGTATTGGAATATTTTTGTTGTTTATATGTTTAACAATAAAATAAAAATTTAACTGTAAAAAAAAATTCAATGTCAGGTAGTCAGAGGGGTCCGGTGTGACCTGTATTCCCAAGTACTTGAACCTGTCCACTACTCTCACCGATGATGCGCATGGGGGAAGAGGGGTGGGAAGAGGGTCTAAAGGCAGTAATACTGACTTGTCCCAGTTGATAGAGAATCCCGATAGCGAACCAAAATAGTCTATAAGGGACATTACCGTGCGCAGAGAATCCTGGGTGTCTCCTAGGTAAAGGAGAGTGTCATCTGCATATAAGGAGATAACATCTTCGCGTCCCCCGCATGAACCCCACGATCCCGGAGGAGGCCTTGACCCGCGCCGCCAAGGGCTCCAACGCCATGGCGAACAGCAGCGGAGATAGCGGGCAGCCCTGCCGGGTACCCCTATGAAGGCCGAAGGGTCCAGACAGTTCCCCATTAAATCGCAACCTAGCCGTGGGACCTGTGTACAATAATTGCACCCAGAGAAGGAAAGTCTCCCCCACGCCAAAGCGACGAAGCACAGCCCATAAGTATTTCCATTCAACGCTATCAAATGCCTTGGCGGCATCCAGCGAAAAAATCGCCCTATTCTCAGGATTGTCTATTGGCATCTGAAGATTAAGAAAGAAGCAACGAAGATTCAGTGCTGTCGAACGCGCAGGGATAAAGCCCGATTGGTCCTGATAGATAACCTTGTGTATAAACTGAGAGAGCCGGGTTACCAAGACCTTCGCCAAGATCTTGACGTCCGACGTAAGTATCGAAATAGGTCTGTAGGAGTCAGGTAAAGTCGGGTCCTTGTCAGGCTTCAGGAGAAGCACCACAATAGCCTCAGTGATGGATGCCGGCAACCTCCCTTCCCAAAGTGCAGAGTTATACACTTGGATCAGTCTAGGCACCAACTGCTCCGCGTACCTGCTGTAGACCTCCGAGGGGATACCATCAGCCCCCGGTGATCTACCATTCGGAGCAGCCCCCAGAGCAGTGTGCACCTCGTCCTCCATCAGTGGGAGTCAGCAAGTACAGGGATGAAAGTGGCAGGTTGTTGAGCCCTCACCATCATAGCTAACATATGGCTAGTAGTCTCACCCTCTTCAAAGTACCTCTGCTGCAAGAAGAAACACTTATTCTCCGCCCGCTGTAGCGATACCGTACCCGAGAGAGTCTGGGCTGCCAGCCATGACCTCTGGGTGGCCTCGGAGGGGTCAGCAATATAGGCAGCCTCTGACCTCGTAACTTCCGTCAGGACTGTATTTTCCCATGCCTTTGTTTTGGTTTTTATCCCGTTGATGGTATCAATAAAGTGTCCCCTCATGAACGCCTTGGCGGCATCCCACACGACCCCAATATCAGCAGAATGTAAATTTTGTCTAAAGAAGGATGACAACAGGGCCGGGAGAGGATCAGGGCTAGGAAAGAGCGTCAGCCAGAAAGAATTTAATTTCCACAAAGGCCTACCCCGACTAATAGGGAGGGCCAGTCGGACCCAGAGCGGGGAATGGTCAGAGACCAACCTCGACTCGTATCCCGCCGAGAATACCAAAGGCAAAAGACGATCATTTCCCAGCCCCATGTCAATCCAGGAAAGTCCAGAAAGAACGGCCGTGAAGCAGGAAAACTGCCTCACCCCCGGATTGGCCATCCGCCAGACGTCCGTCAGTCCGAGCTCCCCCGCAAGCCGAGCAAAGGGGGTAGAGCTCCCAGTGGGCAGGGGACCAATGGAGCGCTGAGCAAATCTGTCTAGTGCAACGTCCATGACAGTATTAAAGTCTCCCATTATTAATAAAGGCACATCCGGGAATTTAGTCACCTGGTCCAGCACCAACCGAAGCACCCTAGCTGAGTAGGTGGCTGGACATAGACTGCAGCAAATACGCAAGTCAGACTCGCCACCTGACACAGCATAACGATAAATCGACCCTCAGGATCTATCACAGAATGTAAACAGGTAAATTGCACACCCCTCCGAACCAGCATACAAACTCCCCTAGAGTAACTAGAGTAAACAGAATGGTATTGATAACTGAACATACTGGGTACCAAATTACATGTGCCAGCAGGAGCCATATGGGTCTCATGTAAACACACAATGTCGGCCTGCAACCTTTTAATGTTCCGGAGAAACGCTGTTCTTTTAGTGGGGTTGTTTAGGCCCCTAACATTCCAGGAGAGAACATAAAGCGTATCAGCCATGGGAAAAATAAAGGCATAGCCTCGAAAGGAAAAATTGCAATGGGAGTCCCACGCTGCAAATGGGGGCCCAGATTGCCGTCAAACCCCCCATGTAGCAGCAGGGAGGCGTACAGGGTCCATGATGTTGACACAATCCAGGCATGGGAAGGGAAAGTCACACAGCCGACAGAGCATACACAGGAAAAAGGTAAAGAACCTTGTAGTTGCAGTGCAGGGAGTCATTCATGCGGATAAATGTGAGCCAGTGAAGACAAATTCAGGGATAAAGACACAAGGAACACAGGGGGGAATCACGGTTACCAGGGAGTGGGGAGAAGGGGAGTCACAAGGGTGCATCCAACTAGGACCAAAAGGGGGAACCAGTGAGGGATCACAGTTGACAACGCAATCTCCTCATGAACCACGAGCAGTTCCAAATGCATAGCAGTAGTCGTGGTAGTGTGGCATCCGCCTATCCAGGGAAGTGGAGAAAACGACGAGTCCAGCCAACAACGGCCCCACTTCAATCATAAAGGGGGGTAACTTGAAGTGTAGAGGACAAAGAAGCAATGTTCACGGTGCCCTATGCCTAGGAGAGGGGGCAGCTCTCAATGCCCTGCCATTCGCATCCAGCCATTGAGCCGCCCACGCGGGCTTGTCAAAAAATAGAACTTTATCTCTAGCGACAACTCTGAGCTTGGAAGGGTACAACATAGCATATTGGAGATTGAGATCCCTGAGCCTTCTCTTCACATCCCCGAACTTAGCTCTTTGTTTCTGCACCTCCGCAGAGTAATCCGGGAACAGGGAGATTTTAGCATTATCTAGGGCCTATTTCCCCTGCATACTTCTGGCCTTAGACAGGATGGTGTCTCTATCTTTGTAGTTGAGGAGTTTGAAGATGAAGGTGCGAGGTGGGGCACCAGGAGGAAGTGGGCACATGGGGACTCTGCGAGCCCGTTCCACCGAGAACATGGGGGTAAAGGAGTCTTGCCCAAAGGTGGAAATGAGCCAGTGTTCAGCACGTTCTGGGATACCGATCGCCCTTACATTACTCCTTCTCATCCTGTTTTCCAGGTCGTCCAGTCTGGCAGCTTGCTGTGCAGACAATAAAGCAGTGTGCTTGACCTCTCTTTGCAGGGGAACCATGTCATCCTCCAGGGAACTAACCCGACCCTCCACTGAAGAAGTTCTTTCCCTTAATTTCTGCATATCCTGTCGCACAAAGGAGATTTCAGCCTTCACCCCCTTCAACTCAGCAGTAAGGGCTGTGATAGAGGAGCTACAAGTGTTCACAGCCACCATAACATCCCGGAGGGTGGGCTCAGAGTCAGGAGAAGGGGAAGATTGCAGCCGGGCCTGGCCTGCGCATGCCGGATCCCAATCATGGAGCTGACCAGAAATGTCACCCAGAGGAACTGTGTTGTCCGCATCCGAGTGAGAACCCGGCGATATGCTCAGTGTGGCTCCAGAGGTGGAACGATCCCTAGAAGCCGGCTTGGTAAAAAGTTTCTGGGCAGCCTCCAGGTATGTTACTTTATGCGATGCTCGCAGCGCGGGAGCGTCATCTTTGGCCTGTCCAGCTGCTGCAGCTTTACCCTCCTTAGGTCGTTTTTGCATGGCGGCAGGTAGCGGAGCAACTCACCGGAGCTGTGCGCGCGATCAGGGATGTCACCAGGACCGTTTTAGGTAAGTAAGTCGGCAGTTCGGACTGGCAGAAGGATAAAAGAGCAGGAGTCTCGGCGGAGCTATCTGATCCCACGTCTGCCCACATCCGTGGTTCGGCCACGCCCATGTATATGTATTTTTGTATAAATTATATACTCTCAATGTTAGAGGTATGCTCAGGCAAATTGAAGGACTAGTTAAAGGTACCACATCCCCATATGAATATACAGTAAGGTCCATAAATATTGGGACATCAACACAATTCTAATCTTTTTGGCTCTATACACCACCACAATGAATTTGAAATGAAACAAACAAGATGTGATTTAACTGCAGACTTTCAGCTTTAACTTGAGGGTATTTACATCCAAATCAGGTGAAAGGTGTAGGAATTACAACGGTTTGTATATGTGCCTCCCACTTTTTAAGGGACCAAAAGTAATAGGACAATTGGCTGCTCAGTTGTTCCATGGCCAGGTGTGTGTTATTCCCACATTATCCCATTTACAAGGAGCAGATAAAAGGTCCAGAGTTAATTTCAAGTGTGCTGTTTGCATTTGGAATGTGTTGCTGTCAACTCTCAATATGAGATCCTAAGCGCTGTCACTATCAGTGAAGCAAGCAATCATTAGCCTGAAAAAAACAAACCCATCAGAGAGATAGCAAAAACATTAGGTGTGGCCTAATCAACTGTTTGGAACATCCTTAAAAAGAAAGAACGCACCGGTGAGCTCAGCAACACCAAAAGACCCATTGTAAACCTTTGGTGAGCCGCAAAAACAGGAAGGCCAGATTAGAGTTTGCCAAACAACATCTAAAAAAGCCTTCACAGTTCTGGAACAACATCCTATGGACAGATGAGACCAAGATCAACTTGTACCAGAGTGATGGGAAGAGAAGAGTATGGAGAAGGAAAGGAACTGCTCATGATCCAAAGCATACCACCTCATCAGTGAAGCATGGTGGTGGTAGTGTCATGGCATGGGCATGTATGGCTGCCAATGGAACTGGTTCTCTTGTATTTATTGATGATGTGACTGCTGACAAAAGCAGCAGGATGAATTCCGAAGTGTTTCGGGCAATATTATCTGCTCATATTCAGCCAAATGCTTCAAAGCTCATTGGACAGAGCTTCACAGTGCAGATAGACAATGACCCGAAGCATACTGCGAAAGCCACCAAAGAGTTTTTTAAGGGAAAGAAGTGGAATGTTATGCAATGACCAAGTCAATCA
This sequence comes from Pelophylax lessonae, assembly GCF_965119305.1. Classification (NCBI taxonomy): domain Eukaryota; kingdom Metazoa; phylum Chordata; class Amphibia; order Anura; family Ranidae; genus Pelophylax; species Pelophylax lessonae. The sequence goes on from NC_138768.1 coordinate 738,016,400, forward strand.
CCTGACCTCAATCCGATTGAGCATGCATTTCATTTGCTGAAGACAAAACTGAAGGGAAAATGCCCCAAGAACAAGCAGGAACTGAAGACAGTTGCAGTAGAGGTCTGGCAGAGCATCACCAGGGATGAAACTCAGCATCTGGTGATGTCTGTGCGTTCCAGACTTCAGGCTGTAATTGAATAGAGAATGGGGGAGGGGAATATAAGTTAAAAAGTACATAGGACAATTGGTAAAATGTGTAACATATGGTAAAACAGATATAGTGTGGACGAATCCACAGCATGGTAATATAATACAAAGGGCCGAAGGCCTAGCAGCCCTAACACTAAGGGAATGCAGGAAAGGAGGGGGAACAAATGGGACTTTATATGAAGTGCATGACGGTTGGGTTGTACAATATGACTATAGTGAGTATATGGATGGGTCCACAACATGATAGCAGAGAGAAAGAAACAATTTAATGATAATTGTCATCATCCATACAAATATCCACAAATGGCATACATATGGTAATGGGTACAGTAATAGAGTTCAAACAACATAGATGTAAGATCGTAAAGAGCTGATAAGGCCTGAACAGATAAAGCAATGGCTAAAATGGGCATATAAAAAATAAATATACCTATGGGTAGAGATAATAAAAAAGGAATGCATTATGGCAAGCTCAACGCGTTTCGTGGAGTAGATACCGCTTCTTCAGGAGCGGATGCATCCTATGTCACTGTAAAAAGAGAAAAAATCCCCCTTACAGACAACAATATAATAGACATGGTAAAAGGTATAGAAACATAAGTAAGGGAAGGATATATCATCCCAACTTGAGCCAGCTCCACCCAATGTACTTAAAGCTTGGCGATGAGGTAAGCATATAATATATGGGCAACTGTCCAACAGGGAAAAACGTCTAGCCGGGAGCTGTGGAAGCCCAGTCTGTAGCCAGCAGGGAACGATGAGAGGACATCAAAGGGGAAACACGTGTGCCCCGGTATAATAGATGACAAGTGGCATGTATCGATAGCAATCTCCAGCGGATACTGCATTCAAATAATGTGTGTAAAAATAGTAAGAACGAGTGATTAATGCTGGTATGATATATATAGTATAGCCATAACAGAAAGCCACATCCCAAGACAGAAAACTCTAATGCAATGAATGTGAATTTAACATAGTAGTAGAATAAGAGGGTATGCAGAAAAATATTAATGGACTTAAGATGGAGAGTGTGCTGGAAGTGAATAGAAGGTGTGAACCAAGATTGCCCCATTTCTTGTCTCTTAATAATTCTTCATTTAGTCTCAAGGTGTTTATTTTAATTTGTCCCTCTGCTATTTTCATCTTCATTATCACTGGTGCATGATCTGACCATGTCTCAATTCCTATTTTTGCCTTTGTTAATGATTCTATTCCCCTATGTTCAATCAAGATATAATTGATCCTCGAATATGTTTTATGTACAGAGGAGCGGAACGTGTAGTCTCTGTCTTTTGGATGTAGTATTCTCCATGTATCCAAAAGTTGGTTTTGAAATAACTTCTTTTTAATCATTTTCAAGTGAGATGTTCTGTTCCTCTGCACATCCGACGTGCTGTCCATTTTTGGGTCTAAACAAAAATTTAAATCTCCAGCCATTATTACCCATCCCTTTCTAAAATCTGTTAGTTTGTCTAATATTTTACCTAGGTACCCCATAGGTTTAACATTTGGGCAGTAAACGTTTACTAGGGTCACCTCCCTTGTAAATAATTTCCCTTTCACCACAACAAGGATCCATCCCATTTGAAATTTTGGGGCATAGAGAGAGTGGATCCGGTGTGGAGAGGTTCCAATAGAGTCCGTGAATTCTCTAAAAGAGAAACTCATTGGATCTTTCTCACCAATTCTTTGCACCCTAATGGGTTAAATATTGATCTTGATATTAATTGCTTCATCAACAATTATTAATCTCCAATATTTGGTAACCATCCATTAAAAAGGTCCCCCTTGTTAGCCTTTTATTTTATTATTAATAAGTCTGCATGATAATGGGATTACTACTAGTGTTGAGCGAACACGGACTGTATTATTCGTGTTCGTACCGAATAATTGGATTTTTGTTACCCGAACACGGACCCGAAAACTTTACTGTATGTTCGGGTTTAAAATCCGTGTTCGGTCATTTTACTTCCTGTTTTGTATGTAATGGCGCGCTTTTAATGGGGGGCTTTCAACAGCCAATCAACAAGCGTTTAACTGGTGTGCCTTAAGCCATCCCAGCCATGCCTACTAATGTATTAGTAGCTGTGATTGGCCATCTGAAGCATGTGACCATGTCTTTATAAGTTCGAGACCCAGCGCGCTGCGTCATTCTGCTGTAGTATTAGGGAGAGAGCACACATCATATGTGCTGGCTGCTGATTAGGGACAGACAGTGAAAAATTGTATTGTGTCCGAAAAGAATGCAGGGACAGGTCGGAGTGCAGGCAGGGCGAGTTATTAGGGCATTTTAGGGCGAGGCTGGAGAATAGGCAGGGTCAGTGTTCTATATCGATTTTGCTGTGTGGGGGGTTGGTTGTGCAGTGCCAGTGAACGATCTTATCGAGAATATTAGGGCGAGGCTGGAGAATAGGCAGGGTCAGTGTTCTACATCGATTTTGCTGTGTGGGGGTTGGTGCAGTGAACACAATTGTTTTGCCCTCAGTTAAGCCCGCTGAGGAGGAGGAGGGAGAAAAAAATCTATTTTTATCAGTCAGTTGTGTGCAGCGTTTTTGCTTCAGTGCTGACTGTGATAAGACACTGCTGTGTTCACATGTGCTATTGAGTGATTTTAAATGTTATACACTTTTTTCTATTCCACTATTCAATATACACCCTTTTGGGTTAGAAATATTAAATTGTGGCATAGTCTGTACTAATCTATTTAAAAATTACAAACTTAAAGGGGAATTTTCTTTTTTTTTTTCCCTTCATAGCCTGCAGCAGAGCTGACTGACATAAGACACTGCTGTGTTCACATGTGCTATTGAGTGATTTTCAATTTTATACACTTTTTTCTATTCCACTACTCAATATCCACCCTTTTGGGTTAAAAAAAAAAAAATTAAATTGTGGCATAGTCTGTACTAATCTATTTAAAAATTACAATACTTAAAGGGGAATTTTCTTTTTTTTCCCTTCATAGCCTGCAGCAGAGCTGACTGACATAAGACACTGCTGTGTTCACATGTGCTATTGAGTGATTTTCAATTTTATACACTTTTTTCTATTCCACTATTCAATATACACCCTTTTGGGGTAAAAATAATTAAATTGTGGCATAGTCTGTACTAATCTATTTAAAAATTACAATACTTAAAGGGGAATTTTCTTTTTTTTCCCCTTCATAGCCTGCAGCAGAGCTGACTGACATAAGACACTGCTGTGTTCACATGTGCTATTGAGTGATTTTCAATTTTATACACTTTTTTCTATTCCACTATTCAATATACACCCTTTGGGGTAAAAATAATTAAATTGTGGCATAGTCTGCACTAATCTATTTAAAAATTACAAACTTAAAGGGGAATTTCCTTTTTTTTTTTCCCTTCATAGCCTGCAGCAGAGCTGACTGATATAAGACACTGCTGTGTTCACATGTGCTATTGAAAAATCACCAATTTTATATCATATTTTCTATTCCGCTATTCAATCTACACCCTTTGGGGTAAAAAGAATTAAATTGCGGCATAGTCAGTATCGGTACGTGTGAGATACACCTTTCCAATTTTTGGGGCTCATCTTACACTGCCGAGGATTGCAGGGTGTTTCAGTTTGCCTCCTGCCTGTTCCGAACTCCTCCTACTCCTCATCCTGCCTTTGGGGTACAAAAAATAGTAATCGGGGCCTAGTCTGGGTCTGTACGTGTGAGATAGATACACCTTTTGATATCATATTTTCTATTCCGCTATTCAATCTACACCCTTGGGGTAAAAAGAATTAAATTGCGGCATAGTCAGTATTGGTACGTGTGAGATACACCTTTCCAAATTTTGGGGCTCATCTTACACCGCCGAGGATTGCAGGGTGTTTCAGTTTGCCTCCTGCCTGTTCTGAACTCCTCCTACTCCTCATCCTGCCTTTGGGGTACAAAAAATAGTAATCGGGGCCTAGTCTGGGTCTGTACGTGTGAGATAGATACACCTTTTGATATCATATTTTCTATTCCGCTATTCAATCTACACCCTTTGGGGTAAAAGGAATTAAATTGCGGCATAGTCTGTATCGGTACGTGTGAGATACACCTTTCCAATTCCACATCCCTTGCCTGGCGCATGTGCTGAATTTGGTGGTGCAGAGGTTCCTTAAAAATTACCCCGATATGTCAGAGCTGCTGCAGAAAGTGCGGGCCGTCTGTGCGCACTTTCGGCGTTCTCACCCTGCTGCTGCTCGCCTGTCAGCGCTGCAGATTAACTTCGGCCTTCCCGCTCACCGCCTCATATGTGACGTGCCCACAAGGTGGAACTCCACCTTGCACATGCTGCAAAGACTGTGCGAGCAGCAGCAGCAGGCCATAGTGGAGTTTCAGCTGCAGCACGCACGCGTGAGTCGCTCTGCGGAACAGCACCACTTCACCACCAATAACTGGGCCTCCATGCGAGACCTGTGTGCCTTGTTGCGCTTTTTTGAGTACTCCACCAACATGGCCAGTGCCGATGACGCCGTTGTCAGCTTAACCATCCCACTTCCATGCCTCCTTCAAAAAATGATTCGGGCAATGATGGAAGAGGATGTGGCACAGGATGAGGAGGAGGAGGATGAAGAGGTAACATTCCCAAGGCTTTCAGGGCAGTCATTCGCAGGTGGCTCCGAGGGTGGGTTCCTGCACCCACAAACGCCAGGGACACAATTGTCCAGCAGGGGCACAGTTCTGGAGGATGAGGAGGAGGAGATGGAGGAGGAGATGTAACCATGTTCACAGCAGGGTGGCAGCCAGGCCAGCTCATGCCCATCACTGGTGCGTGGCTGGGGGGATACAGAGGACACAGACGATACACCTCCCACAGAGGACAGCCTTTCGTTGCCTCTGGGCAGCCTGGCACACATGAGCGATTACATGCTGCAGTGTCTCCACAACGACCGCCGAGTTGCCCACATTCTAACTTGTGCTGATTACTGGGTGGCCACGCTGCTGGATCCCCGTTACAAGGACAACGTACCGTCCTTAATTCACTCACTGGAGCGCGATCGCAAGATGCGTGAGTACAAGCACACGCTGGTAGACGCAATGCTGCTGGCATTCCCACCTGACAGTGGGGCCACAGTGGAAGCACAAGGCCAAGGCAGAGGAGGAGGAGGAAGAGGTCGCCAACGCAACAGGGCACCGCCAGCACCTCAGAAGGCAGGGTTAGCATGGCCGAAATGTGGAAAAGCTTTGTCAGCACGCCACAACAAACAGCAGCACCAGCAGCTCATATGGAACGTCTTAGCAGGAGGCAGCATTTCACCAACATGGTGGAGCAGTATGTGTGCACACGCCTACATGTAGTGAATGACGAGTCTGCCCCCTTCAACTTCTGGGTCTCCAAATTGGACACATGGCCTGAGCTTGCCCTTTACGCCTTGGAGGTGCTGGCGTGCCCTGCAGCCAGTGTATTATCTGAACGTGAAATTAGCACGGCTGGGGGCGTTATCACAGACAAGCGTAGCCGCCTGTCCAGAGACAATGTGGACAAGCTCACGTTCATTAAAATGAACCAGGCATGGATCCCACAGGACTTTTCCGTACCTTGTGCAGAATAGAGATGGATACCGACCTTACCCAGCCATTGTTCTATTTTTGATCTTTCTCACTCTTTTGGGGTGTACCCTCATTTAAAATGACTGAAAAAAAGCAGTGTTGGCTACCTCGTCCTCCTCCACCGCCGCTTCCACCTACACCACCACATCCACCACCACCTCAACCTCCCTCCTACTCCATATGGGCCTCGTCCTTCACAGATGAAGACATTTTTTTTATTTTTCAGTTTTTTTTTGTTTTAAGTTATTTCCCTATCCACATTTGTTTGCAGAGCACTTGCCATGCTCTTAACTACGTTTTGCTGCCATTTGCAGCACTCTAGCCCTTTCCATTGGTGTTTTAGAGCCATTTTAGTGCCTGAAAGTTCGGGTCCCCATTGACTTCAATGGGGTTCGGTGTCCGGGTAAAGTTCGGAAAAAGTCCGGGACACGGACCCAGACTTTTTTTTCAAGTTCGGCCGAACCCGCCGAACACGGACATTCCAGGTGTCCGCTCAACTCTAATTACTACTAATAATAGTCAGATGTCTCTATATGCAGCTGTCCTGTCTGTATTTTATGCTTTACTATGTCTGATGATCATTGTGTGTTTATTCACGACTAGTGTTGAGCGAACACGGACTGTATTATTCGGGTCCGTACCGGATAATTGGATTTTTGTTACCCGGACACGAACCCGAAAACTTTACTGTATGTTTGGGTTTAAAATCCGTGTTCGGTAATTTTATTTCCAGGTCTTTATAAGCTAGAGACACAGCGCGCTGTGCGTCAGTCTGCTCTAGTGTAGGGAGAGAGCACACACAACAGTGCTGGCTGCTGCTGATTAGGGACAAACAGGGAAAAAAAAACATTGAGCCCGAAAAGAATGCAGGGACAGGTCGGAGTGTAGGCAGGGAAAGATATTTAAGCATTTTAGGGAAAGGCTGGAGAGAGTAGGCAGGGAGAGATTAGGAGACACAGGACAGAACAAATGTCCGTTAGCGATCTACATCGATTTTGCTGTGTGGGGGGTGGTGCAGTGAACAATCTCTTTTTGCCCTCACTTGAGCCCACTGAGGAGGAGGAGGAGGAGGGAGAAAAAAATATATTTTTATCAGTCTGTTGCGTGCAGCGTTCAGCTATATTTTACTAAAGAGTGCTGTTCTAATCTGCTATTTAAAAATTACAAATTTAAAGGGGATTTTTTTTTTTTTTCCCTTCATAGTCTGCTGCTTACCGTGACATAAAACATAAGACACTGCTGTGTTCACATGTGCTATTGAAAAATCACCAATTTTATATGCTTTTTTCTATTCCGCTATTCAATATACGCCCTTTTGGGATGAATAAAATTAAATTGCGGCATAGTCTGTATCGGTACGTGTGAGATACACCTTTCTATATACTTTTTTCTATTCCGCTATTCAATATACACCCTTTTGGGGTGAAAAAAATTAAATTGCGGCATAGTCTGTATCGGTACGTGTGAGATACACCTTTTAAATTTGTTTGGCGCATCTCCTTCCACCGCCGAGGATTGCAGGGCGCTTCAGTTTGCCTCCTGTTCTGAACTCCTCCTACTCCTCTTCCTCACCCTCATCCTGCCTTTAGGGTACAAAAAATTGTAATCGGGGCCTAGTCTGTGTTTGTACGTGTGAGATACACCGTTTTATATACTTTTTTCTATTCCGCTATTCAATATACACCCTTTTGGGGTACAAAAAATTGTAATCGGGGCCTAGTCTGTGTTAGTACATGTGAAATACACCGTTTTATATACTTTTTTCTATTCCGCTATTCAATATACACCCTTTTGGGGTGAAAAAAAATAAATTACGGCATAGTCTGTATCGGTACGTGTGAGATACACCTTTTAAATTTGTTTGGCGCATCTCCTTCCACCGCCGAGGATTGCAGGGCGCTTCAGTTTGCCTCCTGTTCCGAACTCCTCCTACTCCTCTTCCTCATCCTGCCTTTAGGGTACAAAAAATTGTAATCAGGGCCTAGTCTGTGTTTGTACGTGTGAGATACACCGTTTTATATACTTTTTTCTATTCCGCTATTCAATATACACCCTTTTGGGGTAAAAAAAATTAAATTGCGGCATAGTCTGTATCGGTACGTGTGAGATACACCTTTTTATATACTTTTTTCTATTCCGCTATTCAATATACACCCTTTTGGGGTGAAAAAAATTAAATTGCGGCATAGTCTGTATCGGTACGTGTGAGATACACCTTTTAAATTTGTTTGGCGCATCTTCCACCGCTGAGGATTGCAGGGGCGCTTCAGTTTGCCTCCTGTTCCGAACTCCTCCTACTCCTCTTCCTCATCCTCCCTTTAGGATACAAAAAATTGTAATCGGGGCCAAGTCTGTGTTTGTACATGTGAGATACACCGTTTTATATACTTTTTTCTATTCCGCTATTCAATATACACCCTTTTGGGGTGAAAAAATTAAATTGCGGCATAGTCTGTATCGGTATGTGTGAGATATACCTTATAAATTTGTTTGGCGCATTTCCTTCCACCGCCGAGGATTGCAGGGCGCTTCAGTTTGCCTCCTGTTCCGAACTCCTCCTACTCCTCTTCCTCATCCTCATCCTGCCTTTAGGGTACAAAAAATTGTAGTCGGGGCTTAGTCTGTGTTTGTACGTGTGAGATACACTGTTTTATATACTTTTTTCTATTCCGCTATTCAATATACACCCTTTTGGGGTAAAAAAAATTAAATTGCGGCATACTTTGCATATTTGACTGTGAGATACACCCGTTGCATTTGTATACTGTTTTTCTATTCCGCTATTTAATAAACACCCTTTTGGGGTAAAAAAATTAAATTGCGGCATAGTTTGCATATTTGACTGTGAGATACACCCGTACGATACTGTTGTTGTTTTGTTCCGCTATTCAATAAACACCTTTCTAGGGCAAGATCATAAATTACAGAAATATGAGGAGAACGTCAAATAGGGGCCGTGGCCTGGGTCGTGGTGCTGCTGGTAGAGCTCCTGTTGCAAGGAGAGGACGTGGTCGATCTGTGCCAGCTACACGCACAAGTGAAACACCTTCCTCAAGTGTGAGTAGGAGACAGAACCTGAAGCAGTATTTGGTAGGGCATCATGCGCCTCTACAAGTGTTGAGGCAAGAACAAGTATAGGCGATAGTAGATTGGGTTGCTGACAGTGCCTCCAGTTCCTTCACATTGTCTCCCACCCAGTCTACTGCAGAAAGGTCAGACTGGCACCTGCAGCCGATGTCCAACCGTCTTTCACCTCACCCCCTTGCAAATCAGGCAAGCAGTCTGAGCCCCAAGTCATGCAGCAGTCTCTTCTTCTTTTTGATGACTCTGTCAGCAGGGTTTCCCAGGGCCATCCACCTAGCCCTGCCCAGAAGTGGAAGAGATTGAGTGCAGTGATGCCCAACCACTTATTTCTCAAGATGAGTACATGGAAGGACCATCGCAGCACGTCTCCGATGATGACAAAACGCAGGTGCCAACTGCTGCGGCACTCAGAATTGTGGAGACCGACAAGGAGGGCAGGGGTGAAGACTGGGTGGAAGATGATGTGGAGGACGATGAGGTCCTCGACCCCACATGGAATGAAGGTCATGCAGGTTACCTGAGTAGTTTGGAGGAAGAGGCGGTGGTCGCACAAAGCCACCAGCACAGCAGAAGAGGGAGCAGGGTGCAGAAGCGGAGCGGCCGTGCCCTAGACACTACGCCTGCTACTTCCCAATGCCGCAAGGGACCGAGCGTACCAAAGCCAGCTCAAAGGAGTTCTCTAGCGTGGAAGTTCTTCAGACAATGTGCTGATGACAGGACACGAGTGGTTTGCACCCTGTGCAATCAGAGCCTGAAGCGAGGCATAAACCTTCTCAACCTGAGCACAACCTGCATGATCAGGCATCTAAGTGCAAAGCATGAGCTGCAGTGGAGTAGACACCTTCAAAACCAAGAAAGGTCTCTGGCTCCTCCTGCTTCCTCTTCTGCTGCAGTCTCGGCCTCTTCATCCACCTCTGTAGTGATACCGGCACCTGCCACCCCGCAAACAGAGGATCTGTCAGCAACACCACCACCTGGGTCACCAACCATCTCCACAATGTCCCGTGGAAGCGTTCAGCTTTCCATCTCCCAAACACTTCAGAGGAAGAGGAAGTACCCCCCTACCCACCCGCGATCCCTGGCCCTGAATGCCAGCATTTCAAAATTCTTGGCCTTTGAAATGCTGTCATTCCGTCTGGTGGAGACGCACAGTTTTAAAAGCCTTATGTCGGTGGCTTTCCTTCAGTATGCCGTGCCCAGCCGCCACTACTTTTCCAGGCAAGCCATCCCTTCCCTGCACAACTAAGTGGGGGAAAAAATCAGGTGTGCACTGCGCAATGCCATCTCTGGCAAGGTCCACCTAACTACTGATACGTGGACCAGTAAGCACGGTCAGGGGCGTTATATCTCCCTAACGGCACACTGGGTAAATGCAGTGGCGGCTGGGCCTGAGGCGGATAGCAATTTGGCGCTTGTCCTTCAACCACCGAGAATTGCAGGGCGCTTCAGTTTGCCTCCTGTTCCTAACTCCTCCTACTCTGCTTCCTCATCCTCTACCGCATCCTCATCCGGTCAGCGTAACACCTTCACCACCAACTTCAGCACAGCCAGGAGTAAATGACAGCAGGCAGTTTTAAAACTTGCCTGTTTGGGGGAAAAACCACACACCGCGCAGGAGTTGTGGAGGAGCATGGAACAGCAGACAAATGAGTGGTTGCTGCCAGCGAGCCTCAAGCCTGGCCTGGTGGTGTGCGATAACGGGCGAAATCTCATAGCAGCTCTGGGCCTAGCTGGTTTGACGCACATCCCTTGCCTGGCGCATGTGCTGAATTTGGTGGTGCAGAGGTTCCTTAGAAATAACTCCGATATGTCAGAGCTGCTGCAGAAAGTGCGGGCCGTCTGTGCGCACTTTCGGCGTTCTCACCCTGCTGCTGCTCGCCTGTCAGTGCTGCAGCGTAACTTCGGCCTTCCCGCTCACCGCCTCATATGTGACGTGCCCACAAAGTGGAACTCCACCTTACACATGCTGGAAAGACTGTGTGAGCAGCAGCAGGCTATAGTGGAGTTTCAGCTGCAGCACGCACGCGTGAGTCGCTCTGCGGAACAGCACCACTTCACCACCAATAACTGGGCCTCCATGCGAGACCTGTGTGCCTTGTTGCGCTGTTTTGAGTACTCCACCAACATGGCCAGTGCCGATGACACCGTTGTCAGCTTAACTATCCCACTTCTATGCCTCCTTCAAAAAACTATTTGGGCGATAATGGAAGAGGATGTGGCACAGGAGGAGGAAGAGGGATCATTTCCAAGGCTTTCAGGGCAGTCATTCACAAGTGGCTCCGAGGGTGGGTTCCTGCACCCACAAACGCCAGGGACACAATTGTCCAGCAGGGGCACAGTTCTGGAGGATGAGGAGGATGAGGAGATGGAGGAGGAGATGGAACCATGTTCACAGCAGGGTGGCAGCCAGGCCAGCTCATGGCCATCACTGGTGCGTGGCTGGGGGGATACAGAGGACACAGACGATACACCTCCCACAGAGGACAACCTTTCGTTGCCTCTGGGCAGCCTGGCACACATGAGCAATTACATGCTGCAGTGTCTCCACAACGACTGCCGAGTTGCCCACATTCTAACTTGTGCTGATTACTGGGTGGCCACGCTGCTGGATCCCCGTTACAAGGACAACGTACCGTCCTTAATTCACTCGCTGGAGCGTGATCGCAAGATGCGCGAGTACAAGCGCCCGCTGGTAGACGCGATGCTGCTGGCATTCCCACCTGACAGCGGGGCCACAGTGGAAGCACAAGGCCAAGGCAGAGGAGGAAGAGGTCGCCAACGCAACCAGGGCACCGCCAGCACCTCAGAAGGCAGGGTTAGCATGGCCGAAATGTGGAAAAGCTTTGTCAGCACGCCACAACAAACAGCAGCACCAGCAGCTCATATGGAACGTCTTAGCAGGAGGCAGCATTTCACCAGCATGGTGGAGCAGTATGTGTGCACACGCCTACATGTAGTGAATGACGGGTCTGCCCCCTTCAACTTCTGGGTCTCCAAATTGGGCACATGGCCTGAGCTTGCCCTTTACGCCTTGGAGGTGCTGGCGTGCCCTGCAGCCAGTGTATTATCTGAACGTGTATTTAGCACGGCTGGGGGCGTTATCACAGACAAGCGCAGCCGCCTGTCCAGAGACAATGTGGACAAGCTCACGTTCATTAAAATGAACCAGGCATGGATCCCACAGGACTTTTCCGTACCTTGTGCAGAATAGAGATGGATACCAACCTTACCCAGCCATTGTTATATTTTTGATCTTTCTCACTCTTTTGGGGTGTACCCAAATTTAAAAATGACTAAAAAAAACAGTGTTGGCTACCTCGTCCCTCTCCACCGCTGCTTCCACCTACACTGCCACATCCACCGCCACCTCAACCTCCCTCCTACTCCATATGGTCCTTCACAGATGAAGAAAATTGTTTTATTTTTCTGTTTGTTTTGTTGTTTTAAGTTATTTCCCTATCCACATTTGTTTGCAGAGCACTTGCCATGCTCTTAACTACATTTTGCTGCCATTTGCAGCACTCTAGCCCTTTCCATTTTTTTTTTAGAGCCATTTTAGTGCCTGAAAGTTCGGGTCCCCATTGACTTCAATGGGGTTCGGTGTCCAGGTAAAGTTCGGAAAAAGTCCAGGTCACGGACCCGGACTTTTTTTTCAAGTTCGGCCGAACCCGCCGAACACGGACATCCAGGTGTCTGCTCAACTCTATTCACAACCATTTTTGCTATTTTAGTTTCAATTTTATATCTGGATATTTGTGTTTCTTTTCTGTTTTAATGGATATTTTTACAGAACTTTAACAGTTCTTTATTATTGTATTGATTTAATTGAGAGGTGATTATATTCTTTATTTGCATGTAACGTAATTTATGATCACTGGGGGATAATGGTACATTTGTATAATTTTATGAATGTGCACCGTATATGAATTAATATTGTTTTGATCGCCCTGTATATGATCGTGCGGATGAACCTCATATGATCCGGATTGCTTGTCCCCTATGACCAATATTGATATGGTACCACGTAAGAGGTTAACAGTCTGCCGAGGAGAGGATGACGTGCATTGTTTTGTATATACAACCGTTACCTGTATCAGTATTGTTGGTTGTTGCTTCCGGGGTTGGAGTGTTTGTTGGCGTGCCTCTGGATCATTGGTGGCAGTGATTGGATGAGCCGTCTTGTCCCTCCCAGTCCGGGGCTTGATAGGAGGAGTTGGCTGCGCCGCGTGCTCACGCGCTCCGTAGAAGTCCGTGATGACGAAGGGCGTGAGCACGCGGTCACCTTGGATACCCAGCCTCTGACGTCACAACCGGAACTCGCTCGCTCGAGGTGCCGAGCGGCGAGCCAGCACCAGTCGGGTGTTTCCGTCCAGGACGGAGGTTTTCTTTACATGCCGTTATTATCATTTTGAATGCGAGTGCATTTTTAGCGGGGAAAAGGAGTTTTATGTTAAATAAACCTAGCTTTAACTATATTACACTATGGGTGCCTTTTTTCTGCCTTCTATGCATACATACTTTTAATGGAGCTTATGGGCGTTTTGGAGAATCTTGTTTGGTGGATATTGGAGGATTCCCTATTGACCAACAGAGCTCATCTCCTGTGATGCGGGACACCTATTCACATTGTTAAAGGCTCCATTGGTTCTATGTACTGGTGAGTGTGCATTACTACGGGGGGCTCACTCTGGTGTGGTGAAGGTGGTCCAGCCAATATTACGTTTGCACCGTGGTGAAGAGTTTGCTTTCATCAGAATTATGAACTTTATTATTTATTCCATTTGAGGTTATCATTACCTATGTGCATGTATGTGATATCTTCCAGTCATTTGGAGGACATTTAACCACTTAAGCTCTGGTAGTGTGATAGGGGTTCATATCCTGTGAACAACATTTACACCTGTTCAGAGGCGTAACTAGAGCCTTCAGGGCCCCGATGCAAGAAACCATGAAGGGCCCCCCCAGATCCCTGGCCGGGGCCCTTCCCTTCAAGCCCAGGGCTCTTCCCACTAATCCTGGGGCTCTTTATTCTCATTGCATGGCCTTTTATTACGGTCCCGCAGCAGGATCCTTTCACAAATTCTGCAGTGGGCTCCCTTCCTGCAATCTTGGGGCCTCCCCACAGTGGTGCAATGCCAGGGCCCGGTCGCAAGTGTGACTTTTGCAATCCTGGAAGTTCACCCACTGGTTTGCTACTGGGCCCCCTGGAGCATGGGGCCCGGTAGCAATCGCAACCCCTGTAGTTACGCCCCTGCACCTGTTTATATATCTATTTACTTTATAGCAGCTGCTGTAATTTATTTATATTGATTTTATTTGTGTTAGCGCTGGGTTAGTGGGTTCAATTTTCTTTACCTACTCCTTTGTGTGTGTGTGTGTGTGTGTGTGTGTGTATATATATATATATATATATATATATATATATATATGTGTGTATATGTGTATGTATGTATGTATGTATGTATATATGTGTGTGTGTGTGTGTATGTGTGTGTGTGTATATATATATATATATATATATATATATATATATATTTATATTAAAAAAAAAAAAAATTATATTAGTATCACTTCTCTGTTGGTGACACGGTGACCTTCTCACTAGGTGGCACTATGATCCAACTTATTATTTAATATGTTGGAGTTCCTGTATGTAAATCGATAATGTACACTTCTTTTGGTCCCAGTGCAATTCTCTGTTCAAAAGAGGCATCTTATTTTTTGTGTGCAAGCTATGATAACAAATCTGAAGGTTGATCTTTTTGCTTGTAAAGACTTTTCACATCTTATAAAAGCCAAGACAAAAGGATTGATTTAGTACACAGAAGTAGAGAGTATTCACTTTGGAAAGAGAATATTCTCATAGCTAACTGACTAGGATGAAGCTCTGGTCACTTACCACAATCACACATGCGTTTAGCTGCAGACTATGAATTCCTACAGAGTTTACACATTGAGAGGATGACAGTACCTGTAGCCATTTGCATGTAAAAGGCCATGCAGTGCTTACTTGTGGATGATTGGCCTTGGACTCAAACAGTCTGCGGTTGATTTACTAAAACTGGAGAGTGCAGAATCTGGTGCAGCTGTGCATAGAAACCAATCAGCTTTTAACTTCAGCTTGTTCAATTAAATGGTTGTATACCCTGCTTTATTATTTTTACCTATAATAAGGCTCACCTGTAAATTGAATATCTCCTAAACGTGCACCGTTTAGTAGATATTCACCCTGCATGGAGCCACTGATGTCAGTGGCACATGCGCTCTGAAGGTCCAGCATATCATGCCCGAACTTCAGAGCTTCTTGCTGGAACTGAGGGCTTCCGCGCACATGTGTGAGAGTGACATCCATCGCAGCTCTGGCCACACACAGTGCCGGAGCCCGTGAACCTGGAAGAAACGCGGGGGGGACATGTTAGCTCTCTCAGCGGTGACCGGGCGCAGCTGCCGGGGCTTCATTCTAAGGTAAGCATTTAATAATGTGCTAGTATGTGATGCATACTAGCACATTATGCCATTTTCGTGCAGGTTTTCTTTTTCTTTTACAGTATACAACAGCTTTAAGCTTTGACAAAAAAAACCTGGAAGCTGATTGGTTTCCTTGCAGAGCTTCAACAGATTTTTCACTCTTCACTTTTAGAAAATAAAGTCAAGGGCTGATCATCCCCCAATCTATCCATCATGTCCAATACATGCTGGTGCTGCCAGTCTCTCATTGCTTTTGTATGGGGCTTTCCAGCCCCAGTTGTTTGGCAGGAGTCTCCTGCCGGAAAATGGAGTCTGTCCTTAAGCGCACATGTGAATGAGGCCCTAATCATCCAATGATGTGTAAGGAAAAAATCCTGTTTTTTCTAAATTTACCTTGTACCTTGTTTGGTCATTCATAGCTCCCCTATTCACTAAGTTAAGTGAACTTTTTATAGGTAACATTATCTTTGGTCCTTGAGCAAATAGTCCCTAAATAATTTGTGAAAGATGCGTGCAAACACAATCCTATGAGATCAGTTTTTAAGGTTTTATTCCTAAAAAGTGATACTCTGAACTAAGCATTTTAATTTGGTATGGTAAAATCAGTCATCACAGTGATATGGTAAGTACCAGGTACCCATAGGCATTGCTGGCACCAGGCACTCAGGGCCCCAGGCCATGACCATCCACTAATTTCAAGCTTGCTGCTGCTAGGCAACCCCAAATACACCATATTACATGGGGGATAATGGTACAATTTCCTAAACAAGTATGTAGATAATTCCCAGATAGAGTGATACCATAATCCCTTGATAAATTGTAAAGAAGGAAAGACCCCCAAAAAGGGTGGGACTTTAAGGGTAACTAGTAAGGATCTCTCTTGAGAGGGATATAATTAAGTAAAATATGCAGTTTATTGAAACAAGTGTGATTGTAAAAGGATCAAACAGATTAATTGTGATACATCCTGAATATTGGTACAATACAGTTACATATACAGAGCAGAATCCAACGCGTTTTTCGAAATTGTGTAGTACAAGGATCTTCCTCAGGGAATCTGCATGTCTTCCTGGAAAGCACAATCATATGCCACAAATAAATCCAAGAAAACAAAACATAATAACATACATTTTGTCTATCAAATCATCCATATCAAAATTTCTTGCAATTGCGACAACATATTATTTCACCTTATAAGAATATGCCACTTAGATGTAAATATACCAAAAATAACATTTTCCACCCCATGGAAAGTGCTGAAATCAAGAAGAAAAGGAGAAGAAAAAGAAAAGGAAAAATAAATAAATAAAAGCAAAATAAAATAAATAAAACAAATAAATAAATAAATAATTAGAAGTGAAAAAAGAGAGAGAACACAGGATACCACTCGGTAAGGGTTCACATACCCGCAGATATTCGGAGCCACTCATATTGTCCAAAGGGGATATACTGAAATCCCGCACTGTAGGAGCTAGAGTCAGGTATTTTTTATTAGTTACGTATCTTCTTTACCTGCAAATAACAATTCAATATCAGGGAGACCCGTTCAATGGATTGAATTCCCTATATATCTGAGATTTCAGATCACTTCACCTGTTGTAATGATCCAAATAAGGATAAATTGTGTGTAGGGACGGGGAGGAAAAGGGGTCCTCAAATGGGGGAAAGGATTCCAAACACCTTTCCAATAATCGTCCTCAAGTGGGGGTGCCAATTGGAACTTAGTAAGTAGTGACCCCTAAAAGCGGATGAAAGAACAAAAATAGAAAGGTACTAAAGAAAAAAGGGGCTCAGGAGATAGATTGTCCTCAAATGAGATATGTAATTAAACCTTGTCATTTGGGATATCTTACCTCCGTATTAGAGTGGGACATCCATGATGCTTCAGGCGACTTAGATGGATAAAATGTCCACCAAGGGTGTACATAACAAAGACTATATATAATATATTCCAAGCTTCAGATTGATGTCACTTGTCTGGAATACATATATAAAGATATTACATATATATATATCTGTACTCCATGTGTATATTAATGGAGTGAAGGCATATCCCTACTGAGTAGTGAGTATTTCTATTTAATTGCCTTACCTCTGTATTAAGGTGAATTAGCTACCATATCCAGACCAATCCAGAAGATGCAATGTCCACCAGGGAATGCACTTCTATTCCAGAGTGGTTCAAATGTCAATATTTTGCTTGCCTAAAACATAAAGAAATATAATGTATCCATCTAATTGCCCATCCATGATATTATATCAGCAAAGGGTGTCCCCCATATAGCAAAGTATATATATATAGGTACCGTTTTATGGAAGAAAGGCGACAGACCTCCAATAGCACTATCCGCCAACAGGAGCAGTTAAAGGTCCTAAGACTGATAGTACATCCAATGGTGTCCACCCTCTATCTTGAAAATATATAAGGAAAATAGACAAAGTTCTCCTTAGTTAGGATGCAATAGGCGTTTTGGCAATTAGAGTCCCCCGAGAAATACTTAGTGGATTGTAGAAACGGCTTAGAGGAACATCAGTCCCATCCTGTCACGGAGAGATCACTCACCGGACTGGCTCTCGGCGTTCCCTTAAATATCAAAGCACGGCCCGTGATTTCCCATTAAGTATCGCGAGATTTCATGGAATTAGATGATCGGCCTTAGGTGATGTCGTCATTTCCGTCTGTTTCATATCGCGGGAAATGCCGCGAGTTTTGACGGTGACATCACATCCGGTTAAGGTATATCATACAGCGCTCCACGGAGCAAGACATCGGTGATGGACTTCCGCCCTGACTCACCGATGGGCGTGATAACTTATCCGCCCATAGTTCTAGTAGTCCGTGGGTATCATAGAGAAGAAGCGTAAAGCATTGGGGCTATTAAGCATTTCTAAATAAACAATCAAATCCAGCTATATATATATATATATATATATATATATATATATATATATAGACTGAGGTTCAGAAATGCAAGAGTTTAGAAAAAAAATCTAAAAAATATGCTAATTCCCTATTGTAGGGGAAATACTGATGCCGGTTGACAGAAAGGGGAAATCCTATCAGATATCGCCCCGGCACGGGTGGTAGCGTTTAACCCCCTAAATATTCAGGGGTTCAGACATGGAAATCCCACAATTGGAATATGGGATTTATCCAGCTGTACAACGCATATTTCTCCAGATGAAACATGGGACATCCAAGAATAAATCTGGGGTCCCAGGGAGAAATGTCTCACCCGTGCCGGGCTCCTAACCTGCGGGTGATCTCCCCATGAAAAAATATTGTGCATTCATGCAAACTTGCATGATTGTGACTTCAGGACTGCTGGCTGGTGGACCCACTCAGTGGGAAAAAAAAAAAAGGGGGGGGGGAAAGAAGTGGAAGAGGGGGGTGGTTTTTCAAATGTTGCATATAAGAATCATTACCTGATTTGATGTGTTTGGAGAAACAAATGTTAGTCGCATCATGCAATCACATAGTTTATGCTACAAAAGTAATTATAATATATTATGTGTTACAAATGTAAAAAACCCACTTAGAGAATTGTATTTTCCCAAATAAGGTTAGATGCTAATATTATATATCCACAGAATACCTAAAGGAAAACCCTCCAGAGAGAAAGAGGGTGGGAGAAAGATGTTTGATGTAAACCCTGAAAATACCAGAGGAGACATCCAAAGGATGTAGAACAGACAACAGAAAAAGGGGGGAATAAAAGGGATAGAGGAACATCAACATTGAACATGGAAGCAAAAAAAGGGGGGGGGGGTTATTGTGTTTTCTGGGGGGACTTTAATCTGTCTTCCCTGAGACAAATCCCTCCAAGAAGGGTCTGTAACTCTCTGTTTCATTCAGGCCAGGGGGGGTCGTTGCCCCAAGTCTATCAATCCAGCGCATTTCGCGCTGGAGAAGCTGCTTGTTCCAATCACCCCCCCCCCCCCCCCCTGGCCGGAATGTGCACCCTTTCTAGGGCATAGAAAGTAACTTTCTCTCTGGAGGGTTTTCTTTTAGGTATTCTGTGGATATATAATATTAGCATCTAACCTTCTTTGGGAAAATACAATTCTCTAAGTGGGTTTTTTACATTTGTAACACAAATAATATATTATAATTACTTTTGTAGCATAAACTATGTGATTGCATGATGCGACTAACATTTGTTTCTCCAAACACATCAAATCAGGTAATGATTCTTATATGCAACATTTGAAAAACCACCCCCCTCTTCCACTTCTTTTCCCCCCCTTCCCCCCCCTTTTTTTTTTTTTTTTCCCACTGAGTGGGTCCACCAGCCAGCAGTCCTGAAGTCACAATCATGCAAGTTTGCATGAATGCACAATATTTTTTCATGGGGAGATCACCCGCAGGTTAGGAGCCCGGCACGGGTGAGACATTTCTCCCTGGGACCCCAGATTTATTCTTGGATGTCCCATGTTTCATCTGGAGAAATATGCGTTGTACAGCTGGATAAATCCCATATTCCAATTGTGGGATTTCCATGTCTGAACCCCTGAATATTTAGGGGGTTAAACGCTACCACCCGTGCCGGGGCGATATCTGATAGGATTTCCCCTTTCTGTCAACCGGCATCAGTATTTCCCCTACAATAGGGAATTAGCATATTTTTTAGATTTTTTTCTAAACTCTTACATTTCTGAACCTCAGTCTATATATATATATATATATATATATATATATATATATATATATATATATATATATATATAATAGCTGGATTTGATTGTTTATTTAGAAATGCTTAATAGCCCCAATGCTTTACGCTTCTTCTCTATGATACCCACGGACTACTAGAACTATGGGCGGATAAGTTATCACGCCCATCGGTGAGTCAGGGCAGAAGTCCATCACCGATGTCTTGCTCCGTGGAGCGCTGTATGATATACCTTAACCGGATGTGATGTCACCGTCAAAACTCGCGGCATTTCCCGCGATATGAAACAGACGGAAATGACGACATCACCTAAGGCCAATCATCTAATTCGATGAAATCTCGCGATACTTAATGGGAAATCACGGGCCGTGCTTTGATATTTAAGGGAACGCCGAGAGCCAGTCCGGTGAGTGGTCTCTCCGTGACAGGATGGGACTGATGTTCCTCTAAGCCATTTCTACAATCCAGTAAGTACTTCTCGGGGGACTCTAATTGCCAAAACGCCTATTGCATCCTAACTAAGGAGAACTATGTCTCTTTTCCTTATATATTTTCAAGATAGTACATCCAATGGTGTCCACCCTCTATCAGTCTTAGGACCTTTAACTGCTCCTGTTGGCGGATAGTGCTATTGGAGGTCTGTCGCCTTTCTTCCATCAAACGGTACCTATATATATACTTTGCTATATGGGGGACACCCTTTGCTGATATAATATCATGGATGGGCAATTAGATGGATACATTATATTTCTTTATGTTTTAGGCAAGCAAAATATTGACATTTGAACCACTCTGGAATAGAAGTGCATTCCCTGGTGGACATTGCATCTTCTGGATTGGTCTGGATATGGTAGCTAATTCACCTTAATACGGAGGTAAGGCAATTAAATAGAAATACTCACTACTCAGTAGGGATATGCCTTCACTCCATTAATATACACATGGAGTACAGATATATATATGTAATATCTTTATATATGTATTCCAGACAAGTGACATCAATCTGAAGCTTGGAATATATTATATATAGTCTTTGTTATGTACACCCTGGTGGACATTTTATCCATCTAAGTCGCCTGAAGCATCATGGATGTCCAACTCTAATACGGAGGTAAGATATCCCAAATGACAAGGTTTAATTACATATCTCATTTGAGGACAATCTATCTCCTGAGCCCCTTTTTTCTTTAGTACCTTTCTATTTTTGTTCTTTCATCCGCTTTTAGGGGTCACTACTTACTAAGTTCCAATTGGCACCCCCACTTGAGGACGATTATTGGAAAGGTGTTTGGAATCCTTTCCCCCATTTGAGGACCCCTTTTCCTCCCCGTCCCTACACACAATTTATCCTTATTTGGATCATTACAACAGGTGAAGTGATCTGAAATCTCAGATATATAGGGAATTCAATCCATTGAACGGGTCTCCCTGATATTGAATTATTTGCAGGTAAAGAAGATACGTAACTAATAAAAATACCTGACTCTAGCTCCTACCGTGCGGGATTTCAGTATATCCCCCTTTGGACAATATGAGTGGCTCCGAATATCTGCGGGTATGTGAACCCTTACCGAGTGGTATCCTGTGTTCTCTCTCTTTTTTCACTTCTAATTATTTATTTATTTATTTATTTTATTTTGCTTTTATTTATTTATTTTTTCCTTTTCTTTTTCTTTTGCCTTTTTTCTTTTTCTTCTCCTTTTCTTCTTGATTTCAGCACTTTCCATGGGGTGGAAAATGTTATTTTTGGTATATCTACATCTAACCAACTAAGTGGCATATTCTTATAAGGTGAAATAATATGTTGTCGCAATTGCAAGAAATTTTGATATGGATGATTTGATAGACAAAATGTATGTTATTATGTTTTGTTTTGTTTTCTTGGATTTATTTGTGGCATATGATTGTGCTTTCCAGGAAGACATGCAGATTCCCTGAGGAAGATCCTTGTACTACACAATTTCGAAACGCGTTGGATTCTGCTCTGTATATGTAACTGTATTGTACCAATATTCAGGATGTATCACAATTAATCTGTTTGATCCTTTTACAATCACACTTGTATCAATAAACTGCATATTTTACTTAATTCTATTCCTCTCAAGAGAGATCCTTACTAGTTACCCTTAAAGTCCCACCCTTTTTGGGGGTCTTTCCTTCTTTACATGGTACAATTTCCTTGCCTTGTCTGATGAGTATGTAGCACTACTCCCTTGGGAGTGTGGGTTTACATTAGCAACAACAAGACGGTTCAGCATGTTTAAAGTGGTTTTGGATCAGTCAGGAAACAGTCCAATAGCTTTGGTTTTTGGGTTTTTATTTAGAACTTGGATAGGAGAAGGGAATGAGTGGGATACTCCAACTTTATACACTATGCACAATTAGCTGGGACGGCTTGAATAAAGCTGAATAGCGCTGAGGAACGCTGAGTAGAGCTAGTCACGGCTAGGCTGCTGTTTCACTTTGCCCCTGGCTGTGAAAATGAACAATTGAGCTTACTGAGGTAAACAGTCTCCTGAGGCAAACAGTATCCTGAGGTAGACTGTGCTGCTGAACAACTCCAGGGCCCTTCCTGGCACCCCCTTTGTCCCTAATCTTCAGGGTTAACTACACGGCACCTCCTTTACTGATATACTCCAGTGTTAGCTGGCTCCTTGATCCCCTGACTTCTCTCTGGAGTGCCCCCTCTCTTAAGCAGACCCTTTGGCAGACCCCTTGGTACTCACGACAATGTTTTTTCCCAAAGTCTCTACCAACAGCTCCACTGGTCAGCACTCTGGATCCTCTGCAGCCCAGTTCTACAATTGGTTCACAGGTCGACCGCCTGAATCACCTTCCTCACAGGAGGAGAGACAGCTGTCCACCTCCTCCTGGGACTTTGCTCCCGCCAAAAGACACCCTGTCACATATCCCCTCCGTATTTATGGGCAGTCCCAGGATGCATTGCAGCAATGCCTTCCCACTGGGACTGCCATACAACACGATGTGTCACTGGCTAGGTTTCCTCCACTGTCCAAGCTCCCTCATTGGACACAGTGGGGACACTCCCTCAGAACCAGTGAATCACACCTAGAAACACATGACAGGCAAAACTAACAGATCCGGCTCTCCTGATAAGCAGAAGGAGCCAATCAATGCATTTTCCTAGCACCTACCAGGAGGTTGCTACAAGTATTAAGGTGTTTATTACTCGTGATCATTGTCCTCCACTGTATAGATAAAGTGCACACTCACCAGAGCTAATTGCTGTCAAGATTATAAGACAGCAATAGTGTGTGTAGCTGCTGGTGTCTTGATCTCTTATAGTCTTGAAGAACGAACCAACCACTGCAAGGATCTCCTCATAAAATGTTGTAGCATTGATTAAATGCGTATGAAAATCCAAATTAAAAGGGAGATATTTCTAGTGTAGTAATCAATGAGCAATTAGGTGAGTGTGCACCTTATCTATAATGTTCATGAGTGATAAACACTTTAGGACTTTTGCACTAGGACACTTTACCTGTTTTTGTTGCTATTTCATTTTTTATTGGACTTTTTGATTATGTTACCAATATTTGGTCACTGAGCGCTGCAATTGTTCTTCATTTATATTTTGGGTGTATGTATATTTTGCACTATTTTGCAAGAAGCTTTATTTACATATACTATTTTTAGAGCACTGACATTTACTTTATATGAGTATAGAAGATCTTGAGGGTACCAATGGACAAATGATGATGCTGGCGTAGTGCCATTATACTCCAGTCACACCACTGTTCTATGTGCCTGTTCAACAGGTAATGGAGCTCTAAAAAAAAATGGGCACTTCTGCCAGACAGACCCATGTAGAAGTGGAACTTTACCCATAATAACATGATAAAAAATAATGTTCTTTGTATAAGAACATACATTCCACATTATTAATATGCTACCAAAATTAGTGTGTGCTGTAAATTGCCTCCAGCATTGCTCCTGTTTCTTCTTGCTGGAGGCTGCCATTTTGCTGAAGGCCAGAGCCTCAGAGCAGCAGTAAATCTTTAGGCTGTCATCTGATCAGCCTCTAGTGGCTTTGATTTTCGGTGCAGTGCCCAAAAATAGAGAGCAACTGAGCATGTGCAGAGTAAAAAAGCTGTTACTTTTGCTGGACAGATTGGCCTGTTGTGTGAAACTAAAAAGTAACAGATCTACTGGCAGGTTCAACATGTAATAAAACTATGTTAAAGGAGTGACACAGGAAATAAAAATATAAATGCTATTAAATGACTGTATCATCTGCATGTTTTATTTCTTTTTTTTGCCAAAGTTACATTTTAACACTAATTTGGATGTGCTGCAGATTCTCTGGGACAGTGAGGGGAAGAAAGGGTGCTGGTTGTCGGGTGTTAACGTCAAATTCCAGCCTAAACCTAACTCGTTTTAAAAATGTCCCCTCCCCCTTCCCTCTCCTGATACTTACCTATTTTCAGCAAGCCGGTCCAATCACCTGGTCCTGCTCCAGCAGCTGTAGCCACCAGCGCTCAAACGGCTGCAAAATGGGAGCCTATAAGTGACATCAGCACTCCAGAATTTATCAGCCATTGTCGGAGTGCTTGCTCCTCTCCCCTGCAGCCGCTGCTGACTGAAATAGGGAATCACCTGAGCGGACCAAAATGGGTTGAAAATAAGTAAGTATATAAATCTTTTTTACACAGGTTAGTCAGCATAGGTGTTAGGAGGAGGGAGGCGACATTTTCAGAGTTGAATAAAGTACTCGAAACCCATACTTTTGTAAAAGTACAAGTGCTCGATCAAAAAGTGACTTGAGTAGAAGTACTAAAGTATTCAACATTTTTTGTACTTAAGTATTCCAAGTAGTTTTTTTTAAACATTTTGCTACTCAAGTACTGAAAGTAAAAGTACCAGTAGTTTTTAAAAAAAATTGCTATTCAAGTACTGAAAGTAAAAGTACAAGTACTGTGTTATGTAGTTATTAAAGAAAGATGTAAAAAGTACACATGACATTATACACATTTTTTTTGAGCTTCATGAAACCTGCCATCTACTGTTCTGGCAGTGGTAATTTTTATAATTGTAACGAGTAACTATGCAGCACAAAAAAAAATACTGGAGTAGAAGTATTGAAATCATTGAAAAAATGTAGTGAAGTAAAAGTGGAAGTAGGAGAAAAAAATTCTACTCCAGGAAAGTACAGATACCGCCTTTCGGTACTTAAGTACAGTAGTTCTACTTAGTTACTATACATCTCTGGACATTTTTAAGACTAGTTGTGTTTAAGATGGAATTCTAACATTTCTGTGCAGTATATAAATCAAGTAAATGCATATTATGCTTAAACATATCCCCTTAAGCTACTCCCACTGTTAGTGTGATTTGGACAAGCTACTTTTACTCCTAAAAGAACTGTGTACAATCTCAGCTCTATTACAGGTCTTTTACAGGTACAGATTACAGGTCTGTTAAACTTTTGGTGAAAAAACATAAATAAGCAAAAAATAATAAGCATGGTGCTATGATCGCAAGTCACATGACCTAAAAGGCACCGTAGCCCATACTGGGGTGGTGAAGAAAATGAAGCATTCGCTGACTGTGATGCCCACAATGCCAAGGTATTTGCTATCCAGCTTCTGATAATGTGATATATAACTACATTAGAACTGCTTAACCACTTGCCGACCGCCGCACGACTATCTACGGCGGCGGTCAGCCCCTCACAGGCAAAGTGACGTAGGTCTACGTCGCTCGCCTGTGAGGGTTTAGGGAGCGAGCGCGCGCCGCCGGAGGCGCGCTCCCGCTCCCGCGTGGTCACGGACCCCCCCGCGCGTGTGACCGGCGGACCCGATCGCCGCCGGCCACTCTGCGATCGGCGGGGGAGAGGGAGATAGTCAGGCAGCTTGTGTAAACAAGCTGCCTGTCATTCTCCTCTCTGTATGAGAGATGATCACATGGATCTACTATGTAGATCCATTGATCACTCTGCATACAGTTGAAGCCACAGCCAATCACAGTTAGAATCACGCCCCTAGGGACACACACAGCCCCTCCCTCTCAAATAAAGTTAACCCCTTCACTACCAGTGCATTTTTACAGTAACAGTGCATATGTATAGCACTGATTACTGTAGAAATGTCACTGGTAACCCCAAAAGTGTAAAAAATGTCAGTCAAGGGTCCGATCTGTCCGCCGCAATGTCGCAGTACCGCAAAAAAAATCGCAGATCGCCGCCATTACGCGTTAAAAAAAAAAACAACAAAAATGACAAAAATCTTTCCCTTTGTTAGTAAACGCAATAACTTTTGCGCAAACCAATCAAAATACGCTTTTTGCGATTTTTTTTTACCAAACATAGGTAGCATAAAACAAATTGGCCGAAAATATTAAAAAATTTTGATTTTTACATTTTTTTTGGGGGGAATTTCATATAAAAAAAAGGGAAAAATATTGCTATTTTTGCAAAATTTACGCTCTTTTTTTGTTTATAGCGCGTGATCAAAAAATCGCACAGGTGATCAAATACCACCAAAAGAAAGCTCTGTTTGTGGGAAAAAAAGGACGCCAAATTTGTTTCGGTACAGCGTCGCACGACCGCGCAATTGTCCGTTAAAGTCACGCAGTGCCGAATCGCAAAATGCCCTCTGGTCGTTTAGCAGCCAAATCCTCCGGGGCTTAAGTGGTTAAGGGAATTCAGGTATTATAATTTTACATAGTTCATCAACAGGCAGTGCAGTGTAACGCTCCTGCGTTTTACGTATGATGTGGATTTTCAGCTGCAGAAATATTCCACTTCAGTAGTCATGTAGAGAAACGCTGAGACACCATTCCCAACTTTCAATGACTCATCATGTGTGGATGATCTCAATTCAGCAAGTAAATACACACACTCAATAAGATGTTTCCTAGAGTGACTTATGTATATAGTAACACAGTGATGATAGGCTGAAGAGACAGGTTGGGTAGAGATGGTAGATGACAGACACTTGAAAGGAAATGTTCTTGAAAGTAAGATAGTAGCAGATGGGATGCAGATAGGTTTAGCAATCATGTATGGTAGCAGATGACAGAGTAGCAGGTGGACATACAAGAGAGATCAACCCAGTGCAAGAACAGGTGGTAGTAGGCTCAAGAGCTAGCAATCTTAGATAATGCAGATGTAGTAATAGTCCTTAGTATGCAGAGCTAGATAGTGTAAGCTTTAGTATAAAGGTTATAGAGGTTTCCCCTGTGGGGTACTTATCACTAATAGCAATGTAGCAGAGGAGAGGTTCGGCAAGAGCGGATGATCCGGTAGCGGGATACAGGGATCAGCGCAGCGTGGTTCCGACAGCGAGGTATGCTTGCAAGCATGAGAGCTTCAAGACAGGTTAGCATCAAGGCACAAAGCAGTTTGAACGAACACATGTGAGTGAGAGCCGGCGATCTAAATAGCCATCCAGTCCGGCGCTCAGTGATGACAGCATCAGTCTTAAAGGTGTATGCGCACCTTACCAAAAGAGAATGGTGGGGCGCATACACTTATGAAAGAGTAATTAGGGTACCCAAAGGTACCAGAACATTACATGCAGCAGGGTACCAAATAGTAAGCAGAGCCAAAGTCAGGGACGGAGCCGGGTCAGGTTTAGCAGAGAAGCAGAAGCAGAATCCAAGTCCAAGTTCAGAACAAGCCAGGTCAGCAACAGGGAAGCATACAGGTATCATCAGGTCACAGGAAACAGCTGAAGATCAGTCAGCAAAGAAAACAGGATTGAACTTCCTTTAAATAGCCCATCTGGCACCACGCCCATTAGTCATTCTTCTGGGAATAGCCTGTCCACGGCCACGCCCCAGACGTCTCATAGGGATTCCCTGACATTGCCCCCCTTAAGGGCAGCCTCCGGATGCCCAACATAGACCGTTTTTCAGGATGTTGAAGAAGGTAGGCTCATACCAATCGGGGAGCATGGACGTTTGAAGCAGGTTCCCAGGAATTATCCTCAGGGCCATAGCCCCTTCACTTGATAAGAAGCTGTGTCCGACCACCCCTTCTTCTACAGTCCAGAATAGACTCCACCTCAAATTCTTCATTACCTTCGATCAAAAGGGGAGCAGGAACTTCAAATCCACGATCTGGGAAGGGGTTGGGAACTGCTGACTTCAGTAGAGAAACGTGGAACACGGGATGGATCTTCAGATTACCTGGTAAGATTAATTCAAATGCCACAGAATTGATCTTCTTCCTGATAGAAAATGGACCTAGGTATCGTGGGCCAAGCTTTTTTGAGGGACACTTCAATCTCAGGTTTGCTGTAGATAGCCAGACCTTATCCCCCCAGTTTTAAATTCAAGTTCCCTCTCCTTCTATCAAATGTTTTTTATTACCAGCCTGTGCCTTCAAGATGGTTTCCCGCAAAAGCTGACTGTTGGCATTAAGAAAATTTAGTCTTTCTTGTACAGCTGGTACCGCAGATTCCATAGGTAACTCAGGTAGGAAGGAGGGGTGATATCCATAATTGGCATAGAAAGGAGACTGCTTGGTGGCGGAATGGACGGAGTTATAAGCAAATTCCGCTAAAGGGAGGAGTAACACCCAGTCGTCTTGAGAAAAAGAAGAGAAGCACCTTAAATATTGTTCAAGAGTTTGGTTTATCCTCTCGGTCTGTCCGTTTGTTTGTGGGTGGTAGGCAGAAGACAAACAAAGTTCAATGTTTAATGCTTCACATAAAGCTTTCCAAAACTTGGAAGTGAACTGCACCCCACTATCAGAGACAATGCTGGCTGGAATGCCATGCAATCTCACCACTTCTTTGAAAAACGTGGAGGCAGTTTCGGAGGCAGAGGGCGTTCCTTTCAGAGGTATAAAGTGTGCCATCTTGGAAAGACGATCAACTACGACAAAGATAGTGGTAAACCCTTCAGATGGAGGCAGTTCCACAATAAAGTCCATAGAGATCATACTCCATGGTTTTTCAGGTACGGGGAGGGATTCCAATAGGCCCCAGGTCTTGGCCCGATCAGTCTTGTTTCTGAGACACACAGAGCAGGATCTGACATAGTTTTTACAGTCCTTTAACCAAACTGGCCACCAAAAGGAACGGGAGACCAAATCAGAGGTTTTATGGATACCAAAGTGTCCAGCCAGAAGATGTTCATGACACTTCTTAAGAATGGTGACCCTCAGTCGTTCGGGAATAAAAATTTGTTCCTTGTGGAAATAAAGTCCATCCCTCTTCTGGAGATGTAAGTTCAGAGGAGGTGGGGAGCTTGCAACTGTCCCCTTGATCTGTGACATCAAGTCTGTTTCCAAGAGAAGGAAATTCTTAGCTGGCAAGATAGTGTCAGGTTCAGGAGGTGGAGCTGGTTCAGGAAACATACGAGAAAGGGCATCAGGTTTGCAATTCTTAGAGCCCAGACGAAAAGTTATATGGAACACAAATCGAGAGAAGAAAAGTGCCCATCTTGCCTGTCGAGGTCTTAATCATTTTGCGGTTCTTGAATATTCTAAGTTCTTATGGTCCGTAAAAATAAGGATAGGGTGTGCAGCCCCCTCCAGTAGGTAGCCCCATTCCTCCAGGGCAGCCTTTATGGCTAACAGTTCACGATCTCCTACGTCATAG
Organism: Pelophylax lessonae; assembly: GCF_965119305.1. Classification (NCBI taxonomy): domain Eukaryota; kingdom Metazoa; phylum Chordata; class Amphibia; order Anura; family Ranidae; genus Pelophylax; species Pelophylax lessonae. The sequence goes on from NC_138768.1 coordinate 738,045,946, forward strand.
TTCCTCTCAGAGGAGCTTAATTTTCTGGAGAAAAAGGCAGTAGGGTAGGGACTTGGCTCCTTGTCGTTGGGATACTATAGCCCCGACCGCATTTTCAGAGGCATCCACTTCAACTACATAGGCTAAAGCGGGATCTGGGTGTTTCAAAATGGGAGCGGAAGTAAACAGAGTCTTTAATAGTTCAAAGGCGGCTTGAGCCTCTGGAGTCCATTTGAATGGGGTAAACTGTTTGGTCAGCTGTGTGATGGGAGCTATGATGCCAGAAAAGTTCTTTATAAACTTCCTGTAAAAATTGGCGAAGCCCACAAAGCGCTGTACTGCTTTCTTGTCCTCGGGGGCAGGCCATTTCAGTATGGCAGATACCTTTTGCGGGTCCATAGCAATGCCATCCGCAGAGATAATGAGTCCCAGAAATTGGATAATCTGTTTTTCTAACTCACATTTCTCCGCCTTTGCGTAAAGACGGTGTTGGCAAAGTCTGTCCAGTACCTTCTTTACATGGTTTCTGTGTAGGTCGAGAGAACTGGAAAATACAAGGATATCATCCAAGTATACGATGATAAACAAATCAAGATAGTCCCGAAATATATCATTAACAAGATGTTGGAATGTGGCTGGGGCATTACAAAGACCGAATGGCATGACCAGATATTCGAAATGCCCAAAGCGCGTTCGAAACGCGGTTTTCCATTTGTCTCCTTCACGAATTCTGACTAGGTTGTAGGCACCCCTCAAATCAAGTTTGGAGAACACCTGTGCCCCTCGTAACCTCTGGAAAAGTTTGGGAATTAGGGGAAGAGGATAACGATTCTTGACGGTTATCTTATTGAGATCGCGATAATCCACACAGGGCCTAAGGGTATGGTCCTTTTTCTCAACAAAGAATATGCCCGCTCCTGCGGGTGAAGTGGAGGGTCGGATGAAACCTTTTTCCAGGCTTTCATTAATGTAGTTACGGAGAGTCTCTAATTCGAGCTCAGAGAGAGGGTAGATCCGGCCAAAAGGTATTTCAGCCCCTGGCAACAGTTCAATGGGACAATCGTATGTACGATGGGGAGGAAGAGAATCGGTGCTCTTTTTTTATTGAAAACATCCAGGTATTCGTGGTAAACTGTACCAGTTTCAAGACTTCGGGGTTAGGATGGATACCAAGGAGAGAGGTAACAGTAAGACTCCTCAGGAACACAGTGTGCCCGGCAGTAGGGAGAAGAGAAGGAAATCTCACCCGTAAGCCAATTGATGCTAGGGTTATGGGCCTTCAGCCAGGGTATACCAAGAATAACAGGAAACATGGGTGATGTTCTAACATCCAGGCAAAGGAATTCTTGATGACCAGAGGAGGAAGAGCAGAAAATTGGAGCCGTCTCTTGTTTCACTGGACCAGACTTGATACCAGAGCCATCAGCCATGAATGTGGTGACTGGCATCGCCACAGTAGAGGCAGAGATTGGAGCGATACAGTCGTAGACGTTCCGATGTTGGCAGAGGGGATCTCCGGAAACTCTTTCGTGAAGAGTGGTGAGGTAACTCTGGGGGGTTAAAGGTAATGAGAGGAGTATCAGCCCCAAACTCCAGGCGGACCAAAGGAGCCTTGTTAGTTCTTTCGGCTTGCCTCTCGCGTAGCCTCCGGTCAATCTGGATGACGAGGTTCACCAGGTCTTCTAAGGCCGTTGGAACCCCCACCCTGGCAAGTTCATCCTTTTAGGGCATTAGACAAACCAAGACGGAACTGATGGAGGGCCGAATGGTTCCACACAGTATCGGCACTCCATACACGGAAATCTGTCACATAATCCTCCACAGGCCTTAGGCCTTGCTGTAACTTGCTAAGCTTTGATTCAGCAGTCAGATGACAAAAAGGATCTGTGTATAGCTGGGACATGGCAGAAAGAGTCCATGGCTGTCAAGGCTGGATCGTGTTGTTCCCGAAGATGGAAAGCCCAGGATTGAGGCTCATCCTGAAGGAGCGAGATAATGAACCCCACCTTGGTATCTTGTGAAGAGAAGGTTCGAGGCAACAGGGAAAAGTATAGTTTACAAGAATTATGAAAAGTCAGAAATTTTCTTCAATTTCCAGAAAAACGTTCAGGAATGGCAACCCGAGGTTCCGGGTGGAAATCCGCCGCACAGGATGTGTCGGGCCGATAATTGATCTTCGATGCAATCCAATTTTCCTTGCAGGCTTTGTACAATGTGGGATAGTGCAGAGATCGATCGGCAAACGTTCTCCAGTGGAGAGACCTCCCTTTCAGACTCCATAGCTGGCTGACTGATACTGTCACGTACCTGGGAGGAGTCTGAGTTGACGAAGTCGGCCTCTTATATCTCCTGCCCAGACCCCACTGAAGGTGAGACAGAGGGTGTCAAGGGCTAGGAGGGACACGAGTGCCTGTGGTTGTTGATGGATCAGGATAGGCTTCTGGTCCGGATCCTGGAAACTGGAACATGCAATGTTGTATGGAACAGGTGCAGCAGATAGCCAGGCAAGCACTCGGGTAGCTCTGAGAGACAAGGTTTGAGACAGTCAGAGTAGTAGGAAAGCCAGGGTCATCAACGGGCGGTGCAGCAGGGTACCAAATCGTAAGCAGAGCCAAAGTTGGGGACGGAGCCGGGTCAGGTTTAGCAGAGAAGCAGAAGCAGAATCCAAGTCCAAGTTCAGAACAAGCCCAAATACAGGTATCGTCAGGTCACAGGAAACAGCTGAAGATCAATCAGCAAAGGAAACAGCATTGAACTTCCTTTAAATAGCCAGTCTGGCGCCACGCCCATTAGTCATTCTTCTGGGAATAGCCTGTGCACTGCCACGTCCCAGACGTCTTGCAGGGATTCCCTGACAACGGCCCACGCCGAGTGACTGACCTTCTTTGTTCAGAATCAAGCAGGGCAGTCTCTCGGCATGAAACGCAGAAGCTAATGGAGATCACTGGAGAAGCAGTGGCTACTACAGTGATTTACAGCATCTGGAGGGATCCTATAGGTATGGTCCAACATAACTATGTATAAAATGCCATACCTGAAATTGGTCTTCAAATAAAGATGTTAAAAAGGTTAAATCGCTTTGCTAAACCCCTACTCTTCTTTAACCCCTTTGAATCAGCACCTCCCGACCCTTTAAGGGGTTTAGGATGTCGGGAGACGGGGTTTATGATCATGTGACCGCTGTGATTGGTTGTCGCAGCGGTCACATGATCAGAAAGCTCCCGATTGATGCTTCCGTTACCCGCTGATAAATGTGCCAGGAGCACGCAGGGCGCATGCTCTCTTTACAGCTATACTGTATTTGCAATAATGCAAGCAAATATGCAGCTGCTTGGTGCCAAGGCCCACCCCCGATGAGGCTGCATATTTGCGTGCGACCAGCGCCAAGAGGTTAATAAATTTGACAGTTTTTGGAAATATGCACCCAGCCAATAATTATTATTATTTTACAGGATTTATATTGCGCCAACAGTTTGTGCAGCGCTTTACAATATGAGGGAAGACAATACAGTTACAATACAATTCAATACAGGAGGAATTAGAGGGCCCTGCTCGTTAGACCTTACAATCTAGAAGGGAGTGTCAAGTGAAACAAAAGGCAACAACTGTGGGGGATGAGCTGATGGTGAAAATGGAGATAGATTTGTTAGATGTGGGCAGGATAGGCTTCTCTGAAGAGGAGGATTTTCATGGATCGTCTAAAAGCTAATAGAATAGGAGATAATTGCACAGATTTAGGTAAGGAGTTCCATAGGATTGGAGAGGCTCTGGAAAAGTCCTGGAGGTGTGCATTGCAGGAAGTGATGAGGGAGCTAGAGAGCAGGAGGTTTTGAGAAAAACGGAGATAGCAATTAGGTTGGTATATTGAGACTAGGCTAGTGAGTTAGTTGGGGGCTAAAATGTGGATGGCTTTGTAAGTTGTTAGTATTTTGAATACAATTTGTGGGGTGAGCGGAAGCCAGTGGATGGAATGACAGAGAGGAGTAGCAGACACTGAGCGATCGGTAAAGTGGATGAGTCTGGCGGAAGCATTCATGATGAATTGAAGGAGGGATAGCCTATGTAGAGGTAAGGCAATGAGAAGGGAAGTACAGTAGTCGAGGCCCGAGATGAACAGGGAGTGAGTTAGGAGCTTTGTTGTGTCATTGGCTAGAAAGGGGCGTATTTTGGAGATGTTGCAGAGGTAGAGGCAGCATGGTTTTGACAATGATTGAATGTGGTGCTTGAAGGAGAGTTCAGAGTCCAGGACTACACTTAGGACCTTGGCATGCGGGGATGGGCTGATAGTTGTGCTGTTGATTTTGACAGAGAGATCAGGGGAAGGGGCACGTGGTGGAGGAAAAATTATAAGTTCGGTTTTGGATAGATTGAGTTTGAGGAAATGGTGTGTCATCTAGACTGATATATCTGCCAGTAAATTAGTGATATGTGAGGAGACTGAGGGAGTGAGCTGAAGGGTGGATAAATAGATTTGGGTATCGTCATCATAGAGAGGGTATTGGAAGCCATGGGAGGCTATCAGCTGACCCAGAGAGAAGGTGTAGATTGAAAATAGGAGAGGTCTAAGAACAGAACCTTGGGGGACCCCAACAGAGAGAAAAAAAGGAGGAAGTAGAATTGTAATGTAGCACGGCCCCCACAGGGGTTGCTGAGTATATTCAGATCCTCCTCACTTCCTTGACCCTGAGCTCCTTCCAACCCAACTGACACTATGGGTTCTGACATTTTGATTAAATAGACACAACCAGGTTTCAATAGTAAAAGATTAGCTTTACTGTCTCTAGTAAAAAAGTGGAAACAATTGTGAATTCAATATAACAAGAAATGTAATGAGAAGAGCACAAAAGGATGCTCAATCCTGAAGCCCTAGTAATGTAAATGTAGTACTGTTTTAAATGAGGAATGATGTATTTATTGCACTTTAATAAATCATTCCTCCCTTGACAATGTGAGAGTGACCAAACAAATATAACCAGATATACTGTAGTTTATGGAAGAATAATGCAATTAGACTAACTTAAATCAGTCGCTCTAATAAAATACTGCAATATAATCTATCAGAGTGCACTCTGTCACCTATAGGGGGCGTCCTTTCTCTATGGATTATGCAAGTCTCTTGTTGCGCAAGGCCTTGCTAGTCTTTGCCAGCAATGAAGCTCTCAATCATTCAAAGAATGATATTTGTAATCCACAGTAAAGGAAAGGGAATATTTGTAATCCAATCTGAAAGGAAGAGTAGATATCCAGGCTCTCTCAAATATGCACACAGTCTAGGGGTATTGGATGTATAATGTTTAGGTCTTCTGGTTTGTTGCGCACTGATACAGCACTAAGGTGTCCTAGGGCAATCATTCTATGCCAGCGCAACTCCCTTTTTGTATCTAAGCTGCAGCACAGGCCTTTCCTTGCTCTGCACCAGTAAGTCAGTGTCTGCTAGAATCGGATATCTCTCACCCAATCCGGTAAGGTCCGTGCTCCCCAGTCACTCATACCAGGCTGGTTGCTCCACAATAGCACTCACAGCTTCTCTCCGGTGTCTCTACTCTGTCTGTCACCGTGCTCTGTGACATCTGCCGCCTCTCTCTCTCTATCAGGCGTCTCCCGCTAGGCCTCCGGCCTACCTCTCCTCTGCTCACTGCAGCAGCTGTTCTCCTCCTTCCGCACAGCGTGCTTTCATCGAGGCAAGAGAGTGAACCATTGGTCCCACCTCCAATTTATAGACACTCCCATCAGTCTCTGCGGAGCCCACTGCTCCCTGGGAGGATAGTTCAATCCATTAGGTCATCCACAATCTCCACCCTCTTCAGGACTATGTTTCCCACAATCCATCACACTATTACTTAACACAAGTCCAGATATTAAAGGGATATTACATCAGCCTTAACCATGCCGAATTGGATTCCTCCATTCGGCTACATCAAGTACTGTTAAAGGTGCAGTTTGATAAGTAGGAAGAGAACCAGTGAGAGTACAGTCACGGAAACCAAAGGCGTGGAGTTTTTTGAGTAAGAGGGGGTGGTCAACCATATCAAAGGCAGCAGAAAGGTACAGGAGTAGGAGTACAGAATAGTGTTTATTCGTTTTGGCCATTAGTAGATCGCTTGTTAGTTTTAGGAGAGCAGTTTCTGTGGAGTGTTGAGGCCGAAATCCAGACTGAAGGCAATCAAGAAGGCTATTCTTGGCAAGGTGGTCGCTCAGTCGGTTGTAGACCAGACATTCAAGGAGTTTGGATAAAAGGGCAGCAAGGAAATAGGGCGTAGGTTGTTAAGATTGGTTGGGTCCATTAAGGGTTTAAGTATGGGGCTTACTAGTGCTTAGAGAATTGGGGAAGATGCCAGAAGAAAGGAAGATTGAAGATGTGGGTTAGAGAGTGTAGAATAGCACCACAGGATAATGAGCCCCAACCAAGCCAAGGATAAGATATGTCTCTAGCACACTAACCAGCTCGTTTCACAGTGGAAAGCTCTTTATTCTTGTATGAACACATAGAAAAGCAATGAGTTCCATAATGGAATGACAACTCGAATAAATGGTCAGTGTTTAATGAAGAAGTATGGAAATGTAAATAAAAGTAAATACATAAACTCACCTACCTGCTGCAGCATTGGTCTGATGCTGCAAGTAAATAAATAAATAAATAAATAAATAATAAAATCAGCGCAATTACAAATAAATAATCAAATATTAAAATAAACTGAACGCGATGGCAGCTTACATATAGTGTCTTCACTAAACACAAACAAAAACCCTATAGATGTAAAATGCAGCACCAATGGTTCAATAAAATGACAATTAAGTGAATAATATATAGTGATATATAATCAATAATCAATAAATGCAACATACATAATCCAGTGAATTAAAGTGTAAAACATGATATAAATTAATATTAAGTGACAATACATAGGTAGTGTCAATATCATGTGCAAAAACACACAAATAGAGTCCATAAGAACTGGAATCACGGATTCCTAAACATGAATCCCTCCATGCCATGCCAATAAAATATTAACCACTTGATCCCCAGCCACTGTGCTGCTACTGCGGCACAGTGGCTCGTTCCCGTCCAGCGACGTAGACCTACGTCGCTGGACTCCTCCCCCTGTAGGCGGCGCTCGCGCGCCGCCGGAAGCGCGCTCCCGCTGTTTTCATTCACAGCGGGAGTCGGGCCAGGGGAGGAGCGGCGGCGATCGCCGCTGCTCTGCCCCGATCGTCGGGGAATCGAGTGAGGAGGCATTACTGACATCTATTTCTAAAAATGATAGTGACCTGGCATTCATGCTGTAAGAGATTTTCCCAATCCATGCCAAACAGTGGGGATGGATAAATCACCCATTGCTTGCTATTGCATTATGACAGCTGGCAACCACGGCTATTAGAATACCTGAACAGTGAATGTCTGCGAATTGACTACAGTCACTGTTCAGCCAACTTTTTTCAGCTTGGCTCCTTCAATTTCTCAATCAACTTTTGTTGAGCCAAGTGGTGTCTGTAGGGCCACCCACAGGTCAAATTTTGATTGATTGTTAGGAATCATCTGACATCTAAGCCTTATATGTTCAGCTTAAGTCCCTAAACTGTGACAAGCACAGGAAAGGGAAATTCAGATTTTTCTGCACAGTTGTTCATCAGAAACATTAAAAGCAAACCCAGATGGCAAATGCATTTTCAGAAGAATGTCCGCATTGACATCTAAATTCTGTTCTGTGCCTGGGTTTCTGGATCTACCATTTGTCATGCAGTTTTTACTAAAGGTGATCTCTACATTTGCATTTTTTTCATCATATGATCAGTTTTGAATTTTTTATTTTAAAGTGGAGCCTGGCGGATTGATTTAGCCCCTGCTTTATGATATGTCTCGGATAATTCTGCAGTTAAATCTCATTGCCATAATTTTGAGTTCTGTACCTGTTCACCTAATAGATTTGGATATTCCCAATTCACCTTTGTTGTTTTTTTTTTTTTTTTTTTTTGAGTTTTGGAGGCTTAGAAACCTAAGCACAGGTAAAGTAAGAAAGCATCCCTACACAGGCTGCATTTGCAGCCTTTATTTTGTTTTGGGGGGGGGGGGGTGAGGGGAAAGCAAGTAGCTGGTCTTGCCTAGGGTGTAAATTGTCTATCACCAGCCCTGGGTGCTGGTTTGCCAAGGAAAGGGGGCCTGGCAGCCTTCCAGGTTGGGTGCTTCTCTTACTAGACCAGAACATTCCGGTGGCCACTAGAGGCAGAGGAGAGCACCACGAGGAGAGAAGAGGAGCGACTGAGCGGAGCAGACGCTCGGGGAACCGCCGAGAGAGTCCCAGGGGGATACGCTGAGGGAGACCGAGTGACTGAAGGGGGACTGCCCACGCTGAGGGGGCGGCTTGACAGACCCCCCTCCGTGACAGTCACCAGGTGGTGGGAACAGTACTGGAGGTGTGCGGAGGACTGACTGACAGGATAGGAGGGGAGACAGCAGAAACTGTGAGTGTGCCGATCAGCTGTTCGGCTGAGTGGGGGGGGGGGCGAAGGGGGATTGCACAGACAGCGGGTAGAGAGACTGACAGGGGGAGGCTGCAGGATCTTGTATAAGACCAGGGCAGACAAGCAGTTGATTCTGAGAGTACATAGTACCTTAGTACCTGCAAGTACTTTGGTACCGGGAGGAATACCTTAGCAACCGGGAGGAATACCTTAGCAACCGGGAGGAATACCTTAGCAACTGGGAGAAACCTTAGCGACTGAGGGGAGTGCTGTAGCGACTGGAAGTAATACGTCGGTGAGTGTCGGTGAGTGCCTGTAAGTGTCGCGGAGTACCAGAGGGTGAGAAGGTAGAGTTAGGAAGCTAGAAATCAGCCACACAGGACAGACTTAAATGACTGAAACCCCATTAGATTAGTAGGTACAATGCTCGGCGGGTGTGGAGATGCGACTCGGTGTACATCTTGTGGCATGTATACGTTCCTCTATCAGACGATCGAGGGGGAATACAGCTGCACAAAATGTAAGCACATTGCTTCCCTGGAAGCTCAGGTCCTGAATCTAGGGAAGCAACTGGCAACACTGAGAAGAATGTCCATACTGAAGGAGAGCTGGTAACGTACCCGTCAGGTGCAGGCAGGGGCCTGCACAGAGGAGGGCGGAGATACAAGGGTGCAGGCATCAGAGCAGAGTAGATGGGTGACAGGAGGGGTAGAAGGGAACAAGGCAAGGAGGCCGGTCCAGGGCTGGAGCACCCCAATAAATATGCCCTGTTGTGTGATGTTGAGGAAACCAGTCAGGGACCAGCATTGCTGGAGCAAAGCGGCACCCCTAGCTGGCAGGGGAAGAACTCCTCCAGTAAGGGTGGGAGGAAAGGAAAGATAAGTTCTGGTGGTAGGGGACTAAATTATTAGGACCGAGAGGGCAATCTGTCACAAAGACCGTAAGTCCCGAACTGTCGTTTGCCTGGTGCTCGGGTTCGGCACATCACGGATCTGGTGGACAGATTATTGGGTGGGGCTGGGGAAGACCCAGCTGTCATGGTACACGTGGGTACCAATGACAAAGTCAGAGGGAGATGGAGAGTCCTAAAAAATGATTTCAGGGACTTAGGAGCTAAGTTGAAGAGTAGGACCTCCAAGGAAGTTTTTTTAGAAATACTACCTGTACCTCGAGCCACACCAGAGAGGCAGTGGGATATTAGGGAAGTTAACAAGTGACTGAGGAGCTGCTGTAGTAAGGAGGGTTTCGGGTTCCTGGAGAACTGGGCCGACTTCTCAGTCGGCTACCGGCTCTTTAGTAGGGACGGATTGCACCTAAATTGGGAGGGTGCAACCGTACTGGGTGAGAGGATGGCCAACAAGTTAGAGGGGCTTTTAAACTAGGTGATGGGGGGAGGGTATAGATGTAGAATTAGCCAGTGGGGAGCAAGGTTCAGCGGGTACAAATGGGGACATTAGCGGTAGGGGTTTAGAGTTCCTAAATCCAAGGTGGGTATGAGGAAAAATCGCAAGAGCAACCTAAAAACATCGAACGAGGATATAGTATGCATCCAGTCAAAATTACGAGGTTTGTATTCCAATGCTAGAAGCCTGGCCAGTAAGATGGGAGAGCTGGAGCTGCAGATGTATGAGGAGGACTTAGATTTTGTGGGGATTACAGAGACCTGGTTCGACAGCTCTTATGATTGGCTAGCGACCATTCAGGAGTATTCCCTTTATCTCAGAGATAGAGAATGTAAAAAAGGGGGAGGAGTATGTCTGTATATTAAGAACAGTGTACAGGTGAATATGAGGGATGATATTAAAAATTGAGCTATGGATGAGGTAGAATCCCTATGGGTAGGACTTCAAAGGGAAGGCACTATGGGGAAAGTAATATTGGGCGTATGCTATAGGCCCCCCAACCAGAGGGAGGAGGGGGAGGCAAACCTCCTTTCACAAACTGGATTGGCAGCAAGGATGGGAAATGTCATTATAATGGGGGACTTTAATTATCCAGATATAGACTGGGCAGAAGGAACCACACATTCATCCAAGGCTCAGCATTTCCTAAATGTTTTGCAGGACAATTTCATGGGTCAGGTGGTAAATGGACCGACAGGAAACAATGCGGTACTAGACCTACTGATTACCAAAAATACGGACCTGCTTACAGATATAGAAATACGGGGCAACTTGGAAAACAGTGACCATAGGTCAATTAGTTTCAGTATTAATCATAGTAATAGGAAACACAAGGGTAATATAAGGTAATAATATATAATATAAGGTAATACACTGAATTTCAAAAGAGCCAACTTCCCTAAACTGCGCTCTTTGCTAGACCATATCAAATGCGAAAGAACCCTGGATACAAAGAACACAGGGGAAAAATGGGAGTGCTTCAAGAGCATACTAGACAAAGGGATTGGCCAGTGCATTCCAAAGGGCAAAACTAAACCCTGGGTGGCTAAACTCCAACATAAAAATGCATAATAATACTAAAGAAAAGGCCTTCAAAAAATACAAGGCTGAGGGGTCATTGGCAGCATTCAAGCATTACAAAGAGTGCAATAAGAAATGTAAAGGAGAAATCAAGGTGGCTAAAAATAGAACACGAGAGACATATAGCAGAAGAGAGTAAAAAAAAAAACCCCAAGAAATTCTTTAGTTATATAAATAGTAAGAAAGCGAGGCCAGAACACATTGGCCCCATAAAAGACGATGAAGGAAAGCTGGCCACAGCGGACAGAGAGAAGGCGGAAGTGTTAAATAATTTCTTCTCTTCAGTCTTCACAAAAGAATTGGGGGGGCTTCACTAACCCAGCTTGTAATGCTAAATTAAATAATACACCTCAGGAAGTACCGCCATGGCTAACAGCAGATAGACTTAGAACTAAACTAGAGAAACTTAACATAAATAAATCACCGGGACCGGATGGCTTGCTTCCAAGTGTTCTTAAAGAGCTCAGCCAGGTGGTAGCCAGACCATTATTCTTGATCTTTAAGGATAGTCTGAAGACTGGTATGGTGCCAGCTGTTTGTAAAAAAGCCAACGTGGTACCAATATTTAGAAAAGGGCCAAGATATATCCCGAGTAATTATAGGCCGGTCAGCCTAACATCAGTAGTCTTGAAGATTTTTGGAGGGGATGTTAAGAGACTACATACAAGACTAGAAATGGAAACGGTATTAGTAATCAGTATGGATTCATGAAAAATCGTTCTTGCCAGACCAATCTATTAACCTTCTACGATGAAGAGAGTTGCCAGCTACATAAAGGAAGGCCTGTGGATGTGGCGTATCTGGACTTTGCAAAGGCATTTGACACAGTTCCCCACAAATGCTTACTGTACAAACTAAGGAACATGGGTATGGACCATAGGGTGAGTACCTGGATAGAGAACTGGCTCCAGGGGTGAGTCCAGAGGGTGGTGATAAATAGGGAGTACTCGGATTGGGCGGGTGTGGAAAGTGGGGTCCCGCAAGGTTCTGTCCTGGGACCAATCCTGTTTAATTTATTCATAAACTACCTAGAGGAGGGGATATCTAGCACAATCTCGGTATTTGCGGATGATACTAAACTAAGCATGCCAATATCTTCTATACAGGATATGGAAACCTTACAAGCAGACCTGAACAAAATAATGGGGTGGGCAACTACATGGAAGATGAGGTTTAAAATGTAAAGTAATGCACTTGGGCATCAGAAGCACGAAAGCAAGCTACTCACTAGGGGGGGAACCTCTGGGTGAATCTAAGATGGAAAAGGACCTGGGGGTCCTAGTGGACAACAGGCTTGGCAGTGGCATGCAATGCCAAGCAGCTGCAAGCAAAGCCAACAAAATACTGGCATGTATAAAAAAGGGGATTCACTCCAGAAATAGAGATTATTCTCCCACTTTACAAGACTCTGGTCCGGCCACATCTGGAGTATTCCGTCCAGTTCTGGGCATCAGTCCTCAGAAAGGATGTGCTGCAACTGGAGAGAGTCCAGAGAAGGGCAACTAAAAAAATGAGGGGAATGGAGGACATCAGCTATGAGGAAAGACTACAAGCATTGAACTTATTCTCTCTGGAGAAGAGACGCTTGAGGGGGGATAATGTACAAATACTGTACACAGGGCTGCTGTTAGAAATCGCGGGGCCCCGTACAGACTACCTGGCAGGCCCCCCCCCCCCCCAAGAAAATATTAAAGATATATTTAACTAAAATTACAACAAAATCACTATTAGCAGACACAAATATAACATAACTTGCATAATTCCTGCTAAATCTAAAAAAAAAAACTATGTTAAATAAAAAAGATGAGATGAGAAAAATATACAGGCTGGGCAAGTTGGAGCTCAGTGATCAGAGAGAGAGAAACAAAGTTACAATTTACAAATAAACTCCTGAGCAGAGATAAGTGCTGGGAGGGGGCCCACACAAGGGAGGGGGATTAGTGAGGGACAACTGTCTCTTTCTCAACAGATACAAGCTGATAGCAGGGAGAGGGACAGATCAGATTCAGGTGCTGGAGGAAGATTTCTGTATTTGTTGTCCATCACTAATCCCCCTCTTTGTGTGGGCCCCCCTGTGTGCTCGGGCCCCCTACAAGAGAGCTGGTGGTCCCCCCCCCCCATCAGCGGCCCTGACTGTACAGGTGATGACCCTAGCATAAGGAACAAACTTTTCACAGAAAGGGAATACAATAAGACACGTGGCCACTCACTAAAACTAGAGGAAAAATGGTTTAACCTTAAAATACGTAAGGGGTTCTTTACTGTCAGAGCAGTAAGGATGTGGAATTCTCTTCCACAAGCAGTAGTATCAGCAGGGAGCATCGATAGTTTAAAAAAACTCTTAGATGGGCACCTTAAAGGCCACAACATAAAGGGGTATACAATGTACGGTTAACAGCATACACACACACTCATCGTCATCACTCACATCACATCATCAAATCTTTTTCTCTTACGTCCTCCGACAGTCGCCGCCTCTTCATATTCGTCACAATGGGGTATTAGACTTTGCTCCGCAGGAGTAGCCAGGCAACAGAATATGTTAACATTAAAGCTTTTAACATATCCCACCCACAGGGGGTGGTCCCCTCAGTCAATACCCTCCTACTTCCTGCAACCATATCTCAGTTTCAATGTCTAGCTTGTCAGGAGTAGCTGGATCTCTCTATGCTGGGGCTTTTTGCCTCAGCCTTTCTCTTCTTTTTTGATTTTTTGTTTGAGTTTTTTCTCTCTCTTTACTTAGCTGTTCTTTTTGTCAGCGTTAGTTAGTTCTTCTGATGAAGAGGATTCGTGCGGGCTGGGTCTCGGGCTGATCCCCCTGGTCGCAGGTTGTGGGTCAGTGGCTTCCTAGCCTGCCGTCGAGCGTTCAGCCAGGTAACGCTCCTGGCACAATGAACGACCCATCCCTGTTCGGTGCAGGGATGATTGGTGAGGTGGCCACCTCACTGGACGTTGTGCGGTTTCTTAACCCCGATTTTGCGCGTCCTGGATGCGACTCTCCCTGCCTCATGTGCAGCGGCTTGTTCGCCTGTGCGGGTTCCCCACGCCATTAAGAGGTAAGTGTATCTATGTGGGGACCTGTCTGTCGGGGGGGTGTCAGTCTGGGACTGTGTAACCTAACCTGCCTCTGTTCACACTGTTTGTCTCCCTATCGCCCTGGCTGCATGCTGTGGGCTGCAGGGGGGGGGGGCTGTGTGACACTGTCTGTGTCAGCCTGTGTACAGTGTGAAGGGCTGTGTGCTGTGGGGCATGTTTTTGTCATGTTTGGGGCACGATACAGCTTTTTTACATGGGTGGTGTTATATGCATCATAGTAGTGGGGGAGCGGCGGTTTCGGCGCCAAACGGCGCCATTTTGCCTGCGCTCGCTCCAGCCGCATGTTTTCACTGCGGGCGGCCATTTTCTTGTAGCCTTCCATAGGTTTTAATAGAGCGCCCTGATTGCATCACTTCCTCTTTCCTGGGTGCACCGATCGAGGCGGCAGCAGCAGCAGGGGTCTCCTCAGGTTTTATCCTTCTGTTCCTTCCTATATCCATTGCCTGTGTTCAGTTTTATCCCTGTGGGGGTCTCATTGTGCTTGTGCTTGTGTATGTGTGCGGTGGGCTGCGCTCGCCGCGCTTGATAAAGGGGCAGTTAACCCTTTATTCTCCGGCATATTTTTTTGGGGCAAATGGATTCTCAGGAGGGCAAATTTCCTGCCACCTTGGTGGGAAGCCAGGGGACTGCTGTTTCCCCCCCAGGGGGGGGATTTAGCCGAAGTGGTGGCTAACCTTGCTGCTCAGGTGCAGATGCTGGTGGCTGCTCAATCCACTAAAAGACCCAGAGTTTCTATTTCCTCTGATTCTGAGGGTGAAGGTGATGGGGCTGCTATGGCTGGGGTCTCCTTATCAGGGTCCCGTTCCTCCCTGGATCTCGTGGGGTCCGAGGTGGAGGCTGAGGTTGGAGGGGTTGATAATTCTCCCCCTGGCTCGCCTGAAGAGCTTGCAATCATGGATGAATTGGTTGCTTCTATAAAACAAACGCTGCGTTTGCAGGATGAACTGTGTCCTCCCGCTGCCTTGGCGGCTTATGGGACGCAGAAAAGACGCAAGACATCGCAGGTCTTTCCCTGCACTGATGATTTTCAGCGCGCTGTTAAGGAACAATGGCGCAATTTACGCAAACCTTTTGCTGTGCCAAGTAGGTTCAGGCTGCGTTATCCTTTCACGCCTGCCACTGATGAACGGTGGTGTGTGCCACCCCCGGTGGATCACGCCATTGCGGTTTTGAACAAATCCACTGTGATTCCTGCAGAGGATACCCCGGTGTTCCGAGATGCCACGGATAGGAGAATGGAGTCTCTTGCCCGTCATACTTATTCTGTTACGGGTTCGATGCTTAAAGCTCTGTTTGCCTCTCTTATGGCAGCCCAGGCTGTCGCAAGTTGGACGCAGGTGCTTAGGCGCGTCCTAGTGGCTGATTCGGCCTCGCCGGCGACATTGGATTTGGTGGATCAAATCCATCAGGGTGTCATGTACCTGTGTGATGCGGACTTGGACTTAGTGCCGTTGGCTGCACGTGTACAAAGCGTGGCGGTGTTGTCTCGCCGCCTGGTTTGGTTGAAGTGTTGGTCGGTGGACCAATCTTCGCGCAAGACCTTAGCCAATCTGCCTTATGATGGATCTCGCCTTTTTGGGGAGTCCTTGGATACGTTGATTAAGGGGATCACGGGCGGTAAGAGCACGCTCTTGCCCCATTTCCCCAAGGCTAAGGGGGCTCCTGGTAAGAAGCATACTAATTTTCGGCCTCCTCAGGGGTCCTTTCGTGCCTTTCGGTCGCACTACAAGGGCAAACCGTTCAAGGGTCAAGGCTCCCAAAAGAAGCCGTGGTCTGGTAAACAGAAGT
Organism: Pelophylax lessonae; assembly: GCF_965119305.1. Taxonomy (NCBI): domain Eukaryota; kingdom Metazoa; phylum Chordata; class Amphibia; order Anura; family Ranidae; genus Pelophylax; species Pelophylax lessonae. The sequence goes on from NC_138768.1 coordinate 738,061,752, forward strand.
CCGGTCAGTTTGGACCCTCTACCCATAACAGTGCGGCCTGAAGGGGCGCCCTCACCCAGTTCTGGGGTGGGGGGACGCTTGCTCTTTTTTCTTCAACCCTGGCTGGCCCGCGTGCGGGACCGGTGGGTTCAGGAAATCGTTCGATCTGGCTACAAGATCGAGTTTCTCTCTCGGCCGGAGAGCAGATTCTTTCCCTCAAATCTTCAGCTGTCTCCGGAGCGTTTACGGGACCTGCACCTAGCGGTGTGGGACCTGAGGGCTCAGGGAGTGGTGGTTCCGGTGCCTCATCGGGACAGATTTCGGGGGTTTTATTCCAATCTGTTCACTGTGCCCAGAAAGGAGGGCAAGGTTCGTCCAATTCTGGACTTAAAGGCTTTGAACCGCTTTGTGCGGGTTCGCAAGTTCCGCATGGAATCCCTGCGGTCGGTGGTGGCTGCCCTGGTTCCGGGGGAATTCATGGCCTCCATCGATCTGAAGGATGCGTACCTTTACATCCCGATTTTCGAGGGTCACCAGAGGTTCCTTCGATTCGCCATTGCGGAGGATCATTACCAATTCGTGGCGTTGCCTTTTGGTCTCGCCTCGGCTCCTCGGGTTTTCACCAAGGTGCTTGCTCCCGTTCTGGCTTTGTTGAGAGCTCACTGTCCAGGCATCTCTGTCCTGGGGTATCTGGACGACATTCTGGTTCGGTCTGCGTCCAGCCAGGGTCTGGAAAAGGACCTGTCCGTCACGATGCAAACTCTACAGGAGTTTGGTTGGACGATAAATTTTCCAAAGTCGACGCTGAGTCCGTCGGTTCGTCTTCCCTACCTGGGAATGATCCTGGACTCGATCCAGGCGAAGGTCTTCCTGCCGGAAGACAAGCTCAGGACTCTTCAGGAGGAAGTCAGGTCCCTCAGGGACAGTCCGTGCTCGTCCCTCCGGACGTGCATGAGATGTCTGGGATTGATGGTCTCGGCTTTCGAGGCAATTCCCTTCGCCCAGTTTCACACGCGGGGTCTCCAGGCGGAGATCCTGTCCAAGTGGGACGGGTGACCCCAATCTCTGGATCTTCTAATTTCGTTGAGCTTTCGCACCAGAAGGGATCTTCTGTGGTGGCTCCAGTCCCCGATGATATCGGGGGGCAAGTCCTTTCGTCCTATCTCATGGACAGTGATCACCACGGATGCCAGCCTGTCGGGCTGGGGTGGTGTTCTGGGCGTTCTGTCCACCCAGGGAACTTGGTCGGAGGGGGAGTCCTCCCTTCCGATCAACATTCTGGAATTGTGTGCGATAAATCTCTGCCTTCGTCGCTGGACGGACCGACTGCAGGGCTGTCCTGTTCGGGTGCAGATGGACAATGCCACGGCGGTGGCCTACATCAACCACCAAGGGGGCACCAGGAGTGCCCGAGCGGCTCGGGAAGTGGCCGACATTCTGTCTTGGGCCGAGACTCATGTCCCGGCGATAACGGCAGTTCACATTCCGGGGGTGGAGAACTGGCAGGCGGACTATCTGAGTCGCCAGACCCTGGATCAGGGGGAATGGTCTCTCCACCCGGCTGTCTTCCAGATGTTGTGCGCGAAGTGGGGTCTTCCAGATGTGGACCTGTTCGCGTCTCATCTGAACAACAAGGTGAGAAGGTTCGTGGCAAGGACGCGCGACCCTCGGGCAGACGCATCAGACGCGTTGGTAGCCCCGTAGCATCAGTACAGACTGATGTATGCGTTTCCACCGATTCAATTGCTGTCCAGGTTCCTCCGCAGGTTGCACTTGGAACGCAGCACGGTGATTCTTGTGGCACCGGACTGGCCTCGCCGGTCCTGGTACGCAGACCTCGTGAATCTGGCGGTCGACGCCCCATGGCGTCTACCTCTTCGAGACGATCTCCTGTCTCAGGGCCCGATATTCCATCCTGCTTTACAGTCCCTGGCTTTGACGGCCTGGCTGTTGAGACCGAGGTCCTGAAGGATAGGGGTCTCTCCCCTGAGGTCATTCACACTTTGATCAATGCGAGGAAACCTTCCTCAGGGAAGGTCTATTACCGTACTTGGAAGGCCTATTTTGCCTGGTGTGAGTCCAGGGGGTTTTCACCTCGCACGTACTCGGTTTCTCGAGTGTTGTCCTTCCTTCAAACGGGTGTCGACCAGCGTTTGGCGCTGGCTACGGTCAAGGGTCAGGTGTCTGCGCTGGCCGTTCTTTTTCAATGTCCTGTGGCTTCTAACTCCTTAGTTGCCACTTTTGTTCAAGGAGTGCGGCATCTGGTCCCTCCTAGGAGGGAACCTCTGCCTCCTTGGGACTTGAATCTCGTTCTATCTGTGTTACAACGTGCTCCTTTTGAACAGATCAGGGAGATCTTGTTGTCTATGTTGTCCAAAAAGGTCGCCTTTTTGGTAGCGATCACTTCGGCTCGCAGAGTGTCGGAGCTGGCGGCTTTGTCCTGCAGGTCTCCGTATCTGGTCATTCACTTGGATAAGGTGGTCTTGCGACCTAATCCTTCTTTTCTTCCGAAGCGAGTTTCGGAATTCCATCTCAATGAGGATATTGTCTTACCTTCGCTGTGCGCGAAGCCTAAACATCCGAAGGAGGTGAGGTTGCACTCTTTGGATGTTGTTCGGGCGATAAGGGTTTACCTTAAATCGACTGAGTCTTTTCGCAAGACGGATTCTTTGTTTGTCCTTCCGGAGGGTCCTCGGAAGGGTATGGCGGCGTCGGCTTCTACCATCGCCAAATGGATCAGACAGACCATTGAACAGGCATATGCTTTGCAGGGAAAAGTTCCTCCTGTGCCTGTGAAGGCGCACTCTACTAGATGTCTGAGTACGTCTTGGGCCTGTCGTCATGGGGCTTCTGTGGCCCAGGTGTGTAAGGCGGCGACCTGGTCGACCGTACACACTTTAACAAAATTCTACAGAGTAGATGTTCAGGCATCGGCAGATGCTTCCTTTGGCCGCAAGGTTCTTAGTGCGGCAGTTCCTTAGGGTCCTTTGTTTTGGACCCCTGGCTGTTTGGGATACGTTTTTATCCCTGGGTTATTTGTTTTTCCTGGGTTGTTGCTCCTGTTGAGCAAGTTTTTTTCATGTTGTCCAGCTGGTGTCCTTCCTTTGGTAAGGTTCCTTTCTTTGATGTGGAGACTGCGTTGCCTTACGGCGCGGCTGCGTTTCCCACCCCTCATGTTTGCACTGCTTTGGGACGTCCCCATTGTGACGAATATGAAGAGGCGGCGACTGTCGGAGGACGTAAGAGAAAACTGAATTTTTGTAAAATCTTTCCTGTAAAATTCCTTTCTCTGAGTCCTCCGACAGTCGCCGCCCCCGCCCCTCTTTTGGGGTTTGGTTGTATACTCTACTGCTATTCCACTGAAACTGAGATATGGTTGCAGGAAGTAGGAGGGTATTGACTGAGGGGACCACCCCCTGTGGGTGGGATATGTTAAAAGCTTTAATGTTAACATATTCTGTTGCCTAGCTACTCCTTCGGAGCAAAGTCTAATACCCCATTGTGACGAATATGAAGAGGCGGCGACTGTCGGAGGACTCAGAGAAAGGAATTTTACAGGTAAGATTTTACAAAAATTCTGTTTTTTCAACCTCACAAACTATGTAACATTGACAGATCCAGCCCCAAACTATTTATGTTCTCTCCAGTCACCTTCTGGGCACGCCTCCACAGATATAAACTTTATAAACTCACTTAAACTGCTCCACTCCTGTACTGGAGCCTTCTATAAAGTAAGTAGAAATAATCAAATGTACAGCCTTTAGTACCCTGATTAGCCCATAACAAACAACTGCTCCACTGATTACAGAGGGGCAAAACATTTTTACCTGACAGCCTAGCACCTAACTAGGAGAGTGCTATACCGATGAATGGGCTCCAGGATGCATGTTTAGTATAGAGTATTCAGTGTCCTCTGGAATTAGTAATTCCTGGTCTGGGTCCTGGAGCCTTGAGGCTTTGCAGAGATTTGCTAGGGATAAAGTCTCCAAATCTTTTGCCGGTAACAAGCACACTAAATGTGCAGATTTTTTGTGAGAAAGTGGCTCCATCTGAGAGACAGGAAGTACCTGGCCAGAATTCAGGGTGGGGGTCATTGCAGCAGGGAGCTGCAAAGTAAGCAGAGTGAGTACATTGTTCTGGCAAAAATGTCTGGAGGAACAGACAAGGTGCCTGGAGTATGAAACCAGAGCACCAGTGCTTTTCATAGAAGTCAGCTTTAATCTGCCCAAGGGAAGAATGCATAGCAATAAAAACATATAAAAGTGAGTACACCCCTCAAATTTTTGTAAATATTTTATTATATCTTTTCATGTGACAACACTGAAGAAATGACACTTTGCTACAATGTAAAGTAGTGAGTGTACAGCTTGTATAACAGAGTATATGTGCTGTCCCCTCAAAATAACTCAACACAGTCATTAATGTCTAAACCGCTGGCAACCAAAGTGAGTACACCTCTAAGTAAAAATGTCCAAATTGGGCTCAAAATGTCAATATTTTGTGTGGCCGCCATTATTTTGCGGGACGGCCTTAACTCTCTTGGGCATGGAGTTCACTTGAGCTTCACTGACTTTTTTTTTTTAAAGGTATTTTTATTGAACAAACAAAACACAACACAACAAAACAAAAGATCCATTACAATATAAAATAGAAGAAACCCACAGACACCTGGGGCTTCTCCGCAAACCAAATACCAGAACAGAGACAGTATACACATCATACAGTTTTTTTGTCAAAAGGAACCTAGCAAAATTCCCCTGAAGGGGTAAGATAAGGGCGGATAGAGCAGTAATATACACAGCATATCACCATATTCATAACAAAATAAGGCGTACCAACCAACATCTAAGTAGGATCAGATATCGAGGAGGCAGCTAGGTCAGAGTCTACCCAAAAAGTCCAGATTTTCCGGAACTTCTTCGGGCAGCCTCTGGCCTCATAAGTCATTTTATACAAAAGAAAAGCTTGATTAACAATAGAGATCCAAAATGGAACGTCAGGGGGTGTGGAAGACTTCCAACGGAGAGCAATAGCTTTCCTGGCATAAAAGAAGGTCAAGCGTAAAAACAATTTGATGCGAGCAGGAGCATCCTCATCATCCACATACGCTAGTAGGCAACGAAGGGGGCTGCAAACATTAGACAACTGAGAAATAGTGGTGATGAAGGCCGTGACCTCCGACCAGAATGCACGGATAGGCGGTCAGTCCCAAAACATGTGAAAAAAGGACCCTTCATCGACAGTACACTTAGAACAAAGAGGGGAGGGCAATTTATCTATTTTATGCAAGAACTGAGGAGTATAATATGCTCTAAAAAGGAATTTCAGCTGTATAACTCTATCCCTGGAGGAAATTACAACCGGGATTTGTTCGGGAAGGACGTCGTGCCACACCTCCTCCGTCAAGTCCGGGACATTGTCCCGCCACTGGGACTCAACCACCACCAGGCGTTTGGATTTAGAATGTAAAAGCCTACAGTAGTACGTAGAGACCAACTTCTCATGTAAGGAATCCGATACTCCAGGGGGGATGGTTCCAACGAGACATCCCGGAGGCCAAACTGTGCGGCCGCCGCATGTCTCAATTGTAAATAGCGAAAATGGGCCGTAGAGGGTAGGTTAAACGTAGATTGCATGTCCGCAAAGGACCTAAAGGTTCCCCGGACATACAAATGGGAAACGGATTTCACACCAAGGCGGGCCCAAAAAAGACCGTCGTCCAGACCAAAAAACTCCCGCAGTCGAGGATTGTGCCAGAGGGGGGCGTTGGGGGAACACAGCCCCGGAGGGTCAGTGTTGCCCAGGGTGGCATCCGCAAAAATACGTAAAGTAACAGAAATAATGGCAGTATTCGGTCTGCCCATGGTGGATCTACGGTGCAGTAAATTTTGTAGGGATTCAAAGGAGGCGAGAATGGCTGCCTCTAAGGCCGCTGCAGCATGATTGTCTTTGGGATGGAACCACCAATGTGCATGAGCCAACTGGGAGGCTAGATAATAGAGACGCAAGTTGGGCGCCGCCAGTCCCCCTGCGACTATCGGCAACTGCAGGACATCCCTGGCCACGCGTGCCGCCCGACCTCCCCAGATAAATGAGGTTAGGAGCGAATCAATGACCTGGAAGCAGCGTTTGGTAACATAAATCGGGGAGTGACTCAACACATAAAAAAAACGGGGAAGGAAAATCATTTTAAATATATTAATCCTACCTAGGACTGTGAGTGGAAGCCTAGACCAGAGTTGCAGAGAGGACTTGAGACGAGCGACCAGGGGATCCAGATTATTGGGAAGGAATCGAGACAGGGGGAGTTAGATCTCAATCCCCAAGTACCGAAACCTATCCACCACCTGCAAAGGACAAGATGCGAGAGAAGGGGGCATGGCCTGGGGATCCAGGGGAAACAAAGTAGACTTACTCCAGTTCACCCTGAAACCAGAGAAGTGACCAAATCGCTCGATAATAGTCAATAGAGTGGGAAGAGATTGATAGGGGTCCGCTAAATAGATCAGCATATCATCTGCGTATAGGGAGACTTTTTTTCTTCCAAGCCATTGATCTCGAAGCCTGCAACATCCTTACACTGACGGATCTGCGCAGCCAAGGGCTCAATAGCCAGGGCGAATAACAAGGGGGACAGCGGGCACCCCTGCCTGGTGCCCCGTAAAATGGGGAAGGAGTCCGACACGAAGTTATTCACTCTGATACGAGCGCAAGGGAGATAGCATAAAAGCCTCACCCAATTAATGAACCCCGGCCCGAAACCAAATTTTGCCAATACCTCGAACGTAGCCAGAGCCGCGTCAATCTCATCCGTTGTCAAGGGTGAATCTAAAAAGCGAGATTGGTCCACCGACAAGGCGGGCAGAGTAATATCATATAGAAAATCATCAAGTTCAACAATAGTGTAATGAGCTTGGGTTTGATATAAAGAGGAGTAAAAAGCAACAAAGCTTTGAAGAATATCAGGAGTCTGCTCCACAATGACACCGGCTTGGGTGGTAACCCTGGGAATAACACAAGGCTGAAAATCTGGTCTAGCTAAATAGGCCAAAATGCGACTGTTTTTACCCCCTAGTTCATTGATTCTGATACAATCGTTTTTTTTGGGTGCGCTCGACAAGAACGCGATCCAAATCACAGTCTGTGGACCGCCAGTAGGCATGGTTTTGAGGGGTGGGGTTGTCAGAATATTGCCGTTCAGCCGCATGCAACGCCCGGTCGGCGTAGACCAACTTGGTCTGTCGCGCCTTCCGAGCATTGCCTATGGCCGACGAGACGGTGCCCTGCATCGTAGCCTTAAAGGCATCCCAAATCAGCAACTCCGACCCCTCCTGATTATTAAGTGCCCAATAGGAGTTCAGCTCCATCAGTCCCTGGTCAGTTACCGGGGGGTCCGCCAGCCACAGGGGACTCGGCCTCCAAGGCTTATAATTAGGAGGCGATCCCAGGGTAAGGTCCACCAACAGAGGGGAATTGTCAGACGCCGCCCGAGGGAGGTACCTGATCCCCGAAAGTAGACCCAGCAGTTCCCGAGAGAGCAAACAGAGGTCAATCCATGACAAAGTATTGTGTGAACTCTAGTAACAAGAGTATTCAGTAAGCCCCCCATGTTTCCACATTCAGGCGTCCAAGAGATCCAGTTTATCCAAATAGGAGCGTAAGGGGGTATGTTGGGAAGAGAGTCTACCAGACCGGTCAAGGGCATTGTCGAGGACCGTATTAAAGTCACCCGCCATAATAAGAGGTCCCTCAGCCATTTCCAATACCAACAGCAGAACACGGTCAAAGAATGACTTAGTAAACGGCGGAGGGACATAAACATTCACCAAAGTATAAGGTTTGCCTAGAAATTCAAAAATCAGGATGATGAAGCCCCCCGAAGGGTCCGTTTTGAGTTGCTTAATGGTAACGGGCTGATTTGGCAATCAATATGGACGTGCCCGGGCATAAGAGGAATACGTAGAGTGCAAAGTATACGCTACATGCGCCCTTTTCAGGGCCATAACCTTGGACCCCTGGAGGTGTCTCCTGCAAGAAAACAATATGAGGACATGTCATTTTAGATAATCAAATACCAGAGAGCGTTTGACCATAGAGTTAAGCCCCCTGACGTTCCATGAGACTATACGGAGAGTAGACATAAGAACACAGGAAAAATCAACGTCGGCACCCTGAAGGGCAGCCAAGAAAAAGGCAACCCCCAGAGCGCTAAGGCGGAGCAAATACCTAGGAAAAGCCTAGAAGAGGCGATATGCATGAGACATAATGATAACCATAGCAGCAGAATAAATGACAAAGACTGTACGATAAAGGAAAAAAAACATGTCAACATGCAAGAAAGGCATAAAGTGCAAGTCCTGGAGGACACGTGTGCAATGAAACAAAAAAAACAAAAAGAAAAGAAAACCCCTCAATTCCCGCAGGCTGAGGAAAGTAACAGAGCAACAGAACCCCACCCCCCCCCCCACCACCCTAGCCCACCCGGCCCTCAGGCCCCAACAGTTGAGAGCTTTGCACCCCATAACAACAAGAACAAAGTCAGATGCAGGGAAACTTGGATCTGCTCGTCCTGTAGCAGCCAAAAGAGAACCACAACAAAAAATGGGACACGGGGGAGGAGCCCCCATCCCAAAAATGCCCATCCATCCGAAAAAAAATACTGAAAAAAGGTGGTCCCCGGCCCTCAAGCAAAGGATACTCATCTGGCCAGGATGCTTAGCAAGAGGGGTCTGGAGAATGCCCTGGGACAGGCCAAGGGCCCAGCAGCACGTTCGTCAAACAAAAGGTCATTCATCTAGGAGGAGATCGACGGTCTTGGTGGGAAGTAGAACCACGGCCCAAGGAGTCCACCCACTGAGCGGCTTCCTAAGGATCCTGGAAGAAGTGAGCCTTGCCTTGAAAAATGATCCGCAGGCAGGCGGGATATAGCATACTATATGGCAACTGTAAATCCCGCAGCCGCCGCTTAACTGCCATAAAGGAGGCCCTCTGTTTCTGAGTAGCAGCAGAAAAGTCAGGGAAAATAGAGATGACATCGCTGTTATAGTGGATACGACCTTTATCCCAGGAGAGAAGAGGACGAGGTGGCGCCCCCGGTGGCAGGGGGCGTAGTGGCACCCTGTTTGCCCGTTCAATAGCAAATAAAGGAGAAAAAACCTCTTTCCCAAAAGTGTCAAGAAGCCACTTCTCCATAAAGGATTCAGGGGTCTTCCCCTCCGATCCCTCAGGGAACCCCAGAAAACGCAGGTTATTGCGCCGGAGGCGATCCTCCATATCAGTGATCTTGTCAGTTATGGCCGCCTGACCCCTCTGTAGGTCGGTCACAGTGGTCTGCATGGGGCGGTGGGCATCCTCCAGGTCATTAATGCTTTGTTCCGCATTGCCCACCCTATGGCGGAGATTCTGGACATCCTGCTTCAGGAACGATAAGTCCATCCCTTTATAGATTCTATCTGGGTAGTGAGAGAGGCCAGACAGTGATGAATGGCTTCCATGATGGCAGTGAGGGTGGGTTCAGGCCTATCCACAGCCACATCCAGCTCCGAGCCAGCAGGGGAGCCCAGGGGAGGAGGGAGAAAAGTACTAAGTCTCCTGCAGCTCGGATAAAGAGGATCCAGGAGAGACGCCATCCCCCGCTGCACTCCTCTGGGCGAGGGAGGCAGACGTCTGCGATGATCGTGCAGCTGCAGCGGGATGGCTTGAGCTCCGTGGCGGGCCGGCGCCATCTTGGGACAGCGTGAGCGGGAAGGCCGGCGGATGGAATCCAGGCGCCTCCGGACCGGGATGACCGATTTTTCACCATAGCCACCGATGCACCCTGGGACCAGGATGGTAAAGACGTCTTTGCTGGGTACGGTACCGGGTTCCACCAGGATCAGGTAAGGATCAGGGCAAACAGGAGAGAGCTCCGGAGCCGCGCTGCTCTCACATCAGTAGCCGGCTACGCCCCTCAGAGCTTCACTGGTTACCACTGGAGTCTTCTTCCACTCCTCCATGACGATATCACGGAGCTGGTGGATTTTAGAGACCTTGCGCTCCTCCATCTTTCGTTTGAGTATACCCCACAGATGCTCAATAGGGTTTAGGTCTGGAGACATGCTTGGCCAGTCCATCACCTTTACACTCAGCTTCTCTAGCAAGGCAGTGGTTGTCTTGGAGGTGTGTTTGGGGTCGTTATCATGTTGGAATACTGCCACCACCATGCTTGACTGTAGGCAAGAAACACTTTTCTTTGTAATCTTCACCTGGTTGCCGCCACACACGCTTGACGCAATCTGAACCAAAAAAATGTATCTTGGTTTCATTGCGCATCATCTTTAGAAAGGCTTCCTTCTGGGACGACAGCAATGCAGACCAATTTGATGCAGTGTGCAGCGTATGGTCTGAGCACTGACAGGTTGACCCCCCACACCTTCAACCTCTGCAGCAATGCTAGCAGCACTCAAACGTCTATTTCCCAAAGACAACCTCTGCATATCATGCTGAGCACGTGTACTCAACTTCTTTGGTCGACAATGGCGAGGCCTGTTCTGAGTGGAACCTGTCCTGTTAAACTGCTGTATGGTCTTGGCCACCAAGCTGCAGCTCAGTTTCAGGGTCTTGGTAATCTTCCTATAGCCTAGGCCATCTTTATGAAGAGAAAAATTCTTTTTTTCAGATCCTCAGAGAGTTCTTTGCCATGAGGTGCCATGTTGAACTTCCAGTGACCAGTATGAGAAAAAAGCGATAACACTAAATTTAACACACCTGCTCCCAATTCACATCTGAGACCTTGTAACACTAACAAGTCACATGACACCGGGGAGGGAAAAATGGCTAATTTGACCCAATTTGGACATTGTCACTTAGGGGTGTACTCACTTTTGTTCCCAGCGGTTTAGACATTAATGGCTGCGTGTTGAGTTATTTTGAGGGGACAGCAAATCTACACTGTTATTCAAGCTGTACACTCACTACTTTACATTGTAGCAAAGTGTCATTTCTTCAGTGTTGTCACATGAAAAGATATAAGAAAATATTTAAAAAAATGTGAGGGGTGTACTCACTTTTGTGAGATACTGTAGTTGATAACTGTCATGATTTAGCCGGGACAGTATGGGTTTTTAAAACAGTGTCCCAACATGACCTGGGGGTTGCAACTCTTAAATCAAGGCCGGTCATGGACGATCAGTGCAGCAGGTGCCCGCACACAAATCTGACTGTGTCACATTGGGGCACACATGAGAGTGAGGTTGGAGCTCAGGGTGCCAAAAGAGAAAAACATTGTTTATTGTCCATCCCTCCCCCTACCTCCTACCCCAGCAGTTCAGTTTGGATGCTCTCATTGGGGGTGAGGGGGAATCTCACAGTAGTAGCTAGTGCAGGTAGATTGTCCTAGTGCAGGGAGAAAGTACCTAGCTTGGGAGGCAGGATATGCAGGGTGGGGCTGCTGGAATAGGTAGATGGGGCAGGTGTTGTGGCCACATCCTCCTATTTAAGCAAAGATGGCTGCCTTTTTTGGGTTTATTCAGCAGCTGAAGATGTGAAAAGAGGAGGATCAGAGATAGCAACCTGGAAATCTATCTGCAGCAATGTGAATTAGTGACTGATAGGTCACCCTGCTCACTGACTGCCCTGATATACTGCTCGCTGACTGCTCTAACACACTGCTCACTGACTGCTCTAAAAGGCCGCTCACTGACTGTTCTGACATACTGCTCACTGACTGCCCTGCCCAGACATACTGCCCGCTGACTGCTCTGACATACTGCTCACTGACTGCCCTGATTTACTGCTCGCTGACTGCTCTGACATGCCACTCACTGACTGCCCTGCTCTGACATACTGTTCGCTGACTACTGTGACATACTGCTTGCTGACTGCTCTGACATACTGCTCACTGACTGCCCTGAAATACTGTTCACTGACTGCTCTGACATATTGCTCACTGACTGCTCTGACATATTGCTCACTGACTGCTCTGACATATTGCTCACTGACTGCTCTGACATATTGCTCACTGACTGCTCTGACATACTGCTCACTGACTGCTCTGACATACTGCTCACTGACTGCCCTGACATACCGTTTACTGACTGCTCTGACATACCGTTTACTGACTGCTCTGACATACCGTTTACTGACTGCTCTGACATACCGTTTACTGACTGCTCTGACATACCGCTCACTGACTGCTCTGACATACTGTTCATTGACTACTCTGACATACTGTCAAGAAGGAAGGTCGGGACTGAGAGACATAGACAATCTATCAGAGTAACAAATGCATTTATTGATGTCAGCAATTGTACACATAGTCATAAATCAATAAGATAAAAACTCAAAAGTATTGCATAAAATGATAGGGATTGCTCAGATCCAGTGTTAGTAAAAATTCATTTGCAGATGTTAGAGTGGTTAGATGAAATCACCACGGATAAAACCATGTTGCAACGATGTAAAATTAATATATTGTGATCGAAACTTCAAAACTCCGACGCGTTTCGTGGACTTATAATGCCACTTCTTCAGGAAGATTGTTGGTTTCATATCTAAAAATATATATATATAAATATGTATGAGGCAGCAATAGCTATATATTAGATAAAACTGAGCAAAAGAGAGAAAAAAAAAAAAGGGGAAAGGTGACTCTCCCAGTTTGTCAAAAACTTACGTTGCGATTGATAAGCCTGCTCACACAAGAGGTAGAGACATGGGGCCAGAGGTCTCCCACGGGAGCTGAGGGGACACAAGGCAGCGGGCAAAGGCAAGGGCACCGCACATCGGGAGATATGGGCTGAGCTAAATAAAGTAAAATGGTGCATGTGAGCAGCAAAGAAAAAATGTATATAGTGATAAGAAATAATGATGTTGTACAGTATACAAACTCGTGCAGTTGTATAAAATATATTATGTGATATATACATAGTGCTGCTTATCAAGTTAGGAAATATACTAATAGAACAGTGGTACCCAAAGGAATAGTAATAAAGAGTGAAGTATGAGCCAAAGTGAAAGGTAAGTAACAGAATAGAAAAGGGAGCACCAATCGTGAGGACACACAAGGGGTGAGTTGGAAAGTGTAAACCATTAGAGGAGGTAAGGAAGTGAGAACTAGGGAGGGAGAGGGAAACCAAATCTAATATATAGCTATTGCTGCCTCATACATATTTATATATATATATATTTTTAGATATGAAACCAACAATCTTCCTGAAGAAGTGGCATTATAAGTCCACGAAACGCGTCGGAGTTTTGAAGTTTCGATCACAATATATTAATTTTACATCGTTGCAACATGGTTTTATCCGTGGTGATTTCATCTAACCACTCTAACATCTGCAAATGAATTTTTACTAACACTGGATCTGAGCAATCCCTATCATTTTATGCAATACTTTTGAGTTTTTATCTTATTGATTTATGACTATGTGTACAATTGCTGACATCAATAAATGCATTTGTTACTCTGATAGATTGTCTATGTCTCTCAGTCCCGACCTTCCTTCTTGATGTTACTGAATAGGGATGGAGACGCATGGCTATTCCCACCACGCGACTCATTTAAAGTCCCACAACCTCCCCTCCCTTGCTTAAATACTCTGACATACTGCTCTCTGACATACCACACACTGACTGCCCTGAGATACTGCTCGCTGACTGCCCTGGCATACTGCTCGCTGACTGCCCTGGCATACTGCTCGCTGACTGCCCTGACATACCACTCAGTGACTGCTCTGACATACCACTCAGTGACTGCTCTGACATACCACTCAGTGACTGCCCTGACATACCGCTTGCTGACTGCTCTGACATACCGCTTGCTGACTGCTCTGACATACCGCTTGCTGACTGCTCTGACATACCGCTTGCTGACTGCTCTGACATAATGCTTGCTGACTGCTCTGACATACCGCTTGCTGACTGCTCTGACATACCACTTGCTGACTGTCTTGACATACCACTCAGTGATTGCCCTGCACTGATATACCACTCACTGACTGCTCTGACATACTGCTCACTGACTGCCCCGACTTACTACTCACTGGCTGCACTGACATACTGCTCACTGATTGCCCTGTCATTACATACTCCTCAATGACCACTCTACTGCTACATACCATACCCGTCATAGCTCTGCCATATCTTACTGTACTGCACTACATACTTGTTTACTTTTGTAATACTTTAGACCCATAACTATAGCTCTCTTATATACTATATGCTTAATTAAAGTGTGGCTCTAGATAAATGATATGCCTCTTGTAAAACCAATTTTAAATGAATGCCCCACCCCTAATTAAAGTAATTCTCTGCCTACAATGGCTTGCTGAACACAAAGCGAAAAAAAGATGCCCATGGAAACTGTTTAACAACAATATATATAACAACATAACAGAGAAGTTCCCATGGTTGGAGTTCCACTAATATAAAGCAGTCGTATACACGATAAGATTATCGAACGATCTGTCGTCCGATTTTTGGCGCATGCTAGTCTGATGTGGAAAGTGAAGAGGTTATTTTCATACGAATTTTCCCGTACGACAGAATTCTTCTTCAGAAGTGATGTCATGTGTTGGATTGCTTTGTATGTGTTCTTTCGTCTCTGAGCATGCCTAGTCTTGCTCTTAAGATTTTTCCCCATCGAAATCTGTACTAATGAGATGAAAATCGGACGTTGTATTACGGACAACAAAAATTTTAAAGCCTGCACATCAGGATTTTGTCAGCCGAAAAGTCAGAGTTGGCTGTCGAAAGCACCATACTAACAATCCGAAAATCGGCAGATCGGTCATCGAACGAATTTTCCCTTCAGATTTTTTTATCATGTGTACGGGCCTTAAAATGATTGATGAATAGCAGTCCTCACTTTCACAACCAGATTCAGTTTCTGGAAAATGGAGTCTGTACCGAGTCCTATTAGTTACTGCATTTTGCATACTGTTCATGGCCTTGCTGAATAAGTAAGAAACATTTTTAAAGGGTTCCTGTGAAGTTTATACCAGAGAGGAATCACAGGCTATCACTGTATTCCGACCTCAGAAGAACCTTTCCTCACCTTCTGGTACTTGTGCTGATTTTGGTTAATTACCTTTGCATAGACGAATTCCCCTTTTAAAGCGGAGTTCCACCCTGGAATTTTTTTTTTTTTTTTTTAAATACCCCCGGGACAGTCAGGGCGAGTGCATTCCACAATGGCTAGCCTCTGATCTGTCCAGGGTTGCACTTACCTGTTAGGACAAATACTTACCTTGAAAGTCTTGTCCAGCGCTGCCATCTCAGATGTGGGCAGCTTGAAGCCAGCGTGATCCTCTTCGGCGTCCCCTTCCGCCTTCTTCGGTCCCACGATGCCCTGCGCCGGCCCGCCGTCACTTCCGGGTCGCGCGCGTCATCCCTCCACAGCTTCTGGGCATGCACAGAAGCTGTTTAGAAGGGGATGACGCGCGCGGCCCGGAACTGACGTCGGGGCCGGTGCAGGCGCAATGATTCCTGGGAGCGATGACGTTCAGCTCCCAGGAATCATTGCAGAGCCAGGAAGTGACGACGGGCCGCGGCCGAGGAAGGAGGAAGAAGGAAGTAAGGTAAGTATATATTTTCTTCGCTACGAGGTAAGTAAAAAAAAAAATGCGATTATCCATTTGTTTTTCAGGTGACCCGGAGCGAGAAGATGGAGGTAAGTATATAAAATTAGGGTGAAATTCCCCTTTTAAGTACAGTGGCCACATTTCTAGCAAGTCAAAGGTAATCAGAAGGGCAGAAAAATCTCTGCTACAGGGGAGGTTTTGAAGACAGAAACACAGAGGGACTATTTACACGGTTGACTGGGTTAAACCTACAAAACTCTAGATGTAGACCACTTCCAACACACTGCAGCTGAATTATTCCAACACAAACGTAACCAAACACCAATGAAAACTGACCACAGAATTAAAAAGTGGTTTAGCAGGAACCCTGCCTGCAGGCGTAGTTTATGGGAGTCAGTGTAGGGATTTCAGAATATTTACAAAGTCACTCTAAATCTAAAAAAATAAGACTCTATTAATCATGAGAAGAGGAAAGATGACAAGGTACCCATAGTAAATATTACAAATTATTAGACCCTGTTATAGTTTGCTGGGTAGAAGTCCCTTATGTGTGACAATTTAAGACTGTAGTGTAATGCCTCGTACACACGTGCAGATCGTCGGCCGTCTTTTGTCCCCGGGCTGTCGTGTCTGTTGAAAAGTGCAAAAGACTGCAGAAGTGATGTCATGTGATGGTTAACTTTCCCTGTGTTTTTTCTTTTCTGAGCATGCCCAGTCTTGCAAATCTGCTGTCTGTCGGCTGAATTCTGTATTGACTGGCAAACAATCGGCCGCTCTGGTGTCGGCATACAAAAATTTTAATGCTTGCACCACAGATCCTTTTCGGCCGAAAGTGCGCTGTCGGCTGTCGGAAGCATCATACTAACAAGCCGAAAATCGGCCGATCGGTCGTCGGCCGAATCTTTTCGGCCGACAATCTGCACGTGTCTACGGGGCATTTTTGTGAAGTGAAGTGTTGTGTAGCACAAGAAGGCACATAGGGATAATTAACAAATGTTGAAGCTTAACATTATACTTTAGGACAGGGGTGTCCAACATGTGGCCCAAGACAGCTTTGAATGAGGCCCAACACAAAATCAAACTTTTTTTTTGTGGTAAAATGCATTCACACTTATTGAACACATGCAGCTATAGAATAATTTGACAGTTTCTCTTTACTGGACTTTTAGGCTGGGTTCACACTTCTGTACAGAGCGGCTCCCAGCAGGGGTTTACCATTTCAGGTCCGATTTCAGTCCAAAAATTTGGCTGAATTCGGACCTGAAATGGACCAGAAGATGCACAGGACTCCTGTGCAATTTGCTCCGCAGCCGTCCTGGAGCTGTGTGAACTGGCTTTATTGAGAGCCAATCACAAGTTCCTGACATTCAAATTGGATGCGGGCAAACGCACATCTAATTAACAATAGTGTGAAACCAGCCTCCTAGGTTTTATCTTCCCAAAGACAAAATATCCCACTCTTCACAAACATCCGTTATTTATATCACCACTTTTTGGCAGCATGAGCTAAGAAAATAAAGGATGGCTGGACTTCCCATACGATGAAATAAGAATTTATTGAGGAGATATAAAAGCAAGCACGGATGATACAAGGCATATAGCAGGGGACAAAAGGGTGATGCGTTTCACACGACTTGGGTGCTTCGTCAGTAAGCACACAAGTCGTGTGTAACACGCCACCCTTTTTTGTCCCCTGCTGTATGGCTTCTATCATCTTTGCTTGCTTTTATATATCCTCAATAAATTCAAATTGCATCGTATGGGAAGTTCAGCCATCCTTCATTTTCTTCGCTCATGATTTTCTGCAGCAGTGGCAGGACGTGCACCAATTTCCATAAGCTTGTTCATTTCAGCCCAGCAGACCCACCTGGAGCAGCGGTATTTGTGTTTGGTGCATGAAGTTTTTGGCAGCACCTATCTTTGTGAGCAAATATCTTGAAGGATGAAGCACACAAAGAGCAAAATTAGAACCAAAATATTTGATGAGGACCTTAAAAATTCATTGAGAATTGCTATTACACCCATAGAACCAGATATTGATGTATTAGTTTATCCAAAACAGTGTTAAATATCGCACTAGATTTATTCTGCCCTCTTTTTAATTTTATATAAAAAAAAATTAATATGACGATTTGTTACTTAGGTACATTATTTATATCAGTGATCACTAACTTGCAATCTGCTCGACTTTTTCTGCTCATCAGCTATCCTTATTGTTAGTATATTTTATGTGTGCCCAATACAATTCTTCTTCTTCCAATTTGGCCCAGGAAGGTCAAAAGGTTGGACACCCCTGCTTTAAGACCTCTTTGGTTGGCTGATACTCATATACAGGATTACAAAAAAATCAATACATTTAACATTGAGCTTTTTAAACCCTTCAGTTCCATTCAAGACCCCTAGCATGTCTGATTATGAGAAATGTAAAATTGCTGTGCAGAACAGGACAGCGCAGGGTAAAAATAGGACAACACAGGATTCGCTGGGCTTGTATATATGTTTATCCTGCATAAATGAATATCAAAGGAAGCGGAGTATGAAAAATAAAATTAATGGGCAGGGGTGAATTTTCTCATGAAGTGCCGGGTTAACTCTATAGCAATGTCAGACATTGCATGTGATTCGTACTGCACTGCTATGCAAATTACATGCGATGTCTGTGCGATGCAAATTCAGCCATACAGATTGCAATCTGATTCCTGTTCGAATTGACAGTTTGCACTGTGATATGCAAACTGATCTGGGGGTGTCATTACCTTTGTATTGACACTCCCAGCAGTTCGCATATGGCAGTGTGAACTGCCTGAGTCGGGTGCGATGTGGGAACCCGCAGTGGATTTGCAGGGTTCTTGCATCGCACCAATGTGAACCGGGGCTAAGGCTCTCTTCACACTTGTAAATGGGGCTAAGGCTCTCTTCACACTTGTAAATGTTTGGATACATACATTCATGCTAACACATTAAGGCATGCTTGCCACAATGCAAGGTATTTGGAAGGATTGGGAAACAGCTTTCCACAATGCAAGGTATACGTTCATTCTTAAAGGGGTAAAGCAATGCACCAGCCTTCAGTGCACCACAATGTATAGATATGAATGCACTAGGTGCTGTGGCATGCTGCACTGGACAAAAACATTGATTTTTTTTTTTTATCTAAAGGAAATCTGTCCGGATATAAAAAAAGAGAGTTTTTAACATTTTCTAGCTAAAACAAAAAATATGTTTTTCTAGATAAACTTTACATTCTGGTCCTGATCCTGTGCTGCTTATACAGTACTTACCTACCCTTCCCTCCTCTGCCACTTTATTAATCTGCAGGCGAGAAACCCCACATAACAGTGCTGATGGATGTTTTAAAAGGATCTCGCAGAAGAGAAGTAAAGTAATTCCTGATCCTTTTTGAAGGTGCATGCTGTAGGCAGGGCTGGCCCAAGACATTGTGCTGCCTGGGTCCAAGAATGAAAAACTGCCCCCTACCCCAATAAAAAAATCACGGCCAACAAAAGGCCCCCATATCCATTATTTCATATAAATATAACCTTTAGAAAATATTATGTATACTATTATCATCTTCCATAACTCGCTACCGGACTGGTCCACCAAACACCCACTGTCCGTCCTCAGTCCTCCTGTCACTCCTGTGTCTGTAGTGCCTACTGTCCTAGAAGATCCAGCCTGCCCTGCGTGAGATGGATTGCTCTGATGTCTGACGTCATTGCGCACACCACAATCACGTGAGGGACATTCCCAGGAGGAGACACTCTGCCTCCTCATACTCATCAGTTTGCACTACGGGCGGCAGTATAAGATGGGAAAATGCCGCTCGTAACATGCCGCAAACTGATGACACAAAAAACTGCTGTAAAAAAAAAATTGTGGGAGTCAATTTGCTGCCCCTCTCCAAGTGCTGCCTGGGTCCAATGGACCCAGTGGGACCCATGGTAGGGCCGGCCCTGGCTGTAGGGAGAGTCACTGACCTGGAACAAATGTGCATATCAGGTGTCAGGACACTAAGTAATGGATAAGGATGGCAGCCCCAATAAAGGCATTCGATATGTATCAAAAACAAGTCAGCATTGGAAAATCTCCTTTTATTATGGCTGGGTCCCTGCTAGGAAGATAAAACTTCAAAATTTGTCCTGATGATCATTGTCACCATAATAGACCATTGTCACCATAATGGACTGTAATGGGAAATACAAAAAGTTACCACTGTAACCATAAAAGGGGGTGAGGGTACAATTTCCAATGGTTGCACCTGTTTTAATGGAAAATAACTAAGGCAGAATTTCCCCTTTACTTCGTACAGATTTCCTCTTAATTCCTGTTGCATCTCTGGAAGGGAATTAGAAATGGGAAATGTGACATTGAGAGAAATAAAGAAACTGATAAGAGGTTTTACCCTTTCCTACTCTATCCAGAATTAAAAAAAAATGTTTTTATGCTATATGTGGGGTTTCTCACCTGCAGATGAACTTTAAACACATGAACCTGCACTTTAAACACATGAACCTTTGCATTGCCCATGCTTTAACAGGACAGACAGTATACATTTAATTGTGGATATTCAGTACTATAAATCAGTGGTCCTCAACCCTGGCCTACAGGGCCCACTAACAGGCCAGATTTGCAAGATAACTGAAATAAATCCCAGGTGATATCATTTGCTGCTCAGTGATTGCAGTACTCTAGTCTGCATCTCCCCAAGGTAATACCTAAAATCTGGCCTGTTAGTGGGCCCTGAGGACCGGAGTTGAGGACCACTGCTATAAATGGCCATCATAAGTGGCATTTTAGGCTTTATTTTTTAGGATTATTTTAGGGTCCCTTTAGACCTATGTGTTGTGGTAATGCAGGGTAAAAAGATGTTTGTAGCCGTGTAGCTATTTATATAGAATGGCACCTAAATGCACAAATAAAGTAGGTGCCAGTGGACCACACTGACGAAAGTGTGCCATGACTGTGTGTTTTTTTTTTCAGCCTCTTGTAGTCTCCATTGCAAGCCTGTGTGACAGGGTAACAACACAGGAGCGCCATTTGAACATGGGGACATAGAGTTGTCACCTTATAACAGGAAGTGTGTGAACAAGGACGCTTATGGCAAGATTACATATACATGTTTCTAGCTTAAAGTTCACCTTCAATGAACAGAAAATACTGAAAGCAGACTGCCCATTTCCATCCATTCTATATTGTGCCCTATAGAGGCAATTACAAATTTAGGTGCTTAGCAGCTAATTTTATGGTTATCCACTGAGTTTCTAGGTGCCATTAGAGTAGATTTAGCTTGTGTGTGTTTTTGTGGGGGAGATGGGTGCAGGTTGAGGGTTTGAAACTCATGGAAGATTGTTAAATTCTGAGTTTTGCCAGAATATTTTCAGGAAATCTGTTTCTAATTTCTATTTATGTAAAATCTTTAATGGCTTATTCAGTTGTGGTGCGTTAACATTCATTATGTTGCATGTTAAACTAACTCGAATAGGCTGCTAACACTAAAATGAAAGGAAAATCAGACATATACCGTTGTTTTAAATGGAGCACACTACAATACACAGTACTGCATTACCATGTGATATGGTGTCCTGCCTTAATGTGTTAGGGGTGTCATTGAAAATAACTTGCATCACAGAGCACTTATGTGTATGCGGTGCATTGCTGTGTATTATCACAATGTATCATAATGCATTGACCTTTAAGGCTCCATGTACACATTGTAAATGGCCGTTTAGGAGCAGTTGGGCGGTTTTCCTTTTTAGAAGCCCCTGAACCCATCTACATTTTATCTTATCTGTCCATGTACACAGGGTCGTTTGCAGTCATTTGCAGGCAGTTGAGTTCAGGGAAGTTTTTTTGGAACGCAACTATTTGCGTTTGAACGTGTGCTTCCCGGCGTTTGAAACGCAGCTGAACATGACTAAACGTGACAGAACGTGATGAACATACGTTCAGCCACGTGATACGTTTTTTCCTGCCTCCATTCAAAATCAATGGTTCCCTATGGGAGCCTATTGATTTGAATGGAAGTCGCACCGCAAGTCGGATGATCCAACTTGCGGCGGCGACTTGCGCTATGAGAATCTTAAGGGGGAACTCCACGCCAAAAATGGGAAAAAAATGGCGTGGGGGTCCCCCCAGGTTCCAAACCAGGCCTTCGGGTCCGGCATGGAATTTGAGGGTAGCCCCACGCCGAAAAAACGGCGTGGGGTCCCCCCAAAATCCATACCAGACCCTTATACGAGCATGCAGCCCGGTAGGGCAGGAAGGGGGAGGGGATGAGCAAGCGGCCCCACCCCCCCTGGACCATACCAGGCCACATGCCCACAACATGGGGGGGTGTTGGTGCTTTGGGGCAGCTCTGCACCCCCCACCTCAAAGCACCTTGCCCCCATGTTGATGACAAGGGCCTCTTCCCCACAACCCTGGCTGGTGGTTGTGGGGGTCTGTGGGCAGGGGGCTCATCAGAATCTGGAAGCCCCCTTTAACAAGGGGGTCCCCCAGATCCCGGACCCCCTCCCTATGTGAATCGGTATGGGCTTCTTCTTTCTTTCCTTCTTTCGTCTTTCCTTCTTTCTTCTTCTTTCGTCTTTCCTTCTTTCTTCTTCTTTCGTCTTTCCTTCTTTCTTCTTCTTTCGTCTTTCCTTCTTTCTTCTTCTTTCGTCTTTCCTTCTTTCGTCTTTCCTTCTTTCTTCTTCTTTCGTCTTTCCTTCTTTCGTCTTCCCTTTCTTTCCTTCTTTCGTCTTCCCTTTCTTTCCTTCTTTCGTCTTCCCTTTCTTTCCTTCTTTCGTCTTCCCTTTTTCCCTTTCCCCCCCCCGCGCTTCCCCCCCTTTCCCCCTTTTTTTCTCCCCTTTCCCCCCTTTTTTTTCTCCCCTTTCCCCCCTTTTTTTTCCTCCCCTTTCCCCCCTTTTTTTTCTCCCCTTTCCCCCCTTTTTTTTCTCCCCTTCCCCCCCCTTTTTTTCTCCCCTTCCCCCCCCCTTTTTTTTTTTCCGCGGGAGGCCACGCCCACAATTATTATATAACAAGCTGCAGAGACCGGAATAATCACCGGAGACATCGTCAGAGGAGGACCAGAAGACGAAGACCAGAGGAGGCATAAGAGCAGAAGACCAGAGGAGGCAAAAGAGCAGAAGACCGGAGAGGGAGAAGACCAGATGAAGATTTTTTAATAAACTTTCCAAAACGTCTCCTGTCGTTATTTACACACACTGCCTTTTATGGGGTGAATGGGTAGGGGTACAGTGTACCCCATACCCATTCACATAGGGAGGGGGTCCGGGTGGCCTGGTATGGTCAGGGGGGGGGCCGCTCGCTCGTCCCCTCCCCCTTCCTGCCCTACCGGGCTGCATGCTCGGATAAGGGTCTGGTATGGATTTTGGGGGGGGACCCCACGCCTTTTTTCGGTGTGGGGCTACCCTCAAATTCCATGCCGGACCCGAAGGGCCTGGTTTGGAACCTGGGGTGGACCCCCCACGCCGTTTTTTTTCCCCATTTTTGGCGTGGAGCTCCCCCTTAAGATTCTCACAGCGCAAGTCGCCGCTGCAAGTCGGATCATCCTGGTGCGACTTCCATTCAAATCAATAGGCTCCCATAGGGAACCATTGATTTTGAATGGAGGCAGAAAAAAACGCTGCTAAAAGCAACGTGGCCAAACGTGCAATAACGCCAATGGAAAAAGCTACTGAAAGCACGTTTGACAGCTGCTTTTTCCCGGCGTCAGAACTGGCTTTGCAGCACGTTTTTTCTAACGTCCCATGTACATGGAGCCTAAACATTTTATATAGAGTGCACCCATAACACAAGAATCACATAAATGTGTATGTTTCTAAAGAAAAATTATAGCTAAAGCTGCTTACTTCAAGACTGACTCTCTGTAATTGAAACTTTATTCCACCCTATTTGAAAAGGCAAATAGGAATAGAGAGGTGAGTCAATGTGATCTGTTGCAAAGAAGCAGTTTTTTGAAGTTTCTTGTCAAAATTGTTGTACATGACTACATTAGTGTAAGAAGTGTGGGACTCCACTGGCAGCGCTAGCTGAGGCCATTGTCTACACTTGCATAGACTGGGCTGGGTGAGAGGCATCCCACACTTCTTACACATATGCTGGCACATCTTGATAAGTGAATGGACTCCAGTCCCCCCATCCCTGAGTCCCAGCCGGCATGATATTATAGCTCAGACTTGGACACGTTTTTCCAGGTCGCAATGATTACATTAGTGTTCATTGCTACAAATCGCTCTCTTCCAGTGATCTGTGGGTAAACCATAGAGGTGAATGCAGGGCGATTGTTGCTCTCAATCCTGTCCCCGACATGAAACATTGCAAAAACTCATGAGATACAATTCACTGTAAAATTAGAAAATGTTTGATTCTATTGAAAATAACTATGATTTCTGCTGGCAAATAAACCGCCTGTCTGACATGGTCCTAAATGTGGCCCCAAGCATTGCTGATGAACTTTGGAAAACAATAACTTCTGTTTCACTGCAAAGATTACACGTTAAATAATTTTTTAATGTGGCTTCAAATCATTTTCAATGTTTTTACTGCTTTTCTAATTGCAGAGAATATGAAGACCAAGCAGCCAAAACATAATTAATCATAATAGCTTTGGCCTTGCTATGCAGATAAAAGGCCTGTAGGAGTTTATTTGAGTAGTGACAAGAAGTTTATTATTTTGGGAGGTAATGAGCAAAATAGGTTGATGGTCTCCTGTGTTAGAAAGATACAAAAAATAGAGTCCCGTGGGCAGGGCCGGTGCTCCCGCTAGGCAAACTAGGCAGTCGCCTAGGGCGCACTGCCGCCTAGGGCGCAGCCAAGGCTCTTCAGCTTTAATCACTCACTGAGGAGGAGGGGGGAGATTAACCGTCACTCAATCTGCCTCCTCTCCTCCACCATCCCGGGGATCTGAGCGGGGTATGTCCAGGGCCGGTTCTAGACCGTGTGTCGATGTTCAGCAGCACTGTCAGCTCTCTGCCTGCCTCCCTGGGCAATTTGCAGCCATTGGAGGAGCAGCCGGGCGGGTGGCATTGTGGGCAGGGACAGCCGGGAACTTCGGGAAGGATCCACCCAGGGTACACGCCGGGCCACTTGTCCAGATGGAGCCCAAAGCTAAGCTGCTCCGAGTCCTGCAACCCTCCCTGCTCACACAGCTTCTCTGTGGCCGCTGTCGGCCGCCTATTTAGTTCATGGGCGGCGGGGCTGAACACAGACATCAGCTGACCTGTGGGAAGCTGTGCCTCACAGCCAGTAGGAGATCCCATCTTGGGACAGGTGACACAGGCTGCTGCCTGACACGTGGAAGGAGCCAGGAAAAAGTGCCAGTAATGTTATCCCCCAAGGTAAGAACCTCCCTCTCCTGTCCACCTGGCTGCATCCCCCCTCCACTCCACCTGGCTGCATCCCCCCTCCTCTCCACCTGGCTGCATCCCCCCTCCTCTCCACCTGGCTGCATCCCCCCCTCCTCTCCACCTGGCTGCTGCATCCCCCACCTCTCCACCTGGCTGCTGCATCCCCCTCCTCTCCACCCGGCTGCATCCCCCCTCCTCTCCACCTGGCTGCATTCCCCCTCCTCTCCACCTGGCTGCATCCCCCATGGCCCCACCTCTCCTCTCCACCTGGCTGCACCCCCTCCTCTCCACCTGGCTGCATCCCCCACCTCTCCACCTGGCTGCTGCATCCCCCTCCTCTCCACCCAGCGGCATCCCCCCTCCTCTCCACCCAGCTGCATCCCCCCTCCTCTCCACCCAGCTGCATCCCCCCTCCTCTCCACCTGGCTGCATCCCCCATGGCCCCTCCTCTCCTCTCCACCTGGCTGCACCCCCTCCTCTCCACCTGGATGCATCCCCCACGGCCCCTCCTCTCCACCTGGCTGCATCCCCCCTCCTCTCCACCTGGCTGCATCCCCCCTCCTCTCCACCTGGCTGCATCCCCCCTTCTCTCCACCTGGCTGCATTCCCCCTCCTCTCCACCTGGCTGCTTCCCCCCTCTTCTCCACCTGGCTGCATCCCCCCTCCTCTCCACCTGGCTGCACTCCCCCCTCCTCTCCATTTGGCTGCACTCCCCCCCCTCCTGTCCCCCTCCACCTGGCTGCACCTCCCCCCCTCTCCTGTCCACCTGGCTGCATCTCCCCCCCTCTCCTCTCCACCTGGCTGAACCCCCCTCTCCTGTACACCGGTCTCCTCCTACCTGGCTGCACCCCCTCTCCTGTCCACCTGGCTTTGTCCTTCCCCCCCACCTAGCTGCACCCCCTCTCCTGTCCACATCTCCACCTGGCTGCACCCCCACTCTCCTGTTCATCTGGCTCTGTCCTCCCACCACCTGGCTACACCCCCCCCTCTCCTGTCCACCAGTCTCCTTCCACCTGGCTACACCCCCTCCACTCCTGCCCAACTGGCTGAATCCCCTCCCCCCTCCTGTCCACCTGGATGTCCCCCTCCCATCCACCTGGCTCTGCCCTCCCACTACCTGGCTGCACCTCCCCTCTCCTGTCCACCTGGTTCCATCCTTCCCCCACCTGGCTGCACCCCCTTCTCCTGTCCACTGGTTTCCTGCCACCTTGCTGCACCCCCTCTCCTGTCCACTGGTCTCTGTCCTACTCCCCCCCCCCCACCTGGCTGCACCCCTCTCTCCTGTCCACCGGTCTCCTCCCACCTGGCTGCACCCCCCTCATCTCCTGTCCAACTGGCTGAATGCCCCTCTCCTCCTGGCTCTGCCCTCCCACTACTTGGCTGCACCCCCCTCTCCTGTCCATCTGGCTGCATCCCCCCCCCCACCTGACTCCATCCATCCCCCACCTGGCTGCACTCTCTTCTCCTGTCCACCCGTCCCCTTCCACCTGGCTGCATCCCCTCCTTTCCTGTCCACCTGGCTGCATCCCCTCCTCCACCTGGCTGCACCTCCCATCTCCTGTCCACCTCCCACCCCCCAGCTGCACCCCCTCTCCTGTCCACTGGTCTCCTCTCACCTGACTGCACCCCCTCCTCTCCTGTCAACCTGGCTGCATTCCCCCCTCTCCTGTCCACCTGGCTCTGCCCTCCCTATACCTGGCTGCATCCCCCCCTCTCCTGTCCACCTGGCTCTGCCCTCCCTATACCTGGCTGCATCCCCACCCTCTCCTGTCCACCTGGCTGCATTCCCCCTCCTCCTGGCTGCATCCCCCCTCTCCTGTCCACCTGTTTCTGTCCTCCCCCTACCTGGCTGTACCCTCCTCTATCCTGTCCACCTGGCACCCTCCTGTCCCCTGGAAAGGATGGCAGACATCCATCCGCTGAGCCTCCCTCGTCAGCAAAGACCAGGAAGTGATGTGTATGATGTCACTTACTGGGACGGCACTGCCATTCTACAGGAGCTGTGCTTAGGGAAGCAGCTGATGAAACACCATCTGTGTTCCATCAGCTGTAGCCCGGTACAGAGAAGACATCCAGGGTCTAATAGACCCTGAATGTCTGATAAAGAGTACCTGTCACCTATATGCTATCACATAGGGGGCTATTGGTCCCCTTTGTAATGGCAATAAAAGTTGTGTAAAAAAAAAAAAAAAAAAAAAAAAGAATATCAAATTTATAAAAAGTTTTAAACATTTAAAGACACAGAAAAAAAACTAAACTATGTGATTGCTCTACACATGTTATGTATCCCTGCGCTTGCCAGAGTGAGAGCAATAATTCTAGCATCAGGACTACTGCATAAGACTAATCTTTTGATCTTTTGAAACGTTGCCTATAAATAAAATATAGGGACCTGAAGTTTTTCACTGTTTCATGGGTACACACATGCAAAGCCCCTATAGGTCATCAGTTTAGTGTATTGCAGGAGTTCTGGTGCTAGAATTATTGAATTCATTTTGATTTCTTTTTTTTTTTTTTTTTGGGGGGGGGGGGGGGGGCGCAAGTAGCTGGTCTTGCCTAGGGCGCAAAATAGTCTAGCACCGGCCCTGCCCGTGGGATACCAATAGTCATAAAAATAATGAGAATTCACACTGGTGAAACCCCTGTATTATGTGACACAATGGGAAAGATCTTACAATTAGGTGCTTCAAAAAATGGACTAAAATAGGAGAAAGAGATGCAGGCGCAGGAAGTCGGGAACTATATTTTGGCTATAGGTAGCTTTCACTGTGATTATGTTCTTATGAGGAATTATTATCCTCAATGCCTCAAGTATGTCTCAAGTGTCTTAATTAAAAAATAACAAACAAAAGCAGCCATTTAGCATGGGAGAATAAGGGGCAACTATACCTGTGAACCACTTTGCTTTTGACAAGAGGGCCTCCATCAAGGGAACCTGTACTGAGAGAAATGTGGAAACTGCCATTAATTATCCTATGAAAATGCTTGTAGATTGACTCTGGTTTCAGTACTTTAAAGAGGAACTTTGCTCTGCCTAACCCTCCAAAAAATGAATAGCTTAGTTAATGGACCATGGATTCCAGCATTGTCTTTGGTTAATCATTCACAGGCATGCTGTGAGTCTCTGCCAGTTCTAAAGGACCTGACAGTGATGCCCGCACCATGTGTGTATACGCCCGCATGCACACACATTAGGGTTGGATCTAGCCTGCCTGATCCAGGGGTTCAGTAAAAAAAAAAAGTCAGCATACTGTCAACACGCTTTTATTTTATTATCTATATCAGAATTCCCCCCCATCACGTTAGATAGAGCATCCCCTTCACATTAGAGTCCACTCTTCATATCAGAGCTCCCCCATTACATCAGAGCCAGTTCCCACTATGTCAATGTTGTTCCTTTCATGTTAGAGTCCAACTTTGTTGACATTCCTGTCAGCCCCCGTGACATCAGAGTCAGCCCCCTTCACAATGAGTCCTCCCTTCAAATATTCAGTGCAGCTGCAACATTACTGCAGGAGGCAGAGGAGGTCTGCGTGGAAGCAGGACTTCCATCCTCTTCTAAATTCTCACTTTGGTTTAAAATCATTTGTTTTATTGATTTGCTATCACCATAGCAATGAATTGCATCATGCATCATGGTCCGCCACCTGCACCATGGAAATTAATGATGCAATGCGGCAGATAGGGTCAAAACACTGTGCAGCCATGCGGAGGCTATGCACTGCACCCCAGCCCATCTACTTCCTGATACCAACATTACTAGTCCTAGACTGGCATGACTAAAATCTGGGGGGGGGGGGGGGCACAACCCACTCAAGCAACCACCCAGACCTGGCCCTGCATGAAAACATCATAATAATAAAATGTTGCAATAAAACCATCCGCAGTGAAATTTCTATCTAGCACCCCCCTAGGTAGGTGCTAGGAAAACACATTTGGTGGCTCTGTTCTGCTTATCAGGAGAGCCAGATCTGTTAGTTTAGCCTGTCGCATGTTCCCAGGTGTGATTTATTGGGTCTAAGGGCTCTTTCACACGGGCGGTCCGATCAGATCCGCCTGTCAGTTTTTTAGGCGGATCTGATCGGATCCTCCATGCAGCTCTATGGGGCAGTGGGTGTCAGCGGAGGTCACCTCCGCTGACACCCGCTGCCATCCGCATCCGATCCTGTGCTGAAATCTGGACGTATGGAAACCCTATTTTTCCATCCGTTCAGTAATCGGAGCGAAGCGGATCTGATGAGAGCGGACAATCAGTCCGCTCTCATCTGATCCCCCATAGAGGGCAGCGGGTGCTGAGACACCTCCCTCTCCGCTCCTCAAGCGGAGACGGAGCTGTCATCCGCCCGGCTCAGCGGGGATCGCG
Organism: Pelophylax lessonae; assembly: GCF_965119305.1. Lineage (NCBI taxonomy): Eukaryota > Metazoa > Chordata > Amphibia > Anura > Ranidae > Pelophylax > Pelophylax lessonae. The sequence continues at coordinate 738,091,004 of NC_138768.1, forward strand.
GATTGATCCCCGCTGAGCAACACGGATCTGCCTGCGGAGGCGGACCGTGTGAAAGAAGCCTAAGGGAGTCTCCCCACTGTATCCAATAAGGGAGCTTGTTGGACAATGGAGGAAACCTAGCCAGTAGCACACCAGGGTTTACGGCTGTCTCAGTGGGTGGGCATTGCTTCAATGCATCCTGGGATTGGCTATAAATCTGGAAAGAGCATGTGACAGGTTGTCTTTTGGCGGGAGCAAAGTCCCAGGAGGAGGTGGACGGCTGTCTCTCCTCCTGCTGATGTGAGGAAGGTGGTTCAGGCAGTCGGCCTGTTGAACCAGGTGTGGAGCTGGGCGGCAGAGGATCCAGTGTGCTGACCAGTGGAGCTGTTGGGCAGAAGACTTTGGGAAAAACAGTATTGTGGGTACTGATTACTCTGCTCAAGGGTCTGCCTAGGTTCAGAGAAGTCAGGGGATCAAGGAGCCAGTTCACACAGAGTGTTACAGGAAAGGGGGTGCCAAGTAGTTAACCCTGAATATTAGGGATAAAGGGGGTGCCAGGAAGGACCCTGAAGTTGTTCAGCAGTACAGTCTACCTCAGAGTACAGCTTACCTCAGGATACAGCTTACCTCAGGAAGCTCTATTACTTCATTCACAGCCAAGGGCAAAGTGAAGCAGCGGCCTAGCCGTGACTAGTTCTATTCAGCGTTACTCAGCATTATGCAGTGTTAACCTGCGCTATTCAGCTCTATTCAAGTTGTCCCAGCCTATTGTGCATAGTTCTTTAAGTTGGAATATCCCACTTATTCCCTTCTCCTATCCAAGTTCCATTTAAAACCTAAAAACCAAAGATACTGGACTGTTTCTTGTCTGAGGTAAATCACTTGGAAAAATGCCTAATTGTCATGCTGTTGCCAATGGTATCCCAGGGGAACCCGTAACCAGCAGCTCCCAAGGAAGTAGTGCTACATGTAAAAAACTCGAAAAGCATCAAAATAACTTTTTTTTAAAAATATACAGACAGACAGCTCTGGGTGAGAGGCGAGTCGTGAGGAAGAAGAGAGGAGATGTTGCTTAAACTGGCAACAGAGTAGCTTGACAGATGGATCTCCTTCTTGTTGGCCTGCCCATGTGATGTAGTTGTGGAACTGGGCTTTTTGGTTCCTCTAATTGCGTATTAATAGGAGCTGGATCAGATTTAAAATGTCCATTCTCCAATTTCTTGTCCTTGTTCTCTGGCTTCTGGTGCCTGCTGACATGCTAGATTAACCTTTGTAGTAAGAGCAATTATTGGAGGTTAGTGTCTGGGGGACAGTGGAGCACACCCAACCACAGGGAAAATGTTTGCAATATCCGACTTTGTTCAATTACATTAAGTATATGATTTTTTCCTAATAAGTTGTTTTAATGTTTTTGAGTTACATACTGTATGCTTATTCATATTTTCCTGTGGTTGGCTTTATTGCAACATTTTAATATTATGATGTTTTCAGATTTTACTCTAGTTTCTTAGCAAAGTACGTTTTACATATAAAACTAAAAATGTGCAATGTCTTACATTTGGTTTACTTAGGAAGCCACAACCTGAGTAGAAAGGCCTTTTCCCCATTCGTATGCTGCAGGGAAGAGCCCCTGTACTACACTACCCACTGATATCTCCAGCTAGCAAAGCTTGCTCTCTATCCAAATTGGAGAGTTTTAGCTCCAACTCAACAGAGAACAAGTCAAAACCCCATTAGAAAGATCACTTTTGCACAGGGAGCTAGAATTCTTCTTGACGGCATGCTGGCAGGGGGAGAGGCTTTTCTAATAGGACTGTGGCTGTTTACTAAAGAAAAAAAATTGTCAGAGGGACCTAGGTTCCTACAGAGGTTGGTAGGGGTTCCTTGAGCAGTGAGCAGTAGTTTATTAATCTTCTGTCTACACTGAATGCCAGTGTAAGGGGACATATCCCTACTTATGTACCATGAGCTGCAGATATAATCATTTTAATAGGGGTTCTTTATGACCTAAATTATTTCAAGGTTTCCTTTGTAGTAAAAAGATTAATAAAGGGTGCTGTAAGACTTTGTACACTTTTGTATTTAGTCCATTTGAAACTGAAAGTTCTGTTGGGTTTTAAGGTGATCCTAAAGGCTTATTATTATTTTTTAAACTAAAAAACATGTTTTACTTGTTCTGTGCCCCCCCCCTCCTATTCTCAGGTCCCCTGCCAGAACCCTTGGCTCCACCCCTCTGCTGCTTGCTATGGGGGCACGTGCTCGCTCCAAAACCCAAGATTCAAGACACACAGAATGGGACATGGCCCTGCCCCTGCTCCCTTTTTCTGGCTGTGATTGACAGCAACAAGAGCCATTGGCTGTCTCTAAGCCAATGAGGAGGCAGAGAGCCGGGACAGCAGCCACTCTCATGCACATCCCTGGATCAAAATCAGGCTTAGGTAAGTCCTTCGGGGGCTGTCGGGGTAGATGCAATACTGAAAGTTTTAAAAACCTTCAGAACTTACAAATACTTAACGCACTTGGATCCACATATGTGCTTTGATGAATGGTCCCATCAACCAATCTACTCCGGGCTGACAATGGATGCAGGGGTGGGATTGGTTAATGAGGTGCAGCCTAACACTACTAACACATACTGACCTATTAGCGTAAGTGCCAACAAATAAGGTGATCCAACTGAACCCCAGAAAACCTACAAAAGTAGGTTTTGTTGAGGGAAAAAGATATTGCTAGATTTTTTTCAGTTAATTCTTAGTTATCTTTAATCATTCATAGCTGAGCTTGTTTGAATCAGAAAAAGAAGATGACTTTCATTCCTGTAGTTTTGATATTAACACTTGGTTTAGCTACAAAAAAATTGCCAAAATTTGTTCCCCCTAATATTGTGCATCATTGGGTTATGGTATAGAGCTGGATCTAGCCTGTCTGATCTTTGGGTGCAATGTTTTAACACACTTTCAATTTATCTTTGTGGACCATGGTGATTGGGTTGGGCTTCGATGCCTCATTACTGTGGACACCCTGCTGATGCCACTGGTGTTGAAGGGGCAAGACCAAAATCTGGGAGGGCACAGCCCCTGCAGCACTCCCTTAGACCTGGCCCTGAAACACACTGTGTGCATACAGCTCCTGGGATGACCGGGCATACACATGCTGCCAGGGGTGTGACGTCATTCAGGGCGAGGCCGGAATTTAGAAAGTAGAAGTCCCATTGAAGTCTATGGGGCCAAAATCATACCTGCCTGCACCTCTTACAAAAATGCACTTCAGGAAAATTCATAAGTGTGAATTGGCCACAAAGAAAATAATGTTTGATTGTCATGCATTGTTGCGCTTCAGCAAACAAGCAACAAGTCGCACAGGTGTAAATAAAGCCTAAGCCACTACTGCAAACCCAACAAGCATGCAGTTTAGAAAGCTAGAACTAACAATTTTCTTTTAGATCAGTGGCATGGAAAATGTTGAAGACATTTCAGGAGGAGAAATTAGCAATGCAGCCTACATGTGTCTTGTGGTATAGGTTTTATAAACTAAAGTAAATGGTTCTGGTGCACATTTACAGCAGTTTAATTAATGTTCTGTTGCATACTGTATAAACATTTGATTCTCAGGACAGGAAACACTGGATAATTAAACTGCTGAAACCATCATGGCTGCCTGACATTGCTTCTTCACCCTAATTAGGGATGAGTGGAGTCAGAACTATTAGCTTTTAACTTTGCTGGCAAACTCATTTAACGCACTGAACTGGTGGTGGTGGAATGGATGGAAATAGCACAAATCAGTTCACTTCCTATACAGAACTCAACAATGGGCCCCAATCAGTATACAGATCCCCTATGCTACATTATTACCCTAACAAGGATTTACTATTTGTCAGTAAAGTATTCTACGACTTATTGAGCCAGTATTGTTATCCAAGAGGTGTGAAGGAGCACAGCTGCATTCAATAGTGAACAAGCGAGCCTTTGTATTTTAAAGTGATTGTAACCTAAAGTGTTTTTTTTTATGTTTTTCCTCTTTTCGGTGGGCCACCATAGGAAGCAACTTCCTATGGTGGCACACCTGTGGACTCGATCCCAAGCTGCGTTGCCTCTGTCCATATACACGGACACTGCAGCTCAACCCCGCCCCCACTCCCTTGTTACAGGATTTGGTTAACAGCAGCAGTGACTGGCCAATGGCTCCCGTTGCCTCGGCAAAGCCAGTGAGATGGGAAGTGAGGAGAGAGACCCCATGTAGACGGGTGCAGTGCTGGATGAAGTGAGGACTGCATTAAGAAAAAGAAAATGGCTAACATTTGTGGCATATTAGCTCCATTGTAAATTTCCATTCATCAAAAAAATAGGCATTCAGGAGGCTACAGGACTGCCAACTGAATGCCTAACAGTGACTACTTAGCCGCACTCTGAAAGGCTATCTACCATAGCACTACAGCAATACAAACTTGACAGTGGCTCCAATCCAAACTAAAGAAAAAAATGCCTGGGGGATTTTAAGATCTACTGGACCATATGGCGCACCCTGGATTGCCTCTGGGGCAAATCTAGTACATCCTAAAATATCAGTGGTTTTCTGCATGGATTATTGTAACACTATGTTACAATATGTATAATTAGGGCCTCTTTCAGATTGGCATTCCATCATGTCAATCTATCTGTCTGTTTTTCAGGCAGACCTGACCTGAAGGTTCATTCATCCCTAAGGGCAAGCAGGTGTAAACAGTCATTTGTCCGTTTTACACCAGCCTACCTCTGGGTCGGATCGGTTCTGCTAAGGTGGATTGGAAGGTAGTCGGGTGTAAACGGACAGCGGAGTCTATTTACTCCTAGCCACCTATTGAGCAAAGCAGGCTTTGTCCATGTCTGCTCTGCAGATACTAAGCAGACACGTATGTATCATCCACCCGCTCTGCTGACATCAGCAGGGAATCTGTGAACTGATCCCCTGATAATCAGAATGGGATCTCCCCAGTGTGTAAGGGGCCTGTTTCTAACTACAATGTTAAGCCCTGGTTCACACCAGTGTGGCTTTGAAGTCAAGCTACTTTATCGCGACTTCAAAGTCGACTATCAGTGTGATTTCATTGTTCGGCTTGCTGACATCTGTGCAACCTCATTTAACAAATGTCAATGCAAGCCTTACTGAAATCACCCAGAATTAGTGCAGGAACCTTTTTTAAAGTCACTGCCACTTGAGTCTCAGCGATTTAAATTGTTCTATTGCCGCAAATAAGGTGTGACGTGTCATGCAACTTGGAACTGTCAAGTGGCATGACAAGTTGCACTGGTGTGAACCAGGGCTAAAAGTTGCTACATTGTAGTTAGGTGTAACCATAAGAATGCATTCACACTGAAGCGGCACAACTTATGCACGACTTAGGGGGCGACCTGTGAAGTCCCGTGCACCGCGACTTCGGCGCGACTTGCACAGACTTCACATAATGGAAGTCAATGCAAGTCGCCCCGAAGTAGTACAGGACCCTTTTTCTAAGTCGGAGCGACTTGTGTCGCTCCTATTAGAACGGGTCCTGTAGCACTGCATGGATCGCGATTTGTCAGGTTGACAAGTCGCCTGACAAGTCGTGGTAGTGCGAATGGAGCCTCAGGGGCTGCTAATTACAATTCATTTCTTTATACATTATTTAGCTAGACCCAGCCTGAAAGTCCCTAACTCGTCATAGCTAACTCTTTTGTCTTCCTTTTACCCTTAGAAAGAAAAAAAATAAAAAATGTTTTACTATGCTTTAGTTTGTGTAAGAATCCTTTTTTATTTTGTTTTTTAAAATCCCCTTTAGTGTCGGTTCACACTGATCCGACTTGGACCGCGACTCAGTCACGCTCCCATTGTGTAGTACAGGAGCCGTTCTAATAGGAGCGACACAAGTCGCTTCGACTTAGAAAAAGGGTCCTGTACTACTTCGGGGCGACCTGGAGACGACTTGCATTGACATTGATTTTATGAAGTCGTGCAAGTCGCGCTGAAGTCCCGCTGCACGCGACTTCACAGGTCACCCCCTAAGTCGGAGCGACCTAGTGTGAACCGGCACTTATCCTATTTGTAAATACGTTTGCACAGCTTTGTATGAAAAAAAAATATACAAGTGTAGCAGGATTCCCAGCCGTTTTGCTGGATATGGGTCCCCCTGGGTCACCGGGTGCAACAAAAGTACCTTTGTGCATGTTTCTCCAAGTGTGAGCACTGAAACAATGAACAGTCCAGTATCTTTGGGTTTTTAGGTTTATTGAGAACTTGGATGGGGGAAGGGATGAGTGGGATACTCCTCTGGCTCAAATATGCACAATTTGAATGGGACAACTGAAAAATGCCTATTGACGCTGACTTGACGCTGGCTGGATGCCGGTCAACGTCGGTTGGCACTGCTTAACTCTGACTTGCTGTCGGTTAACTCTGAGCTGACTTCTGACACTCCTTTGTGGCACAAAGTCCTCTGTACTGCTCCCTTTAGCCCTCCTGGCTGAGGTCGCTACTTATCAAACAATTTTTAGACTACTACACCAACCAAAGTCATTTTTGACTATTCCTGGGTATGATGGTTTATGTAACATTTGCAAATATTATTCTGTGTGCCTTAAACTGTACCATGGCAAATAAAAGGTGCATAATTCATAAAAGACACAATTTAAAGTGGAAGTAAAGCCTAATACTTAAATTCTCCCCTGCAAACATTAATGTAAGCCTCATGTCTCAAAATGAAAAATCCCAGTTTTTCTACGTTTATTTTTCAGTATTCAGTGTTGTCACATGACTTCAATTCCTCTTCCCTCTGAGTCCAAGAGCAGCAAGTGGGCGTGGTTGCTTTTCCTGTGTAGCCAGTGGGCGTATACATGATGGGAGGAGCTGATCATGGGTTCACGCCCAGTGTTCTTCTCTCATCAGTAAGGATACATTGCACATCCTAATTCATGAGAAAATTAAGAAATAAAAAAGGACAGATCGACACAGGACACGGGCGGGGGTTGGTGCAGTGCACATATAGAGTATAGCTATGCGGGGCTTTGAATGAGGACTACAATAGGAGAAGGAAGCTGAACGCAGGGGGAACTGTCAGTGTAGCTGGAAGTGCTCTGGGGTCTCAGCTCACAGTCTACAATGATCACTATACATTTACGTTACATGATTCTGCCTTGTAGCGTGAGTGTAATGCTTGACAAGCAGAGAACTCCACATGATCCAACATTGTAGTGTGAGTGTGACGCATTACAAGCAGAGAATAACACATGAAACGCAGAGAACTCCCCATGATTCTGACTTGTAGTGTGTAACACAAAGGCTGCAGTATATTGCACTGGATTCCTCCCTGCAGTGTTTGTGTCATGTGTTGGTGTATACAGTGCAGTGTGTGTGTCATGTGTTAGTGTATACAGTGCAGTGTGTGTGTCATTAGTTGGTGTGTACAGTGCAGTGTGTGTGTGTCATGTGTTGGTGTGTACAGTGCAGTGTGTGTGTGTCATGTGTTGGTGTGTACAGTGCAGTGTGTGTGTGTCATGTGTTGGTGTGTACAGTGCAGTGTGTGTGTGTCATGTGTTGGTGTGTACAGTGCAGTGTGTGTGTGTCATGTGTTGGTGTGTACAGTGCAGTGTGTGTGTCATGTGTTGGTGTGTACAGTGCAGTGTGCGTGTCATGTGTTGGTGTGTACAGTGCAGTGTGTGTGTCATGTGTTGGTGTGTACAGGGCAGTGTGTGTGTCATGTGTTGGTGTATACAGTAGAGATAGCCTTGCGGTTCACCCGGCGGTCGGTTTGCGGCAAACTTTGCTTGTTCGCTACCCACCAAATTTTCAGACACATGGCGTCGTTCGTGACGGCCATATTTGTTTACATTGGGGAGAACTTTGACCTGTGACACAGCCGTCAGGTGGAACGGGACAGCCAATTGAAACATTCCAGCACATGGACAGTCCCCCTAACCTATAAATAGCCCCGATCTGGCGGCCATTTCACATTCCGCCTTCTGCCAGTATAGGGAGAGGTCTGCTGTGCTCATTAGGGAGAGTTTGCTAGACACATATAGTGCTGTGAAGATCCACAAAAGTCCTTTTCAGGGCTGGTATTTCGGTATAGGCCTTCTACAGTCTCTTTTGAGGTTAGGGACAGGTATCCAGTGGTTGCTTTAGGGGCAGTTAGAGATCGGCTGCAGTCACAAATCGCTCTGTCAATGTCCACAAAAGTCCTTTCCAGGGCTGGTATTTCGGTATAGGTCTAGTATCTTTTGAGCTTAGGGAGAGGTATCCTGTGGTTGCTGTAGGGACAGTTAGAGATCGGCTGCAGTCACACAGAAATCGCTTTGTCAATGTCCACAAAAGTCATTTAAAATGCTCCAATGTAGTTTTAGGGTCTATTACAGTCTCTTTACTATAGGGGCAGGTATCCTGTGGTTGCTGTAGGGGCAGTTAGAGATTGGCTGCAGTCACACAGAAATCACTTTGTCAATGTCCACAAAAGTCATGTAAAGGGCTGCAAATTTTTTGGTATTGCTGTGCAGTGCACTAAAAAGGGGGTGGGGGAGGGGGGTAATCCACAGTATAATATACTTTGTAGAAAGCATATTATAGTGGATTAGTACTATTATTGTGCACTGTGCAGCATTGTGACAGGTGTGGTGGTGAGACTGATCGTTTCTGCAGCAACACAACACACAGTGACAAAAGCACTTATAATGTATTATAACTGGTGTGATAGACCAATTGCCCCCCCCCCCCCCATGGCACATATTGAAGTGGGGTGTTATCTGAGTAAACTTTTTCAAGTGTATTTGTGTCATGCAACAATATTGCCTAGTTTGCTGAGTGAAGTCTGGTACACACAGAGCCTAATTCACTGGCCAATTTTTTGAACTGGTGTGCTACACCAATGCTCCCCCCAATGCCACATATTGAAGTGGGGTGTTTATTTAACTGTATAAAAATTAAGAGTGTATTTTAGTCCTGCAAAAATTTGGCCTCTCGCTGTGTAAACAGTGCTACACACAGTGACAACAGTTACTGGCCAATTATTTGTAGAACTGGTGTAATAAACCTGTGCCCCCCCCCCCCCCCCCCATGCCACATACTGAATTGAGGTGTTATTCAACAGTATACTTTTCTAAGATTGTATTTTAGTCCTGCAAACATTTGGCCTCTTTTGCTGTGTTAACTCTGCTACACACAGTGACAACAGTTACTGGCCAATTATTTGTAGAACTGACGGACCAGCAGATAGGGAGGAGAGGCAGGCAGAATTTGCATTGCAGAAGAGGTAGAAAGCAGACTGCAAATGTATCAGGAGCGAGCCATCAGCCATGTACAGTCACATCTGGCGCTCCCAGGATGCCGTCACATGGCTCCGCAGTGTGGGCTTTTATTAATCTGTCCGTTGCCGACACCAGTGTTGCCATCTGCAGCCTTTGCAGTCAACGCATAAGTCGCGGTAAGCCCAACACTCACCTAGGAACAATCGCCTTAAGAAGGCACCTGAAATCCCATCACTAAGCCCAGTGGGAGCAAAACTGTCAGAACCCACAAAGCCACACTCCATGCTCTCACCGTCCAGCCTCTTCTCCTTCTCCTCCCCCTTCTCCTGTCTCCTCACAGTTGTCCAACACTCCACCTTCCATGATGCCGTTGTCACGTTTTTCTGGAAAAAGGCAGGCTTCTGTGGCTCAAATGTTGGAGCGTAAAAAAAGGTGTCCGACAGATGTCTGACTACATCGGGTTAATGACCGATGTGGATGCTCTGAGGAGTGATGAACCCCTGGACTATTGGGTGGGCAGGCTTGACCTCTGGCCAGAGCTTGAACAATTTGCAATAGAACTGTTGGCTTGCCTCCGTCCAGTGTCCTGTCCGAAAGGACGTTCAGCGCAGCAGGGGGGATCGTGACCGATAAGCGCACTCGCCTAGCTCATGACAGTGTAGACTAGTACTACCTCACATTTATAAAAATGAATGAGGCATGGATCTCTGAGGAATTCAAAACATGTGACCAGTAGACCAGGTTTCATCTAAAGTCCTCATGCCAGGCCACAAATATCCGAAAGACCGCCATCCACCCACAACAATTCCTGGTCCTTGGCTTCGCTAAATACAACGGCATAAAAGGCATTTCATGTCCATTGAATGGCTAATTTTTGAAGCCTATACAGGCCGACACTTACACACTTACTGTTCTGTGTACTGTGAACGCCTACTGTACCTCTAGCCATAATATACTACGTTCTTTGCTGTCAGTTCAACCCATGTGAGCTCATTTTTGTGGCCTATAGAGGCCGCCACCTACTGGTGTATACTGTGAACGCCTACTGTACCTCTAGCAATCGTATACTACATTCTTTGCTGTCAGTTCAACCCACGTGAGCTCATTTTTGTGGCCTATAGAGGCTGCCACCTACTTGTGTATACTGTGAACGCCTACTGTACTTCTAGCAATCATAGACTACGTTCTTTGCTGTCAGTTCAACCCATGTGAGCTCATGTTTGCAACCTAAACCGCCCGCCACCTACTTGTGTATACTGTGAATGCCTACTGTACCTCTAGCAATCATATACTACGTTCTTTGCTGTCAGTTCAACCCATGTGAGCTCATTTTTGCGGCCTATACAGCCCGCCACCTACTTGTGTATACTGTGAACGCCTACTGTACTTCTAGCCTTTATATACTACGTTCTTTGCTGTCAGTTCAACCCATGTGAGCTCATTTTTGCAGCCTATACAGGCCGACACTTACGGTTCTGTGTACTGTGAACACCTACCTGCGATGGTGTTCACCATCACTGGAATTTAAGGACAGATGGGTGATGGGTAGAGTTGAGCGGACACCTGGATGTCCGTGTTCAGCGGGTTCGGCCGAACTTAAAAAAAAAAGTCCGGGTCCGTGTCCCGGACTTTTGCCAAACTTTTCCCGGACACCGAACCCCATTGAAGTCAATGGCGACCCGAACTTTCAGGCACTAAAATGGCTCTAAAACACCAATGGAAAGGGCTAGAGTGCTGCAAATGGCAGCAAAACATAGTTAACCACTTAAGCCCCGGAAGATTTTACCCCCATTCCGACCAGGGGGTATTTTACGACTCGGCACTGCGTAACTTTAACTGACAATTGTGCGGTCATGCAATGTGGTACCCAAACGAAATTTACGTCCTTTTTTTCCCACAAACAGAGCTTTCTTTTGGTGGTATTTGATCACCTCTGCGTTTTTTATTTTTTTGCGATATTAATAAAAAAAGAGCGAAAATTTTGCAAAAAAATGACATTTTCAACTTTGTCTTTTAAAAAATATCCAATATACTCAATTTATGTATTTTTTTTTTGGCCAAAATTTATTTAGCTACATGTCTTTGACAAAAGAAATTCAATGAGCGTATTTTTATTGGTTTGCGCAAAAGTTATAGCGTCTACAAACTATGGTGTAAATACTGAAATTTACGCAGCTTTAATTTTTGACTGCCTATCTCATTTCATGAAGTGCTAAAATGGCAGGGCAGTACAAAACCCCCCCAAACTACCACTTTTTGGAAAGTAGACATCCTAAGGAATGTTCTGAGAGGCATGTTGAGCTCATTGAATATTTCATTTTTTTGTCACAGGTGTTTGAAAAATGACTAAAAATTTTTTTTTTTTTTACACAAAGTTGTCATTGAAATGATATATTGCTCACACATGCCATGGGTATATGTGTAATTACACCCCAAAATATATTCTGCTGCTTCTCATGAGTACAGGAATACCACATATGTGGGACTTTTTGGGAGCCTAGCTGTGTACGGGACCACAAAAACAAATCCCCACCATCAGAATTTCAAAGGGCGTACATTTTTCATTGCATTTTCTCACTACCTCTAACGGTTTAGGAGGCCCTGAAATGTCAAGATACCACAAAACCCCCCCAAATTACCCCATTTTGGAAAGTAGATACCCCAAGCTGTTTGTTGAGAGGCATGGTGAGTCCATGGAATATTTTATATTTTACCACAAGTTTTGGGAAAATTACTATTTTTTTTTTTTTATTTTTTTTTTTTTTACACAACGTTGTCACTAAAAGATAAAATTCTCACACATGACATGGGTATATGTGGAATGACACCCCAAAATACATTCTGCCACTTCTCCTGAGTATGGGGATGCCCCATGTGTGAGACTTTTTGGGAGCCTAGCTGTGTACAGGTCCGCGAAAACCAATCAACACTCCCAGGTTTTCTAATGGCGTAAATTGTGCATGTCACCTCTACACTACCTGTCACAGTTTCGGAGGCCCTAAAATTCCAAGATAGCACAAACCCCCCCCCCAAATGACCCCATTTTGGAAAGTAGACACTCCAAGCTATTTGCTGAGAGGCATGGTGAGTCCATGGAATATTTTATATTCTGCCACAAGTTCCGGGAAATACATATATATATATATATATATATATATATATATATATATATATATATATATATATATATTTTTTTTTTTTTTTTTTCACAAAGTTGTCAGTAAATGAAATATTGCTTACACATGCCATGGGTATATGTGAAATGACACCCCAAAATACATTCTGCTGCTTCTCCTGAGTACAGGGATACCCCATGTGTGAGACTTTTTTGCAGTCTAGCCGAGTACAGGTCCCCGAAAACCAGTCCCCGCTTTCAGGCTTTCCAAGGGCGTAAATTGTTGATTTCACTCCTGACTACCTATCACAGTTTCGGAGGCCCTAAAATTCCAAGATAGCACAAAACCCCCCCCAAATGACCCCATTTTGGAAAGTAGACACCCCAAGCTATTTGCTGAGAGGCATGGTGAGTCCATGGAATATTTTATATTTTGCCACAAGTTCCGGGAAATATATATATATATATTTTTTTTTTTTTTTTTTTACACAAAGTTGTCAGTAAATGATATTTCTCTAGCGCTCATCGACAGACGTAGTCCTCGGTGATACACCACCTTCGGGTTATGTTACCTCCGCAGGAGCAGGACTAGACAGGAAATTAAAAAGCTCTGGCCACACCCTAGGGGCAGTCCCAGAGGGTATATCCTCTCTCTCTCTGCCTCAGCAAATCAGTTATTTTCTGTCTAGTTAGGAGTAAGGACCTAGACACCTTGCTGGGATCTTAGGTCCTGGCAAGAATTTTTTCTTAAAGGATTTTTTTAGACAGCTTTTTTCTCCAGTGTTCCTGTGAGATCTTCAAGCAAGAAAGCTGAACTGGGCGACGGGCTGGATGTTGAGATCCGGTGGTCACCCCAGTTCAGCCTACGAGCGCGTGCAGGCCATAGCTCCGCGCTGGGTCGGCCGCGACAAAGTCCCATTAAAGGACTGTCCACGCGAGTTAAACGTCTCGCCGAAACGCCAAAGACCATGAGTCACGGCGTCCGTATCGGTCGACAGCCCTCCCGCCCCGGTGGAGAGGGGTACTGTCAGGAGTTGGTGCCCGCCTGGTTCCGGTATGGTGAGTAGTATGTTCCCCCTTTTTCCCTGACGGGTTTTGTGGTGAACGCGGGCCCCTCTCTGTATGGTAAGAAAGAGTCCTTTCTATCCTATAACATGTCACAAATCCTCCTACTTTGAGTGTGATTTATGTGTGCAAAAGCCAGGAGGCTTGGCTTGGGAGCTAACAATCTATTGTATACATGTTTTAAAGATGTAATCTGTGGCATTCTGGGAATCTTATGGGTTAAGTATAAGCTACCTACCAGTCAGAAGCCACGGACATGTAGACTGCCTTCCAAATCAGATCTCCAGCTATTAGCAGGCCTCCCGAACGGCCACGCGGTCCGCCAGGGCCGATACCGCCAACCACGCCAGATCCCCATGCAGAGAGAGTGTTGTGTGCCCTGCAGCACACCGCTATTCAGTTTAGGCCGCCGCCATTTTTTTTGCTGGATCGCACGAGCCGCCATTTTGGCGTAGCCTCGTGTCTCCAGCATGGGGGCGGCCATGTTTGAGGTGATCCTACACCTCGTGGAGCTTGGGGGAGGCGCCGGAAGGCGTGCAGAGGGGCGGAGCCGCCTCCTTTCTTCCTGGGCAGCCAGCCAAAAGACTTCCTGTTTGTCTAGACAGCGCTGTAAGCTGTTGCAGTTTAACTCTGAGCATCAAGTGGTGAGCCTGGGGGTCTATCTCTCTCTCTCTCGATCGATAGGGATCCCTAAGCAGGTAACACTAAGGGGCTTTTTTGTGGCGCTGGGGGTCAGAAAAGAAAAAAAAAAAAAAAAAAAAGTTTTTTTTCTTTACTTTTGAATTATATTATCCAGGAAGTAACTGGAGTTATTATGGACCCTGCCACACATATTCCCCCACCTGTTTCCCTCGAGGGGGCCTCGGGACCCGCCGGTGCACAGAGTATAGAGTCATTTACAGCAATTTTGGAGTCTATGGTGGCTCGGGTGGAGGCGGCCTGTCAGGGACGGGGGTCAAGGAAGCGACCCCCGCCTACCCCTATACCATCTGACACCTCTGACTCAGATTCAGAGATGGTCACGGCAGTTGCAGGTTCCTCTGCAAGGGCTGTTATCCCAGGTAAAGCCCCCTCAGACAGTGAGGAGGACGCTTCTTCTCTTGCTATAATTCAGGAAGAAGCATTGGTGGACGCACTAGTTGTGGCAGTGCAAGAAACCTTAAAACTTGAGGCTTTACCGGCAGAGGCAACTGAAACAGAGAGGCCTTTTGGGACTAATAAGCCCATCAAGACGGCGAAGGCTTTTCCTGTACCTAAATGTTTTGGTAATCAGATTAAAGGAGAATGGGAGCATTCTAAACGTACCTTTACTATTTCCAAGCGTATTGCTAGACGCTATCCGTTTGAGGAATCCATCATTAAGAAATGGACGGTACCACCAGTCGTGGATCCGCCTATTTCCAGGCTGAATAAAGCCACGGTTATTCCAGTGGAGGACACTTCGTCCTTTAAGGATCCGGTGGATCGAAAGATAGAAGCAGAGTCCCGCACTATCTTTTCTCTGATAGGGTCAGCATTTAGACCAGTAATCGTTATTGGTCTAGTTTCCCAGACACTTACGGAATGGGCGAAAATGGTACGCCAAGATCTTAGGGGAAAAGATATTCCCCAGTAGACATCTGATTTGATGGAACAGATCATACAAGGGCTACGGTTTATCTGTGACGCAGCCTTGGACACTACTCCCCTATTAGGGCATGCATCTAAGTTAGCAGTGATCCTCAGACGTGTGCTGTGGTTAAAATGCTGGTCAGCTGACCTAGGTTCCAAAAAGACCTTGACCAATCTCCCCTTTCAGGGGAATCGTCTATTTGGAGCCAACCTAGATGAAATCATTAAGGATGCCACTGGGGGCAAGAGCACTTTTTTGCCACAGGCTGCAAAAGCTAAGGGACCTCGCAACAAGCGAGGACCTTTCTTTACCGCCCATAAAGGGCGCCCGGCTGGTACTAGCGGGAAAGGCAAGACTCCTCCAGGAGGGTTCAAGAAGGGGACCAACCCAGCCAAACCCGAAGCAAAGGAGTACACAGCCTGAAGGTGCGCCCCCACCCGGTTTCAGGGTGGGGGGACGTTTTCACCGGTATTCAGGACATTAGATCGAGCATCAACCACTACTACCGGTGCGATTCTTCCCTTCCAACATTCAAGTACCACAGGAAGCGGTAGTTACCGTTCCCTGAAAAGATCTTTTCCTTTACCTTTTCCTAAGATTAGTCCCGATACCTCACAGGAATCGGATCTGGTTGACCAGATAGGCCAAGTAGCCTCTAGTCGGGTGACTTCGGTCCCTGAGGTTCAACCAGAAAAGATCACCTTTCCTGATAACTATCAGGTATCTGATAAATGTGTGGGAACAGAAAACGACCAGACTTTCTCGGATGGTCGGGGCCAGATAGCTCTAGGGTAGCCTGGTTCAGATCCAATCAGCGCCAGTGGTCCTAGAAATTCTAGGCTGGCCTCCTCAAGCCGGCCTGGCCGACTTGGACATGTTAGTCGCAGACGTTCCGTGGGAACTTCGTCTCAGGGAGTGTCTGTGGTCTCAAGGACCAATTTACCTTCGTGCTTTACAGTCGCTGGTTTTAATGGCCTGGCCATTGAGACCCAAGTACTGAAGGACAGAGGTTTGTCTACTTCAGTCATTCCTACCCTTATTAAAGCAAGGAAAGCGACTTCCAGCAAAGTCTATTATCACACATGGAAGACTTATATTGCGTGGTGCGAATCTTTAGGATTTCCTCCACGTACCTATTCGGTGACTCGAATATTGGCCTTTTTGCAACAAGGGGTTGAGCAGAAGCTAGCCTTGAGCACCATCAAGGGTCAAGTTTCAGCATTAGCAATCTTCTTTCAGAAGCCTTTAGCTACCAAATCCTTGGTGCGGAATTTCATCCAGGGGGTGCGGCACCTGGCTCCTCCAGTCCGCGCGCCCTTACCGCCCTGGGATCTTAATTTGGTTTTGTCGGTTCTACAGAAACCTCCCTTTGAAAACATCAGGGAGATTCCCTTGCTTACTCTATCCCAGAAGGTGGCCTTCTTGGTGGCTATTACTTCTGCTCGCAGGGTGTCAGAACTGGCTGCATTATCATGCCAGTCACCATACCTAGTGATTCATAGGGATAAGGTAGTACTTCATCCTAAGCCATCTTTTCTTCCCAAGGTGGTTTCAGATTTTCATCTGAATGAAGATATTGTACTACCTTCCTTGTGTCCTCAGCCCAAGCATCATCGGGAACATGCGTTGCATTCCTTAGATGTGGTTCGGGCAATCAGGGTATACCTGAAAGCTACGGAATCATTCCGTAAGACGGATTCACTTTTTGTGATCACGGATGGCCCCAGAAAGGGTTTGCCTGCATCTGCCGCGACCATTGCCAAATGGATTAGACAAACGGTGGTACAGGCTTATTCTATTAAGGGTCAGAGTCCTCCGTTCCCTGTTAGGGCGCACTCCACTCGAGCGCTCAGTACTTCCTGGGCCTTTCGCCATCAGGCGTCAGTGGTCCAGGTATGTAAGGCGGCCACCTGGTCGTCGGTACATACCTTTACAAAATTCTATAAAATTGATGTGACGGCATCGGCGGATGCCTCATTTGGCCGCAAGGTTTTGCAGGCCGCAATTTGAGGAGACCGGTGGTCTACCTCGAGGGTTTTTTTCTGTTTGAAAAAAAAAAAAAAATTGTTTTCTCTTTTTTTGGTTGAGTCTCATCATTAAGGATGAGCATTGTAAACTTCTAGTTGGCACCGGTTGGGCCTTCTAGATTGGGATTTGATTTCCATTTTTCCCACCCCTCAGTTGTGATACTGCTCTGGGACGTCCCGAAGGTGGTGTATCACCGAGGACTACGTCTGTCGATGAGCGCTAGAGAAAAATGGATTTTTGTAAAATCTTACCGTAAAATCCTTTTCTCTTAGCTCATCGACAGACGTAGTCCCCGCCCCTCTGTTTTGGAGTTGGGTTGGGTTAAATTCTCTAAGCACTGCTTTTTCACATAACTGATTTGCTGAGGCAGAGAGAGAGAGGATATACCCTCTGGGACTGCCCCTAGGGTGTGGCCAGAGCTTTTTAATTTCCTGTCTAGTCCTGCTCCTGCGGAGGTAACATAACCCGAAGGTGGTGTATCACCGAGGACTACGTCTGTCGATGAGCTAAGAGAAAAGGATTTTACGGTAAGATTTTACAAAAATCCATTTATTGCTCACACATGCCATGGGTATATGTGAACTGACACCCCAAAATACATTCTGCTGCTTCTCCTGAGTATAGGGATACCCCATGTGTGAAACTTTTTTGCAGTCTAGCCGAGTACAGGACCCCGAAAACCAATCATCGCCTTCAGGCTTTCCAAGGGCGTAAATTGTTGATTTCACTCCTAACTACCTATCACAGTTTTGGAGGCCATGAAATGCCAAGACAGCACAACCCCCCCCCCCCCCAAATGACCCCTTTTCGGAAAGTAGACACCCTGAGCTATTTGCAGAGAGGCATGTTGAGTGTTTTGCAGATCTCACTTTTTGTCACAAAGTTTTGGAAATTGAAAAAAGAGGAAAAAAAATGCATTTTCCTGTTTTTTCTTCATTTTCCAAAAAAAATGAGAGCTGCAAAATACTCACCATGCCTCTCAGCAAATAGATTGGAGTGTCTACTTTGCAAAATGGGGTCATTTGGGGGGGGGGGGGGGGTTGTGCAATCTTGGCTTTTTATGGACTTCAAAAGTGTGATAGGTAGTAAGGACTGAGATCAACAATTTACGCCCTTAGAAAGCCAAAAGGTGCGCATTGGTTTTCCGGGTCCTGTACGCGGCTAGACTGGCAAAAAGTCTCACACATGGGGTATCATTTTACTCAGGAGAAGCAGCAGAATGTATTTTGGGGTGTCATTTCACATATACCCATGGCCTGTGTGAGCAATATATCATTTACTGACAACTTTGTGTAAAAAAATAAAAATTTCCCGAAACTTGTGGTAAAATATAAACTATTCCATGGACTCACCATGCTTCTCAGCCAGTAGCTTGGAGTGTCTACTTTGCAAAATGGGGTCATTTGGGGGGGGGTTTTGTGCTATCTTGAAATTTCAGGGCCTCTGAAACTGTGACAGGTAGTCAGGGGTAAAATCAGCAATTTACGCCATTAGAAAACCTGAAGATGTGGACTGGTTGTCGGGGTCGCGTACACAGCTAGGCTCCCAAAAAGTCTCACACATGTGGTATCCCTGTACTCAGGAGAAGCAAAAGAATGTATTTTGGGGTGTCATTTCACATATTCCCATGGCATGCATGAGCAATATATCCTTTAGTGACAACTTTCTGTAAACAAACAAACAAAAAAAAAAAAAAAATAATAATAATTTTCCCGAAACTTGTGGCAAAATATAAAATACTCCATGGACTCACCATGCCTCTCAGAAAAAAGCTTTGGGTGTCTACTTTTCAAAAAGGGGTCATTTGGGGGGTGTTTGAACAGTCCCGGCATTTTATGCTCAATCTTAGCCACACATCACCCACTCTTCTAACCACTTGAAAACCAAGCCTTTTCTGTGCCTTTTTGTTTACATGAAAAAATATTTTTTTTTTACTAGAAAATTACTTTGAACCCCCAAACATTATATATTTTTTTAAAGCAGAGGCCCTATAGAATAAAATGGTGGATGTTGCAAATTTTTTTGTCACACGGTATTTGAGCACAGATTTTCCAAACGCAATTTTTGCGAAAAAAATACATTTTTTTTAATTTATTGCACAAATACACTATATAATTCCAATTTTTTTGGTAAAATTTAAAAGATGATCTTATGCCGAGTTCATAGACACCTAACATGACATGCTTTAAAAATTGCGCATGCCTGCGCAGCGGCAAAAACATACGTACATTTTTAAAAACCTTTAAAAGTCTCTACAGGTTACCACTTTAGACTTACAGAGGAGGTCTACTGCAAGAATTACTGCACTCGATCTGGCGATCGGGGCGATACCTCACATGCATGCTGCAATTGCGGTTTACATATGACACTAGACCACCGCTTGCGTGCGCCATTGCGCGCAAGCACCGGGGGAAAGGGGGGGGCTCAATTTTTTTTTTCTTTTGCTTTTTTATGTTATTTTGACCCCTTTCCTTTAATTTTTTTTTAAATCATTTTTATTGTTATCATAGTGAATTTAAATATCCCCTATGATAGCAATCTGTGGTGACAGGTACTCTTTTTTTAAAAAAATTGGGGTCTTTTAGACTCTAGATCTCTCCTCTGACCTTACCGCATCTGACCACACCAAAATTGGTGTGATAAAATACTTTCCCAATTTCCCAATGGCCCTGTTTATTTCTGGCGAAACAGAAGTCATAAAATGCTCGTAGCCTTCAGCATCTTAGGCCATAGAGATGATTGGAGCCATTCTCATCTCCAATTAGCTCTATGGTTAGATAACTGAACCACCGGCTGCACTCTCGGGTTAACCGGTGGGACAGGAGAGCCCGAGAAAAACCACGGAAGGCTGTGGAAGGCGGCGGTGGGGGGGAGGCCCCTCCCACTGCATGTAAAAGCAGTCTAGTGGCCAATTACCTGCTAGGATTGCTTTTACATGTAAGCCAACCGCTGGCTGTAAAAAACGATACCAAGATGATGCCTAAATCTGCAGGCATCATCCTGGTATAACCACTCAAAGTCCAGCAACGTACCAGTACATTGCTGGTCCTTGTTTGGCATATAGTTTTTTTTTTTTTTTTTTCATACAGTTTCATGCAGCCTGTGGGCTGAACGGAAAAAAGAGAACCTATCAGAAATCAGCACAGGAATAATGCGTAGTATTACTCATCATTAACCGCCCAAACAACCACCCACTGAATTTAATGATGGGTATACACGACACTATCCACGTATACCAAAATAGGATTTTAACTGCAGTGCTGAAATCAGAAAATCACCACAGCTGCTATCAGCAAAGGTATCCATATACAGTGGGTACGGAAAGTATTCAGACCCCCTTAAATTTTTCACTCTGTTATATTGCAGCCATTTGCTAAAATCATTTAAGTTCATTCTTCTTCCTCATGTATGTACACATAGCACCCCATACTGACAGAAAAACACAGAATTGTTGACATTGTTGCAGATTTATTAAAAAAGAAAAACTGAAATATCACATGGTCCTAAGTATTCAGACCCTTTGCTGTGACACTCATATATTTAACTCAGGTGCTTTCCATTTCTTCTGATCATCCTTGAGATGGTTCTACACCTTCATTTGAGTCCAGCTGTGTTTGATTATACTGATTGGACTTGATTAGGAAAGCCACACACCTGTCTATATAAGACCTTCCAGATCACAATGCATGTCAGAGCAAATGAGAATCATGAGGTCAAAGGAACTGCCTGAAGAGCTCAGAGACAGAATTGTGGCAAGGCACAGATCTGGCCAAGGTTACAAAAAGATTTCTGCTGCACTTAAGGTTCCTAAGAGCACAGTGGCCTCCATAATCCTCAAATGGAAGACGTTTGGGATGACCAGAACCCTTCCTAGAGCTGGCCGTCCGGCCAAACTGAGCTATCGGGGGAGAAGAGCCTTGGTGAGAGAGGTAAAGAAGAACCCAAAGATCACTGTGGCTGAGCTCCAGAGATGCAGTCAGGAGAGGGGCCCGACGGAAGCCTCTCCTCAGTGTAAGACACATGAAAGCCCGCATGGAGTTTGCTAAAAAAACACCTGAAGGACTCCAAGATGGTGAGAAATAAGATTCTCTGGTCTGATGAGACCAAAATAGAACTTTTTGGCCTTAATTCTAAGCGGTATGTGTGGAGAAAACCAGGCACTGCTCATCACCTGTCCAATACAGTCCCAACAGTGAAGCATGGTGGTGGCAGCATCATGCTGTGGGGGTGTTTTTCAGCTGCAGGGACAGGACGACTGGTTGCAATCGAGGGAAAGATGAATGCGGCCAAGTACAGGGATATCCTGGACAAAAACCTTCTCCAGAGTGCTCTGGACCTCAGACTGGGCCGAAGGTTTACCTTCCAACAAGACAATGACCCTAAGCACACAGCTAAAATAACGAAGGAGTGGCTTCACAACAACTCCGTGACTGTTCTTGAATGGCCCAGCCAGAGCCCTGACTTAAACCCAATTGAGCATCTCTGGAGAGACCTAAAAATGGCTGTCCACCAACGTTTACCATCCAACCTGACAGAACTGAAGAGGATCTGCAAGGAGGAATGGCAGAGGATCCCCAAATCCAGGTGTGAAAGACTTGTTGCATCTTTCCCAAAAAGACTCCTGGCTGTATTAGATCAAAAGGGGGCTTCTACTAAATACTGAGCAAAGGGTCTGAATACTTAGGACCATGTGATAATTCAGTTTTTCTTTTTTAATAAATCTGCAACAATGTCAACAATTCTGTGTTTTTCTGTCAGTATGGGGTGCTATGTGTACATTCATGAGGAAGAAGAATGAACTTAAATGATTTTAGCAAATGGCTGCAATATAACAAAGAGTGAAAAATTTAAGGGGGTCTGAATACTTTCCGTACCCACTGTATGCTGAGCGCAAACACTGTTTGTGTCAGAATATATAAAATCAATGCGTGGTAGCCGACGAGTACCTGCAAGAGAAACAGGTCACAAAAGAATGAAAAAACAAAAAGTACATTAAAAAAAGTACAGTAGGAAGAGTAGAAGGACATATAAAATGACTGACAACAACAGTTTTTGGATCTTCATCATTAACCGCCCAAACAACCACCCATTGAATTTAATGATGGGTATACACGGCACTATCCACGTATACCAAAATAGGATTTTAACTGCAGTGCTGAAATCAGAAAATCACCACAGCTGCTATCAGCAAAGGTATCCATATATGCTGAGCGCAAACGCTGTTTGTGTCAGAATATATAAAATTAATGCGTGGTAGCCGACGAGTACCTGCAAGAGAAACAGGTCACAAAAGAATGAAAAAACAAACAAAGGACATTGAAAAAACTATAGTAGGAAGGAGTAGAAGGACATATAAAATTACTGACACCACAACAGTTTTTGGATCCTTTTATTTTTCTTTCTAACTGTTCCTTTATTTCTTGATTTGGGAGGGACTGCGATCTTCTGCGATCTTCTCTTCCAGCTTGGGTCTCTCAAAATGTCGATGGACATCCAACATCCTTCGAGACCCTGTGTTTATGTGCCCTACACTGTGTCGTGCTGTACCCTACGCTAATAATCCACTAGTGTATGGTAGCGCTCAAAACATTCCCCGATGCAGAGACCAGGTTGGTCAGGACATTTGGGACAATAACGGGTGTCACGCCTAAATCCGCGCTTGCTACAGACACGACATCTTCTTTGGGGCCATCTTTGGGTAGGGGTACTCGGGAGGACATGTGAAAAATGCCTCTCATGCAGCCGGCTCATTGCATCTGGAAGGGGAAGTTGGGCAGGCATGCCTCCTGGGTACAGGTAGGCAAGGATGATCTCTTCCTGGAATTCCCGGAAAGATCCAGTTCGTCCTGACGCCCTGTATAGGACAAAGGCGTTCAGCATAGCCAATTGGTATAGGTAAACAGACACTTTTTTGTACCAGCGTCTGGCTTTACGGGCAACTAAATACGGCGCCAAAAGCTGGTCGTTAAGGTCCACCCATCCCATATTAAGGTTATATTCGTGGACACAGAGGGGTTTCTCCATAACTCCAGTTGCCGTAGGAATTTGGATCGTCGTGTCTGGGTGAAGGGAGGACAGAACATAAACATCCCGTGTATCCTTCCACTTCACCGCAAGCAATTTGTCCGTTTTCAAGCAGGCTCTCGCCCCCCGACTAAGACGGGAATCTACAAGCCGTTGGGGGAAGCCCCGGCGATTAGGTCGCACGGTGCCACATGCGCCAATTTGTAAATCGAGAAGGTGACTAAATAGTGGCACGCTTGTGTAAAAGTTGTCCACGTACAAATGGTACCCCTTTCCGGATAAGGGTGACACCAAGTCCCAAACGATCTTACCGCTGCTCCCTATGTAGTCTGGGCAGTTGGGGGGCTCCACACAGCTATCTTTTCCCTCATAGACCCGGAAACTAACTGTATAGCCTGTGGCCCTGTCACACAATTTATACAGTTTGACCCCGTACTTGGCACGCTTGCTGGGGAGGTACTGTTTCATAGCAAGGCGGCCAGTAAATTTAATCAGGGACTCGTCAACGCAGACAACTTGTTCGGGGGTAAACAAGGCTGCAAACCGCTGATTGAAGTGGTCTATGAGGGGCCGAATTTTGTGGAGCCGATCGTATGCAGGGTCTCCCCGAGGACGACAGATTTCATTGTCGCTGAAATGCATAAATCGCAGAATTTGCTCGTATCTCGTCCTGGACATAGAAGCAGAGTACATGCGCATATGGTGAACTGGGCTAGTGGACCAATATAGCCGCAATTCACTCTGTTTAGTTATGCCCATGTGGAGGGAAAGGCCCAGAAAGATCTTAAATTCGGAAACCGTTATAGGTTTCCAGCCCAATCGTCTGGCAAGGTGCGAATTTGGGTTGGCGGCGATGAATTGTTGTGCATATAAATTTGATTGATCCACAATAGATCTGTAAAGATCTTCCGTGAAGAACAGCTCAAAAAAGTTCAGGGGCGTAAAACCAGCTGTCTCCACGTGGATTCCAGGTTGGGCGGTGAATGGGGGAAGTACTGGCGCTGTAGTATCAGTGGGTTGCCAATTAGGAAATGCCAGCGCATCAGGGAGGGCACTATGGGCTCTACGGGCCTGTCTTCGAATACGCGGTGGCTGCGGGCCACTACTTGTGCTAGCCACCGCACCAGCTTCAACTGCACTTAGGGGACTCGCCACGTCACCAGGTCTTACTGCAGTGCTGGTTGTACTAGGTCCAGGTTGTACTAGGCCGCTGGCGCTTGCCAGGTCGCCAGAAAAATGAGCGGCACTAGTAACCACACTCTGCTCCATACGAGCACCCTGCGATTCCTGCATCTCAACAACTTCAGAATGGGGTCGGGTACGCCTGGGTCTAACAGGGACCCATCTGTCGTCGGAGCTATCTGTCAGGGAGCCGCTGCCATCATCAGGTTCATATACTGACACTAATTCGGTCATTGTAGCTTCCCCTTCGCTATCAGATGACCTGGTCAGCATATAACTGATAAGCTCTTCATCACTGTACGAACGTTTAGACATTTTGGTAACTAAATTTACCCGTACAGTGATGCGACTCACAGGTAATAAAAGCACCTGGTTGTCGAAGATTATTTCAAGCGCTACAAAAAAAACTGCTAATGCTAGCAGGGATCAGGCCTGACTCTGCTAACACAGCGGTTTTGTGTCTTGTGTTTTTTTGCAAGTGACAGTAATCTATTGATTACTACACTTGCCTGGGTGAAAGGGTTAAACGCAGGTGCTGGCCGGAATCAGTACTGATCGTGCAAACACCGCGTTTTGGGAACCCTAAACTATGGGGGCGCTAGTATAGTTCTGATCAGATCATATATTGATCTGTTCAAACACTATACTAGAAATGGAAGTGTATGTGCGTGCGTGCGTGTGTGTGTGGCAATCAAGGGGTTATTTCTAAACTATGCGCCGGGGATCTGGGGGGGGGGTGGCGGGGACCCTAAACCTCCTTTGGGAAAGAAACTAGCTAGCTATCGCAACCTCAAGTCACAATGACACCAATACAAAATACAGTAAAAACAGTATATTATGTGTGTATTAGTGCTAATGTGACAGAGGGTGTAGGGGTTAACGGGATGTGATCAGGGGGGGATCAGGGGTTTAAATCTTTATTGGAAGGGACTCGCGGGTATCCTAAGGATAAAAGGAACGGTGGCAAGCGCTAAACCTGGTCACAAGTCACACTTATACGGGTATATAGAAAATGCTATATACTGTATACAGTGTGTGTTGTGGCAGGGGGTGTAGGGGTGATCAGGGGATTAAATCTTTATTGGGCGGGTAGCGGGGACCCTGAACGTCCTTGGGACACAAACTTAGTCGCCTGCGCTAATTCTGATCACAATGACACTAATACAAATATACAAAAACACAGTATATTACGTTTGTATTAGTGCTGATGTGACAGAGGGTGTAGGGGTTAACTAGCGGTGATCAGGAGGGGATCAGGGGGGATCAGGGGCTTAAATCTTTATTAGGGGGGGGTGGCGGGTAATTCAAGTGGAAAAAGGGGGGTCGCAAGCGCTAGACCTGACCACAAATCACACTTATACGGGTATATAGCAAAATGCTATATACTGTATACGGTGTGTGTTATGGCAGGGGGTGTAGGGGTGATCGGGGGGGGGGGTCAGGGGCTTAAATCTTTATTGGGCGGGTGGCGGGGACCCTAAACCTTCTTGGGACAGAAACTTAGTCGCCTGCGCTAATTCTGATCACAATGACACTAATACAAAAATACAATAACTCAGTATATTGCGTTTGTATTAGTGCTGATGTGACAGAGGGTGTAGGGGTTAACGGCGGTGATCAGGGGGGGGGGGGGGTCAGGGGAGATCAGTGGGTTAAATCTTTATTAGGGGGGGTGGGGGGTAATTTGAGTGGAAAAGGGGGGGGTCGCAAGTGCTACACCTGTTCACAAATCACACTTATACAGGTATATAGGTAACTGCTATATGCTGTATATAGTGTGTGTGTTGTGTCAGGTGCTGTAGGGGTTAATTGGGGGGGCGATCGGGGGTGAAATGTGCCTATCTAGCTGTGTGTGGGTGCTTGGTGCAATTACTCACAGTAAGATGTGCTCTCCTCTCACGCTGGATCCAAAAAGACCGTTGTGGGGGGAGGGCACATCTCCTCTAAGCCTGTGTTTACATTTCACAGGCTTAGAGGGTGATCTGATTGGGCAGGACCGATCAACAGGTCCAGACCAAAAATGATTGGCCTGGACCTGATGACTGATCGGTTCTGAACCCAATCGAGCCATCGGTGGCGGCGGGGGCGCGCGGGAGCGCGCACAGGGCCGGTAAAAAGTGCTGATGTAGGCCTACGTCAGTTTGCCTGGCCGGGGCTGAGTTCCGACGTAGATCATCGTGCGCCGGTCGTAAAGTGGTTAAGAGCATGGCAAGTGCTCTGCAAACAAATGTGGATAGGGAAATAACTTAAAACAACAAAAAAAAAAAACAGAAAAATAAAACAATGTTCTTCATCTCTGAAGGACGAGGCCCATATGGAGTAGGAGGGAGGTTGAGGTGGTGGTGGATGTGGCGGTGTCATAGGCGTGCGCACAGGGTGTGTCGGGTGTACCTGGGCACACCCTAATCACCTAGGGCACATAGCATTATCGCTCTGTTTGCCAGTGAGGAGATGGGAAAGATCTCCCTCGGACCTGCTCTGCTCTATTTCTCTTTGCCAGCAGGGAGAGTAATGTATCGGGGCCATGTACATGTAGGCAAACACATGCATGTGTATTTAAACTTTGGGGTGCACACCCTAATGCAATAGGCTGCGCACACCTATGGGCGGTGTAGGTGGAAGCGGCGGTGGAGGAGGACCAGGGCCGGATTAAGAGCATCATGGGCTTGGTGCTGAGGATTTTGAAGGGCCTTAAGGGCCGTGCCTTGGCATGCACCCAGAGGAGGAAGGGTGCAGCCATGCATGCCTAGTTCAACATGGGATGCTGTCTCTGAAGCTCATAAACACATCCATGAATTGGCAACTGTCCCTCCTTGTCCGGCCTTCGTGCTGTGTGGGGAGGTTCTGAGGGAGCTGCCTGGGGAAGCGAGCATAGAAGCCAGACTTCTGTGTTTACAAGTGACAGAAGAGCGGTAACAGTAAATATGGCCAACCCGGGGCCTATATTAAGGGAGGGGCCTGGAGCTGCAGCTCCAATAGCCCCTATGTTAATCTGGCCCTGAGGAGGACGAGGTAGCCAACACTGCTTTTTTCAGAAATTTTAAATGAGGGTACACCCCAAAAGAGTGAGAGCAAAAATAGAACAATAGCTGGGGAGGGTCGGTATCCATCTCTATTCTGCACAAGGTACAGAAAAGTCCCGTGGGATCCATGCCTGGTTCATTTTAATGAACGTGAGCTTGTCCACATTGTCTCTGGACAGGCGGCTGCGCTTGTCTGTGATAACGCCCCCAGCCATGCTAAATACCCTTTCAGATAATACACTGGCTGCAGGGCACGCCAGCACCTCCAAGGCGTAAAGGGCAAGCTCAGGCCATGTGCCCAACTTGGAGACCCAGAAGTTGAAGGGGGCAGACCCATCATTCAGTACGTCTAGGCGTGTGCACACATACTGCTCCACCATGTTGGTGAAATGCTGCCTCCTGCTAAGACGTTCCATATGAGCTGCTGGTGCTGCTGTTTGTTGTGGCATGCTGACAAAGCTTTTCCACATTTCGGCCATGCTAACCCTGCCTTCTGAGGTGCTGGCGGTGCCCTGGTTGTGTTGGCGACCTCTTCCTCTTCCTCCTCCTCCTCTGCCTTGTGCTTCCACTGTGGCCCCGCTGTCAGGTGGGAATGCCAGCAGCATTGCATCTACCAGCGTGC
This sequence comes from Pelophylax lessonae, assembly GCF_965119305.1. Taxonomy (NCBI): domain Eukaryota; kingdom Metazoa; phylum Chordata; class Amphibia; order Anura; family Ranidae; genus Pelophylax; species Pelophylax lessonae. The sequence continues at coordinate 738,118,905 of NC_138768.1, forward strand.
GCTTGTACTCGCGCATCTTGCGATCGCGCTCCAGTGAGTGAATTAAGGACGGTACGTTGTCCTTGTAACGGGGATCCAGCAGCGTGGCCACCCAGTAATCAGCACAAGTTAGAATGTGGGCAACTCGGCGGTCATTGTGGAGACACTGCAGCATGTAATCGCTCATGTGTGCCAGGCTGCCCAGAGGCAACGAAAGGCTGTCCTCTGTGGGAGGTGTATCGTCCGTGTCCTCTGTATCCCCCCAGCCATGCACCAGTGATGGCCATGAACTGGCCTGGGTGCCCCCCTGCTGTGAACATGGTTCCATCTCCTCCTCCAGCTCCTCCTCCTCATCCTCCTCATCCTCCAGAACTGTGCCCCTGCTGAACAATTGTGTCCCTGGCGTTTGTGTGTGCAGGAACCCACCCTCGGAGCCCCTTGTGAATGACTGCCCTGAAAGCCTTGGAAATGTTACCTCTTCATCCTCCTCCTCCTCCTCATCCTGTGCCACATCCTCTTCCATCATCGCCCGAATTGTTTTTTGAAGGAGGCATAGAAGTGGGATAGTTAAGCTGACAACGGCGTCATCGGCACTGGCCATGTTGGTGGAGTACTCAAAACAGCGCAACAAGGCACACAGGTCTCGCATGGAGGCCCAGTTATTGGTGGTGAAGTGGTGCTGTTCCGCAGAGCGACTAACGTGTGCGTGCTGCAGCTGAAACTCCACTATGGCCTGCTGCTGCTCACACAGTCTTTCCAGCATGTGCAAGGTGGAGTTCCACCTTGTGGGCACGTCACATATGAGGCGGTGAGCGGGAAGGCCGAAGTTACGCTGCAGCGCTGACAGGCGAGCAGCAGCAGGGTGAGAACGCCGAAAGTGCGCACAGACGGCCCGCACTTTCTGCAGCAGCTCTGACATATCGGGGTAGTTTTTAAGGAACCTCTGCACCACCAAATTCAGCACATGCGCCAGGCAAGGGATGTGCGTTAAACCAGCTAGGCCCAGAGCTGCTATGAGATTTCGCCCGTTATCGCACACCACCAGGCCGGGCTTAAGGCTCGCTGGCAGCAACCACTCATTTGTCTGCTGTTCCATGCTCCTCCACAACTCCTGCGTGGTGTGTGGTTTTTCCCCCAAACAGGCAAGTTTTAAAACTGCCTGCTGTCGTTTACCCCTGGCCGTGCTGAAGTTGGTGGTGAAGGTATTACGCTGTCCGGATGAGGAGGCGGTAGAGGATGAGGAAGCGGAGTAGGAGGAGTTAGGAACAGGAGGCAAACTGAAGCGCCCTGCAATCCTCGGTGGTGGAAGGACATGCGCCAAATTGCTATCCGCCTCAGGCCCATCCGCCACTGCATTTACCCAGTGTGCCATTAGGGAGATATAACGCCCCTGACTGTGCTTACTGGTCCACGTATTGGTAGTTAGGTGGACCATGCCACAGATGGCGTTGCGCAGTGCACACCTGATTTTTTCACCCACTTGGTTGTGCAGGGAAGGGATGGCTTGCCTGGAAAAGTAGTGGCGGCTGGGCACGACGTACTGTGGGACAGCCACCGACATAAGGTTTTTAAAACTGTGCGTCTCCAACAGACGGAATGACAGCATTTCAAAGGCCAAGAATTTTGAAATGCTGGCATTCAGGGCCAGGGATCGCGGGTGGGTAGGGGGGTACTTCCTCTTCCTCTCAAGTGTTTGGGAGATGGAAAGCTGAACGCTTCCACGGGACATTGTGGAGATTGTTGGTGACCCAGGGGGTGGTGTTGCTGACAGATCGTCTGTTTGCGGGGTGGCAGGTGCCGGTATCACTACAGATGTGGCTGGAGCGGCCGAGACTGCAGCAGAAGAGGAAGCAGGATGAGCCAGAGACGTTTCTTGGTTTTGAAGGTGTCTACTCCACTGCAGCTCGTGCTTTGCACTTAGATGCCTGATCATGCAGGTTGCGCTCAGGTTGAGAAGGTTTATGCCTCGCTTCAGGTTCTGATTGCACAGGGTGCAAACCACTCGTGTCCTGTCATCAGCACATTTTCTAAAGAACTTCCACGCTAGAGAACTCCTTTGAGCTGGCTTTGGTGCGCTCGTTCCCTTGCTGCATAGGGCAGTAGCAGGCGTAGTGTCTAGGGCACGGCCGCTCCGCTTCTGCACCCTGCTCCCTCTTCTGCTGTGCTGGTGGCTCTGTGCGACCACCGCCTCTTCCTCCAAACTACTCAGGTCACCTGCATGACCTTCATTCCATGTGGGGTCGAGGACCTCATCGTCCTCCACATCATCTTCCACCCAGTCTTCACCCCTGCCCTCATTGTCGGTCTCCACAATTCTGAACGCCGCAGCAGTTGGCACCTGCGTTTCGTCATCATCGGAGACGTGCTGCGATGGTCCTTGCATGTACTCATCTTGAGAAATAAGTGGTTGGGCATCGCTGCACTCAATCTCTTCCACTTCTGGGGCAGGGCTAGGTGGATGGCCCTGGGAAACCCTGCTGACAGAGTCATCAAAAAGAAGAAGAGACTGCTGTATGGCTTGGGGCTCAGACTGCTTAGACTGCTTGCCTGATTTGTAAGGGGGTGAGGTGAAAGACGGTTGGACATCGGCTGCAGGTGCCAACTCTGACCTTTCTGCAGTAGACTGGGTGGGAGACAATGTGAAGGAACTGGAGGCACTGTCAGCAGCAAACCAATCTACTATCGCCTCTACGTGTTCTGGCATCATCACTTCTAGAGGCGTATGATGCCCTACCAAATACTGATGCAGGTTCTGTCGCCTACTAACACTTGAGGAAGGTGTTTCACTTGTGCGTGTAGCTGGCACAGATCGACCACGTCCTCTCCTTGCAAAAGGAGCTCTACCAGCAGCACCACGACCCAGGCCACGGCCCCTATTTGACGATCTCCTCATATTTCTGTAATTTAAGATCTTGCTCTTTATTGAATAGCGGAACAAAACAACAACAGTATCGCACGGGTGTATCTCACAGTCAAATATGCAAACTAGGCCCCGATTACAATTTTTTGTACCCTAAAGGCAGGATGAGGAGTAGGAGGAGTTCGGAACAGGCAGGAGGCAGACTGAAGCACCCTCAAATCCTCGGCAGTATGAAATGCGCCCCAAAAATTGGAAAGGTGTATCTCACACGTACCGACACAGACTATCCCGCAATTTAATTGTTTATACCCAAAGGCTTTGATTAAATAGCAGAATAGAAAATATGATATCAAAAGGTGTATGTATCTCACACGTACCGACACAGACTATCCCGCAATTTAATTGTTTTACCCAAAGGTGTAGATTAAATAGCGGAATAAAAAATATTATCAAAAAAAGGTGTATGTATCTCACACGTACAGAACCTGACTAGGCCCCAATTACTATTTTTTGTACCCCCAAAGGCAGGATGAGGAGTAGGAGGAGTTCGGAACAGGCAGCACCCTCAAATCTTCAGAAGTATGAGATGCGCCCCAAAATTGGAAAGGTGTATCTCACACGTACCGACACAGACTATCCCGCAATTTAATTGTTTTTACCCAAAGGTGTAGATTGAATAGCGGAATAGAAAATATGATATCAAAAGGTGTATGTATCTCACACGTACCGACACAGACTATCCCGCAATTTAATTGTTTATACCCAAAGGTTTTGATTAAATAGCGGAATAGAAAATATTATCAAAAAAAGGTGTATGTATCTCACACGTACAGAACCAGACTAGGCCCCAATTACTATTTTTTGTACCCCCAAAGGCAGGATGAGGAGTAGGAGGAGTACGGAACAGGCAGCACCCTCAAATCTTCAGAAGTATGAGATGCACCCCAAAAATTGGAAAGGTGTATCTCACACGTACCAACACAGACTATCCCGCAATTTAATTGTTTATACCCAAAGGTTTTTATTGAATAGCGGAATAGAAAATATTATCAAAAAAAGGTGTATGTATCTCACACGTACAGAACCAGACTAGGCCCCAATTACTATTTTTTGTACCCCCAAAGGCAGGATGAGGAGTAGGAGGAGTTCGGAACAGGCAGCACCCTCAAATCTTCAGAAGTATGAGATGCGCCCCAAAATTGGAAAGGTGTATCTCACACGTACCAGCACAGACTATCCCGCAATTTAATTGTTTATACCCAAAGGTTTTTATTGAATAGCGGAATAGAAAATATTATCAAAAAAAGGTGTATGTATCTCACACGTACAGAACCAGACTAGGCCCCAATTACTATTTTTTGTACCCCCAAAGGCAGGATGAGGAGTAGGAGGAGTACGGAACAGGCAGAACCCTCAAATCTTCAGAAGTATGAGATGAACCCCAAAAATTGGAAAGGTGTATCTCGCACGTACCAACACAGACTATCCCACAATTTAATTGTTTATACCCAAAGGTTTTTATTGAATAGCGGAATAGAAAATATTATCAAAAAAACGGTGTATGTATCTCACACGTACAGAACCAGACTAGGCCCCAATTACTATTTTTTGTACCCCCAAAGGCAGGATGAGGAGTAGGAGGAGTACGGAACAGGCAGCACCCTCAAATCTTCAGAAGTATGAGATGAACCCCAAAAATTGGAAAGGTGTATCTCACGCATACCAACACAGACTATCCCGCAATTTAATTGTTTATACCCAAAGGTTTTTTATTGAATAGCGGAATAGAAAATATGATATAAAATTGGTGTGATTTATCAATAGCACACGTGAACAGCAGTGTCTTATATCATTCAGCTCTGCTGCAGGCTATGGAGGGGAAAAAAAAATTCCCCTTTTAAGTTTGTAATTTTTAACTAGATTAGTACAAACTATGCCACAATTTTAATTCTTTTAACCCAAGGCTGTATATTGAATAGTGGAATAGAAAAAAGTGTATGATTTTTGAAACCACTCAATAATAGCACATGTGAACACACACAGCAGTGTATTATCACAGTCAGCACAGCAGCACTGAAGGAAAAACGCTGCACACAATGACTGATAGAAAAAGACTTTTCTCCCTCCTCCTCAGTGGGCAAAAAAGATTCTTTTCACTGCACCCCACACACAGCAAAATCGATGTGGACCGGCTCTGCTGCAGGCTATGGAGGGAAAAAATAAAATTCCCCTTTTAAGTTTGTAATTTTTAACTAGATTAGTACAGACTATGCCACAATTTAATTTTTTTTAACCCAAGGGTGTATATTGAATAGTGGAATAGAAAAAAGTGTATAACTTTTGAAATCTCTCAATAATAGCACATGTGAACACTGAACACAGCAGTGTATGATCACAGTCAGCACAGCACAGCACTGAAGGAAAAACGCTGCACACAGTGACTGATAGAAAAAGACTTTTCTCCCTCCTCCTCAGTGGGCAAAAAAGATTGTGTTCACTGCACCCCACACACAGCAAAATCTATGTGGACCACTGACACCTGCCTATCTCCAGCCTCTCCCTAAAAGAATTGATAAGATCGGTCATTGCAAACCCCCCCCCCCCCACACAGCAATATCGATTGTAGAACACTGACCCTAAAAATCAGCAGCCTCGCCCTAAAATGCCCTACAACTCGCCCTGCCTAACACACTCCGACCTGTCCCTCAATTCTATCCGAACACAAATGATTTTTGCCTGTCTGTCCCTAATCAGCAGCCAGCACGTATGATGTGTGCTCTGTCCCTGAACTACACAGCAGAATGACGCAGCGGCGCTGGCTCGAACTTATAAAGACTTGGTCACATGCTTCAGATGGCCAATCACAGCTACTAATACATTTGTAGGCATGACTGGGATGGCTTAAGGCACACCAGTTAAACGCTTGTTGATTGGCTGTTGAAAGCCCGCCATGAAAAGCGCGCCAATGCATACAAAACCCGGAAATAAAATGACCGAACACGGATTTTTACCCGAATATACAGTAACGTTTTCGGGTCCGTGTTCGGGTAACAAAAATCCAATTATTCGGTACGAACACTAATAATACAGTCCGTGTTCGCTCAACCCTACTAAAGAACAGACCTGAAATGAATCCTGCAGATCATGCCACCAGGCCAGTGTCTGCAAGCGCTTTTGCTAATTCTTCTTGGATAACAGGTCCTGAATTCCTGCTGGATCAGCCAGAAGAAACCACAGCTGATGTCTTCAGTATCCTAGAACCTGACAAAGATCCAGAGATTCGTCCAGAAGTGAAAACCCTCATCACTCAAACTAAACAAAGACTCATCTTGGATTGTCAGCGATTTGAACGATTTTCCAAGTGGATAAAGCTTGTACGCACCATCACAAGGTTAGTCCACATTGCACGCTGCTTTCACACAAAGCCCACTGATCCGCAATGTCAAGGTTGGCACATATGTCAAAGGTTTCTTTCTGCAAATGACATTGCTGAAGGTGAAATGGTCACAATACGTATTGTACAGCAGGAAGTCTTTGGCTCAGACATTAAATGTATCCGTGACAAGAGGGATATTCCAAAAACCAGTGCAATTGCTAATCTAAACCCATTCATTGACTAATGTGGTATGTTAAGAGTTGGTGGACGTTTAAACAAGGCCGAGTTGGGAGAGAAAGAACAGAATCCTCTCATTATGCCCGCTCGCCATCACATTACCACTCTGCTCATACGGCACTACCACGAAGGGGTTAAGCACCAAGGTAGACACTTCACTGAAGGTGCCATAAGAGCTGCAGGCCTTTGGATCATAGGAGCAAAAAGACAAATTACAGCTATATGTAACGTTAATGCGTTTTTGTTAGTGGATGGATTTACAGCTGCAGAATTATTACACTCAGTAGCCTTGTAGAGATTCTGTTGAACAAACATATCCAACTCTCAGGACTTCATCACAGTGCACAGCCTGTTATGCAATATACATATACTCAATCAGATGTTTAATGGAGGGATAGAATATATGAGAATGTATAGATGAGAGACAGGCTATTGTATGGTGAGCACTAAGAGTAGTATTAGGAGAGTTGCAGGTGATGGTAAAGCAGATAGGTTCTGATGTCAAGTATAGTGCAGATGGTAAGAGGACACAGATGGAGTATACTTAGACAGAGTAACCTAGTGCAAGGATAGTTGAAGGTAGTCCCAAGAGCTAACTGTCTATGCAGATGATAGGGAATAGATAGATACAGATAGTCCTGGTAATTGCAGTAGATGACAGTAGGAGATTGGTTAGTAAGGAATCCCCTGTGGGGTACTTATCACTTAGATAGGTTAGTAGTAACAGTGTCCTTTAGAGAGAGGTGATCCCGTAGCGAGATACGGATCAGCAGCGAGGTTCTGGCTTCAGTTCAGCAAAGGTAAATGTCAGCAGCTCCGACTTCACAGGAGAAGGTGCGGTGAACATGTGGTTTGAACGAGCCATGCGTGAGAGAAAGCCGGCGATTGAAATAGCCGCTCATAGCGGCGCTCAGCAATGATGTCATCCAGTCTTAAAGGTGTATGCGTCTCTTGGATAACAAGATGGGACGCAATTTAGTAAAAGAGAAATATGGAACAAGGGTACCAGAGGTACCAGAACATTACACTATACTGCACAGCTGTGTTCACTGCCGCAAACTAAGAGGTAAACATTCGCAACAGCAAATGTCAGATCTGCCAACTGACAGGTTAAGTACTGACCCACCATTCACTCATGTTGGTCTGGATGTTTTTGGACCATGGATGGTAACAGCCCGCAGAACTCGAGGTGGTCAAGCAAACCGCAAACGATGGGCAGTGTTTACTTGCATGAGTGTGCGTGCAGTACACATTGAAGTAATAGAAACTATGGATGCTTCAAGCTTCATCAATGCTTTGAGACGATTTCTCGCCAACAGAGGACCAGTCAAGACACTTGGGTCTGATTGCGGTACTAATTTCGTTGGAGCCTGTCGAGAGTTAGAGCTCAACTCTAGACCAATCCAAGACTTCTTAGCTCAAAAGGGCTGTACATGGATATTCAATCCTCCTCATTCTTCCCATATGGGCGGCTCATGGGAGAGAATGATTGGCATTACACGTAGAATACTGGACTCTATGCTTATGGACTCAAATTGCACAAGACTTACCCACGAGGTTCTAACCAACTTTATGGCAGAGGCATCTGCTATAATTAATTCCAGACCACTGGTTCCAGTGTCAACAGATCCAGAGAATCCAACTATCCTAACCCCAACTACTCTGCTTACCCAAAAGCTTAGGTCCATTCCTGTCCCACCCGGAAACCTTAACTCAGGAAACCTACGCTATGACCAGTGGAAGCGAGTGCAACACCTCGCCAACTGCTTCTGGAATCGTTGGAAGATGGAGTATCTTTCTACTCTGCAAGGACGCAGGAAATGGCAACACCCAAATCCTAACATTAAAGTTGGAGATCTTGTTCTGCTCAAGGATCAACAAGCTGGGAGACTCGAGTGGCCTATGGGACTTATTATAAAGAGTGTTCCTAGTGATGATGGCAAGGTACGCAAGGTGGAGGTGAAGGTTGCAAGACAAGGGACTGTAAAGACCTTCATCACACCTATCACTGAACTTATTCTGCTCTTGCCTTTTTGGAGAATGAACTTACTTGCGTATGTTGCTTGTTCTTACCTTTGACTTCAAGAAGGAAGAGTCTTGGACGTTAATGTTAACTTGAAGTTGTTGCATTTTTTGCATGTTTTTTCTTTATGTCTTTCAGGTTCTCAAGACATCAAGCAAATTGCACTGTTGTTTATTTGCACTTGTATAATTACCGTTATGGTATAAAATAGTGACATTTACAATGTCAGACGGGGAGTGTGCTGTTACACAGTTAATATTCTCATTATTGTAGATGCAATTTACAATAATATATTCTGTGAATTATTTACCATGTATTTTTCTATGAGTAGGTATTTGCTGCCCCTTCTGGCCTTCTTTGGTAATGCTCTTGTTTCTCCTGTGAGCATGATACACAATTTCCTTGTATGTAAACTCCACCCCCTGCTCTTGCTGTATTTCCTGTGTCATGGCTGCATTTACCTCATGTAACAGGGACTCTTGTATTCCACATGCTAAGCTAAGGAAAGCATCATCTTTTGACCGCATAATACTGAAATCCATTCATTCTGCTGTATTCCTGTTGTGTGATGTTCAGAATAAACCAGCTTTTGGATGAAATTAGTATTGGTGAGTTCAAACTATCTGAGGAGGATTGTCCGCAGTGACCGTATCTGCTTATACAGGCCAGGCACAGAGGTCTCACAAGGGTTAGATCACTATCACAACAACTGAGTCAGAATAGTCATGATGCCACTAGGGGTGCAATGTCTCAGAGGAGTCTGTCCCTATATGTAGAATTTGCAGAGTAGCGGCCCCTTTTAGGGGAATCCTTGCGGGGGCTCCTTAGATCTCTGTGCGAGGAGGAGACGGAGGGAGCAGAGGGGGGAAGAGTATCCATGGACAGGTGCAGGTGGGATTGAATATCGTCCATAGCTTTCTCAGGATGCGTGAATGCTTTGGATTCACCAAACTGATCCGTAAATCTTAGTATAGCTGGCTAGGCGTGCGTAAATTTGAGACCCTTCTGGAACAGAGCATTGCAGGATGGTTGAAAGGCCTTGCACCTAAGTGCCACCTCCTGAGAGTAATCCGCAAAGAGCAGTAGTTGGTTGCCGTCCAGTGTAAGCGACTTGGCATTTTTAAACGATTTCAGTATGTTCAGTCTATCTGTGTAGTTTAGATATCGCACTATGACAGGACGGGGAGTCTTACCGTCATTGGAGGGTGTTCCCTCTCAATGGTGCAGGGAAATGTGATGCCAAGAGCCTGGGGTATGCGTGAGGAACACACATCAGGGAGCAGGCCTGTATTAAAGGATTCAGGGAGGCCTATAATCCGTAAATTGTTCCTGGGGGATCTATTTTCCAAGTCATATATTTTGTCCAGCAGGTTTTGCTGTGTTTGCATAGATTTAGCGTCATTGGTGAAAGAGGACTGAACTTCATCCTCGGGATCAGAAATCCTGTGTTCCCCCTCTGCTAGCCTTTTAGCCTGATCCCCCAGCTCCTTTTTAAGCTGAGAGATGCCCGCTGTCACTGCCCTCTCCACCGCCTCAGTAATGGTGGGGGAGAGGATGGAGGCCACTGCCTGGGCCATTAGGTGATACTGGGGGTCCAGAGCAGAGGAGGATGAAGGTAATAGGGGTGGTGGGCTTGCGCTGTCAGTGGCAGGAGCGGCGGCCATATTACCAGCGTGCTGTGCATGCTGCTGCTGAGGGACACTGCCGGCTCCGTGGACAAGATAGCGGTCCATAGGAGCGGGGGAGATGGGTGCGACTCACCGGCGGCGTCTGTGTAGAGAGCGGGTGTCAGCGAGCAGGGATGGATGGCTTTATAAGCAGTTCCTGCTGGAGCCGCTGTAGATCACACCTTCACCATGCGGCGCCGGAACCAGAAGTCCTCACAGAAGTGATTTTAACGTTTGAAGTGCTGTGGATGTTATATGGGGGGGGGGGACCAGATCTGATAGCAATAGGCAGCTTGCTATCAAAGTCTGTTTCCCTGGACAAAAAGGGTCCGGGGAAAGAGTGAAGAGTGAGGATGGTCTATACGGAGTATGGAGCAGTCAGGGAAACTATTTACAAGTGTTTTTCACCCATCAAGTGCCATGGAAACTCTATTGGTCAGGGGGAAACCAGAACTGATAGCAATAGGCATCTTTTTATCAGAATCGGTTTCCCCTGGACAGAAAGGGTCCGGGGAAAGAAGGAAGAGTGAGGATGGTCTATACGGAGTATGGAGCAGTCAGGGAAACTATATACATTTGTTTTTCACTCATCAAAAGTCATGGAAGCTCTATTGGTGGGGGGGAAACCAGATCTGATAGCAATAGGCAGCTTGTTATCGGAATCGGTTTCCTCTGGACAGAAAGGCTCCAGGGAAAGAAGGAAGAGTTAGGATGGTCTATGTAAAATATAGAATATATCTCTAATATTCTAATCTCTTTAGGCGTTTTGATTTGATTAGCATAGATAGCCAGACTGATTCAAAAACAAAGTGTGATTTTATTCAAACACACTTGGCATCAATAATACAATGTAAAAAGAGAAACAGTTCAGTATATTGTAGGCAAAATAAGAAGAAGTATTAGTGTCCTGCTAGCTCCGCTTCCAAAAGGTGACTGTGAAACAGCTGTTAAAGTTAGGCTGCGTGTGAAGGCCTAAGGAAAACAATGAAATGAGGTTTCAGCATGTATGCGTTACCCTTTTAGTGTAAAGGAGTGTGTGTTGTGAGTGTCTGATGTCTGATATCCTAGTCTGTGTGATGAGTGTCCTGCCGAGGTCCGAATCGCCTGACAATTTATCTTACATGTATACGTCATGAACTTCCAATACTCCAAGCCTTGTATAGCATCATAACTTCTGCTAACGTCAGGTATTCTATACAAGAGGAGGTACTAAGCCCATAAAGTCATAATTCCTAATATGTATATGACCAAAAAGCTGATTAGTCTTGAACTACTTTGATTGACAAGCCCACATGTAACACCCTATTCTTGTAACGTCTAGTGTGGCTGATGTCATGTTAAATAACCATCATTTATCTTTTTTTTATTCATATTTCTTTATTAAATTTTCCAGGTAAAAAATTATTTACAACACTCCAATCGCTGGATAATTTTTTCATATACATTTTACACATATTACCTTTTTTCCCCTTTCCCCCCCCCCCCCCTCCCTTCCTTATCCCTACCCCCCCCCCCCCCGTCTCTTCTTATCATTCGACTCCTATTATTTCTCTGTATTCCTATTCCCTTGTGTCCTTAAACTCTTGCCACTCATCCCAAATCTCCTCTTCATTCCCCTGTTCCTCCTCCTCCCAGGTCCTCAGCTGCTCCAACTTTCTTATTTTCTCTACTTTTAACAGCCAATCTTTCCTGGAGGGGGCCTCTTCTTTTTGCCAATTAAAGGGAATCAAGCTCTTAGCTGAGTTTAATAAGTGGGGGAGTAATGTTTTTTTATATTGCTTCACTGACATATGGGTTCCATGAAACATGCATTTCCAAGGATCCAAGGGAATATCTATTTTAGTAATTTTACTTATTAATTCTATAACTTCACTCCAGAATACTTTAATTTTTGGGCACTCCCACCATATATGGGCTATAGTCCCTACCATCTGACATCCCCTCCAGCAAAGTCTTGAACTCTCCACCTGAATTCTTCCCATCTTATCAGGAGTGTTGTACCACCTTGTAATCAGTTTATAGTTCATCTCCTCCGTGTTGGTGTCTATCGCGGATTTATGTACTAATTGAAGGCTCTTATCCCACTGTTTGTTGTTACTACACGGGCCGAGGTCTCTTTCCCATTTTTCTTTTAATGATATTCCTCTCTCTTTTGTTATTGTTAACAGTATTTTATACACATTCGAAATACTATTTATCATCTTATCCGTAAGACATAATTGCTCAAAAGGGCGGAGGTCGTTTATATCTCTCAATGGCTGCGGTAGTGACAATGTGAAGTGCTTTAGTTGGTTGTACCTCCACTCATTTATCTTCCAGTTTTCTTTCCTTTGTTTCAGCTCTGCCAAGGTTATAATTTTCCCCTTCTCTACTATATCCCCTAATTGTGCTTCTCCTTCTTCTATCCATTTACCTAATTCCTTCTCTTCCCCTGGTGCAAAACATTTTGTGCCCTGTAACGGGATCAGTGGTGAATTGTGTTTCCAATTTTCTTTTTTATGTATTTTATCCCAAACCTTAATAGCATGTCTTGTGATTATATGCGTGTTAGTGTCCAGATTTCTGAATCTCTCAGGTATCCATATAACTTTTGCTAGGTGTGTACCACTCATCGTGCTTTCTATTACCACCCAATTTCTATCATTATTTTTTTTTTGTCCATTCTATCACCCTTGTGAGTATTGCTGCAAAATAATAATTTTTAAAGTCGGGTAGGGCTAATCCCCCTTGTCCCTTACCTTTACATAGTGTAGTGTACTTTACCCTTGGCTTTTTGTATTTCCAAATAAAGCGGGATATTAATCTTTTAAGTGTTTTAAAAAATACTTGAGGTAATGAAATCGGAATCATCTGGAATTTATATATAATTTTGGGCAGGATTATCATTTTTATCGTATTTATTCTCCCTATCCAGGAAAAGATTCTCGGGGATAATCTATTTAATTCTGATCTTACTTCATTCAGAAGTTCTAGAAAATTTGTTTTGTAGAGTTTTTCTGGAGTTGGGGTTAATTTTATCCCTAAATATTTAATCTCATCTTTTCTCCAGTTGAACTGAAATTCTTTTTTTAACATCTCCTCTTCTTGTTTAGGGATATTAATATTTAATATTTCTGATTTTTTTTGATTAATTTTTAAATTGGATAGTTCTCCATATTGTTTCATTATTTTAATTATGTTGGGCAAAGTGATCCTCGGATTACTTATGTAAAGCAGGATATCATCTGCAAAGGCAGATACCTTATGCTCCACTTGTCCCACCTTTATGCCCCCGATGTCCACACTATTTCTAATAGTTGCCAGTAGTGATTCCAAAGATAAGACAAATAACATCGGAGACAAGGGACATCCTTGTCTTGTTCCATTGAGCATTTTAAACGAGTCTGACAAAGTTCCATTGACCTTTACCTTTGCAGTTGGTTGATTATACAAAGTTTTGATCCAGGCCAACATTCTAGGTTTTATTCCCAACTCCACTAGGGTGTTTATCATGAACTCCCAGTCTACCCTGTCAAATGCTTTTTCCGCATCTATTGACAGGAGTAGACAGGGAGCTCTGCTTTTTACCATATGGTCTATCAACAGTATAGTTTTTATCCCATTGTCCCGTCCCTGTCTCCCCGGGATGAATCCTACTTGATCATTGTGTATCCACTCCCCCATTAAGTTCTTCATTCTAGTGGCCAAAATTTTTGGGAATAATTTAGTATCAACATTAAGTAGGGAGATGGGTCTAAAACTAGAACATAGTAACGGGTCTTTTCCCTCTTTCCGTATAACTGTGATGGATGCTGACAGGGCCTCTCTACTCATCTCGTACTGAGTCCCTATTCCGTTTATATATTCTTTAAATCTTGGGATTAAAATGTCCTTAAATTTTTTATAATAACCTATGGTAAACCCATCCGGTCCTGGGCTTTTACCTAGGCTCGTTTCTTTAATGGCTCTCTCTATTTCTTGTTCTGAGATTGGTCTTTCTAAGAATGTTAACTTTTCCTCATCTATCTTTGTCAGTCCTGCGTCTACAAGGTATTTTTTAATTTTCTCCCTCCTTTCTGTTTCATTCCCCTGTATCTCACCTTTCTTTACTGCATAAAGATTAGCATAGTAGTTTTGGAATTCTTTGGCTATTCCTGTCGTTGTTTGAATTATTTCCCCATTTTTATTTTTAATTTTATCTACAAAATTTTTTCCTTTCTTCTTTTTCAGGATTTTTGCTAGGTTTTTCCCAACCTTATTACTTTCAATGTATTTTTCTTTTATACATCTTTTCATTTCCTGCTTTATTTCCTGTTCTAGCAGATCTTTCAATTCTTCTCTCTTCACCTCAAGTAAATTATTTATTAATATATCTTGTGTATTTTTATGTTTTTGCTCTAATTGATGTACTTCTGTCAATAGCCTAATCTTATCTTTTATTCTTTCTTTTTTCCTTTGGGTCCCCTTTGAGATAAATATGCCCCTCATATAAGCCTTATGAGCTTCCCATACTATGTCTTTTGGTGCATCTTTTGTATCGTTTATTTGAAAATAGAATTCCAACTCTTTCACTATTTCTTTTTCCCACTTTTTATCTCCAAAAATCTCCTCATTTATTTTCCAAGCATCCATCCTAGGTCGCTCTTTCGCCATTTTTATTTTTACCATAATGGGGGTATGGTCCGACCAAGTCTTGACCCCAATCTCTGCCTCGCTTACCCTTTCGATCCACCTATATTCGATTAGTATATAATCCAATCTTGAGTATGTTCCATGTACACTTGAGTAACATGTATAATCTCTATCTTTCGGATGGAGAATTCTCCAAATATCTGCCAGTTGATTTGTAAATAATTTTTCCTTTATTTTCTTTGCCTGTACTTTATTTATCCGTAGGGTTTTTGATGTGGTATCTACTTTAGGGTCAAGGCAGAGATTGAGGTCCCCTGCCAGTATGACTCCTCCTTTTTTAAACTCCATTAATTTTCCCAGTACTTTACCTAGGAAGTCTACTTGTCTCTCATTAGGGCTATATATATTTACTAGGGTCAAATCTTCATCTCCTATTTTTCCTCTTAAAAAGAGGTATCTTCCCTCTGGGTCTACCTTTCTCGACTCTAGAACAAATCCAAGGCCCCTAGAAATGCCAATGGCTACTCCCTTGGGCTTCCTCCCGGGTGAGTCCGCGTAATACCAGGTAGGATGGCTCTTAGAATACAATCTGATATTAGATGCATGAGATAAATGAGTCTCCTGTAAGAATGTTAAATCTGCTTTCAAATAACTAATTTCTTTTAACATTTTTTTCCTTTTTTCTGGAGAGTTTAAACCTCGGACATTGTAAGATAATATGTTAACTATAACCATTGTTTCTTAATCTTCATTACTGTCTTTCTCTATCATCTCTTCAACTCTAAAGTGGCCATAAAAACTGTTCAACCAACACCAGGGATCCCTAAGAGATGGCATTAATCCCTCTGATTTTTCTTGTCTTGTGGGTTCTCTTAATTCTTGTATTTTCTTATAGGAGACGTTTTGATCTATTAACTTCTTTTTCCCTCTTTCTTCCCCTTTCCTCTTCCCACCCCTACCCTCCCCTCCCCCAACTATTCCCGGTCCCTCCATCAGGGTTGTCGATTCTCCTTCCTCCCTTTCCAATCGACTTGTGGCCGAGGTCGAGCTCTGCTAGTGGTCACCGTTCCCTCCCATCTTCCCTACCATAGGGTCTAATGGTGACGGCCCGCTGATCTCCATAGGGCCACCCGTTTTTTATTCTTACTTGCTCCTCCTCCCCTTCTCCCGCCAGCCCTCCCCCCCTCCCCCAATCCCCCCCGGTCCCCCCAGTCCTTTTTCATCCTCTTGTTTTCATCTTTTTCTTCTGTTTCCACTGATTCAATTCTCCTTCATCAACTTCTTCCTCTGGGCACTCCTGGTCGGTCCAGCCTGGAATATCCATAAGTGGGATTTTTACTGCTTCACAAAAGTCTTTGGTTTCCTCTGGGTATCTAAGGAGTACTGTTCTCCCATCTCTTCTCACTCCTAGGCCTGCTGGGAAGTTCCAAAAGTATTGTATATCTTTTTTCTTTAATATCTCTACCATTGGTCTAAGAATGCGTTTTCTATTAGTTGTCTCTTTTGCCAGGTCTGGGAAAATCTGAATGTCCTCCCCGTCATATTTTAATTCCGGTCTACTTCTCATTTTCCCCCAGATCTGGGCCCTTGTCTCATATTTATGGAATCTTACAATCACATCTCTTGTTTTCTCTTTTGGTAGGTTGGTTGGTTTACGCAACCTATGAATTCTCTCAAACTCAATTTTATCTTTGGTCGCCTTTCCCAGCAGAGGGTTAAATAACTTCTCCAGGGTTTCTTTTAAATTTTCTGTTGGCCCTTTCTCTGGTAATCCTCTTATTCTCAGATTTTTTCTTCGATTTCTATTCTCCTGGTCTTCGATTTTGTATAACATATTTCTCTGCTCCATTTTCATTTTTCTCATTTGTTCTTTTAGATTTTTTAGTTCTTTTCCTTGGGACTCCACCTTTTCTTCTGTTTCTTCTACTCTGCCCAGAATATGCCCAAAGTCGACATGTAATGTGGCCATCTCGGCTTTGATGGATCTTTCAAGGCTGGCAAACATTTCCCGCATTTCTGATTTTGATGGTGGATAATCTTTTTCATTGAATTCATCTTCTCTATTCATGTCTCCATCCTCTATTGTTATACTGCTTTCTCTTGACACTTGTAAGCTTTCTTCTCCACTTACTCCTATATGCTTTTGATTCTTAGTTTTCTTGGTTCCCTCTGTATTTTGTTTGGGTCTAACAACCGGTTGATCCTCTGGCTGTGTGTTTTGACCTTTTCCCTCAGATGTCATATAATTTTTAATTGTTCCTGGGCTTGCTGTGGTTTTTGGAGGCTTCCCTGCCACTTCCTTTGCCGGTTTACCTCTCATTGTGGATTCGGCTCTGGGGACTAAGCCCTCAGTATAGCTTCCTCTTTTGTCTCTATTTTCAGTATGAACTAAATATCATATACATTTATTCAGTGGTTCAAGTAAGAGAGGTCCCACACTTTTTGCACGACAGTCTCACTAGTTCTTAAGCTATACACTCACGCATGATAATATAGCTGTGCTACCAGGGGAAGCTGTTGTTGAAGTCAAACATATGAAAATTTCGGTGGTTTCCCTTCTCACTTAAGTACTCAGATTCCCGCACATTTCTCAATGCGCGTAAGTAAGATCTGGGGGGTTTCCACCCTCACCCAAGTGAGTAGAGTGCCACACTTTTTCCAGAACCGTTCAACTAGCTCTTAAGCATACACTTGTAAATAAATACTGTAGCAGTGCTTTCTAAGAAAGCTTATATTTGAGATTGGTCATATAAGGATTCTGGGGGGTTTCCCCTCTCATTCAAACAGGCAGAGTCCCGAACCTTTTCAACACAAACCCGCCTTCTCTTAGACCTTATACTCATAGATGACAATATGTCTTTACTTTCAGAGAGGGCCGGTATATTATATCCAATAAAGGAGGATTCTGGGGGGTTTCCCCCTCCCTAAGTAAGCAGAGTCCCACACATTTTTTCCAAACAGTCCCGATAATTCTTAAGCTATACACTCATGAAAGATAATCTAGCAGTACTTCCAAGGAGGGCTGATATTGAAATCCTGTGCAATAAAGTCCTGGGGGGTTTCCCCTCTACCATAAGTAAGCAGTGTCCCGCACAATTTTCAAAACCATCCCTCTGACTCATTAAACTGTAAACTCATAAATGAAAATATACAGATGCTTTCACGAAGGGCTGGGAATGAGATCAAGTGTAGTGCAGTTCTATAGGGGTTTCCCCTCATACTTTGGTAAACAGATTCCCGCACATTTTTTCTCAACAGTCTCGTTAACTCTTAAGCTATATACCCCTGGGTGATAATTTAGCAGTGCTTCAAGAAAGGCTGATTTTAGGATCCAACGCAGGGGGGTTCTAGGGGATTTCCCCTCTCGCTTAAGTAAGCATAATCCCGCACTTTCTTCAGATTAGTCCCTCTGTTCTATTAAAGCGGAGTTCCGGGCACAAAAAAGATTTTTGGATAGTTATTTTTTTTTTTTTTTGTTTACTCACCTTTTTATTGACGATCGTAAATACTCACCTATGACAGCTTCCTCCTCCAGCGCCGAGGCTCGCCCCGTCACTTCCTGCCTCGCGATGATTCCTGGGAGCTAAACGTCATAGCTCCCAGGAATCAATGCGCCGCACCGGCCCCGCTCGTCATTTCCAGGCGACGCAGCATTCCCCTGCTAAACAGCTTCTGGGCATGCCCAGAAGCTGTTTAGGAATGCGGCGCCGCATCGGAAGTGACGAGAGGGGCCGGTGCAGTGCATTCTGGGACACGAAGACGCGGAAGAAGACGGAGAAGAGGACCGCGCCGGCTTCAGCTGCCCACAACCGAGATGGAAACGCTGTGGAAGAAAATTTCTAAGTAAGTATTTCTTCTAAAAGGTAAGTGCGAACCGGGACAGATCAGAGGCTAGCCATTGTGTAATGTGCTATCCCTGACTGTCCCGGGGGTATGTTCAAGAAAAAAACGTTTCTCTGCCCGGAACTCCGCTTTAAGCTGCATACTCATAGATGATAATAAGACAGTGCTTTTTAAGAAGAGCTGATGTTGAGAAATAAACGTACAACCTCTCTGGGGGGTTTCCCTCGCATTCAATCAAGCAAGGTCCCACACCACTTTTCCATCACAGTCACATTAGCTCTTAAGTTATATAAGTAAGCAGAGTCCCACACATTTTTTCCAAACAGTCCCGACAATTCTTAAGCTATACACTCATGAAAGATAATTCAGCAGTACTTTCAAGGAGGGCTGATATTGAGATCATGTGAAATAAAATCCTGGGGGGTTTCCCCTCTACCATAAGTAAGCAGCGTCCCGCACAATTTTCAGAACCATCCCTCTGACTCCTCAAACTATAAACTCATAGATGAAAATATGCTGATACTTTCACGAAGGGCTAGGAATGAAATCAAATGTAGTGCAATTCTATAGGGGTTTCCCCTCATACTTTGGTAAACAGAGTCCCGCACATTTTTTCTCAACAGTCTCATTGACTCTTAAGCCATATACTCCTGGGTGATAATTTAACAGTGCTTCAAGGAAGGCTGATTTTATGATCCAACGCAGGAGGGTTCTAGGGGATTTCCCCTCTCGCTTAAGTAAGCATAGTCTCGCACTTTTTTCAGATTAGTCCCTCTGTTCTATTGAGCTGCATACTTATAGATGATAATAAGACAGTGCTTTTCAAGAAGATCTGATGTTGAGAAATAAACGTACAACCTCTCTGGGGGTTTCCCTCGCACTCAAGCAAGCAAGGTCCCACACAACTTTTCCATCACAGTCACATTAGCTCTTAAGTTATACACTCCAAATGATGATAGTATTTTTAAGAAAGACTGTTTTGATATCGTTCATATGAAAATTCTGGGGGGTTTCCCCTCTCACCAGTCCCCTTCGGCTAATCTGTGGCGTTCCTTGTAGAGTGGTATGGTGGGGATGATTACGATGTCCAATGTTGCTGGGTCTCTCCAAGCTGGATCTCTCGGCGGTGTTCGCTCCAATCAGACCTTCTCTCCTGATCCTGGACGCCGGCTCTCCCAGCGTCTCAGCAGCCCCTGCGCTCGGCGGCCACCTCTCCAATACACAGCCGATTCCAGTCTCCAGGAGGGACCCAGGGTGCTTGTCCTCCCTCCTCCAAACCTCAGGGAGGGTCAGCAACAAGGACCGGGTCGGGGGCCTCCGGGTAGCGGGGAGGGGGGGTAGCGGGATCCAGCTAGGCAGGATTCGAGGCTAGGTGAGAGAGCATTCCCTCACATCTCTCTGGGCGGTGGCTCAGAGACTCAGCAGGCCGTCGGGATCAGCTCCATCAGCAGGCTCCTCCCTTCATGCACCTGTCCTGCTCAGACCAGACCCTTCTGACCATCATTTATCTTACACAATAGGTAACACATATAACCAACTTATATGACTTGTATAACATTAAGTAAATACATACAAATACTATTAATTATGACTGGAATTACACTAATCCTTAACTAACATTATTTAAACTAATATATGTCATTCCTAGTATTACACATGGATCCTATTCTTGACTTCCATGACATACTATCCCACAGATACCTTATATGTCATCTTCCAACTAGCTACATACTCCAGAATTATCTGACATTTTACTGTCTCAGCTCAGATGAAGAACTCCATTGTTAATCACCGGATCAAGGTCATTCACACATACTGTATTAATACTATGATTAATCATAAAATCACATATATTTTGCAAGCTTGCTGTGAATATAATATAATTCCAATGAGTGCCGAATTATGAATTTGGAATAAATATTTAACAGTCTATATGGAGTATGGAGCAGTCAGGGAAACTATATACAATTGTTTTTCACTCATCAAATGCCATGGAAGCTCTATTGGTGGGGGGAAACCAGATCTGATAGCAATAGACAGCTTGTTATCAGAATCGGTTTCCCCTGGATATGAAGGGACAAATGAAAGAAGGAAGAGTCAGGATGGTCTATACGGAGTATGGAGCAGTCAGGGAAACTATATACAATTGTTTTTCACCCATCAAGTGCCATGGAAGCTCTATTGGTGAGTGAGAAACTAGGTCTGATAGCAATAGGCAGCTTGTTATCAGAATCGGTTTCCCCTGTGTAGAAAGGGTCCAGGGAAAGAAGGAAGAGTGAGGATGGTCTATATGGAGTATGGAGCAGTCAGGGAAACCATATACAAGTGTTTTTCACCCATCAAGTGCCATGGAAACTCTATTGGTGGGGGGGAAACCAGATCTGATAGCAATAGGCAGCTTGTTATCGGAATCGGTTTCCCCTGGACAGAAAGGGTCCGGGGAAAGAGTGAAGAGTGAGGATGTTCTATACGGAGTATGGAGCAGTCAGGGAAACCATATACAAGTGTTTTTCACCCATCAAGTGCCATGGAAACTCTATTGGTGGGTGGTAAACCAGATCTGACAGCAGAAATGTTTCTGTGAGTTTCCCTGCTTTCCTTCCCCAGAATGAGTCCTGGGAAGGGGAAAAGGGTGAGCATACTTTAGTTGGGGTGGCACAAGTGATGGCCACTCGGGTAAGGGGAGGGCGGGTCCAAATTGGTTTAAACCCTCCACGCCCAGGGCCGTCTTTAATATGGATTGGACCCTGGGGAAACGTTTTTTTGGGCCCCCCCATGCAATTTAGCTCTCCACCCCAACATCTCAATCTCTGTGGAAATGTTTTGCACAGAGCAGCCCCGATCCTCCTCTTCTGGGGTCCCCCAACAGCATTCCTTCATACACAAATCACAGTATCCCTTATCACATCACAGCGCCCCATTACATTGCAGCAATTTTCATGCATAGTGCCCCTTTACAAATCACAACACCCCATTATATTGCAGCCATTTTCATGTCACAGTGCCCCTTTACAAATCACAACACCCCATTACATTGCAGCCATTTTCACATCATAGTGCCCCCTTAAAAATTACAGTACACCTTATCACATCACAGCGCCCCATTATATTGCAGCCATTTTCACCTCATAGTGCCCCTTTACACATCACGGTACCCCTTTTCATATTACAACACCCCATTACATTGCAGCCATTTTCACGTCATAGTGCCCCTTTACACATCACAACACCCCATTACATTGCAGCCATTTTCACATCAATGTGTATACTAGTGCGGTATGACTTAAACCTGCAGGAGGACCAGTTTTTTTATTTGTAAATTACTTTACTACTGCTTCAGGCCTGATTTACATGTATGCGGGTTGGCGGCCCACATTTTAGAAGGGACAGCATCCTATTCATTTGAATAGGCTGCTATGCCAGTGTAAGGGATGTCGGGTACCCCATAAAAATAACACATTTCCGTTTTATGGCATTTCTATTAATTTACCAGTAGATGGCAGCACAAAGCACAACTGCAAGCAAGGCATGGGAGGAACTAAAAGTTAGATCTTTCGTTCCTGGGGAACAGAATAGAAGTGCTGTGTCCCTCAGAATCATACCTCACTCATGTCCTTGTATTTGCAGAACCGTTTTCAATAAAAATAATTCTGGTTTCACCCGGTCCGATCCCTTCGCACATTGGAATTATTGACCATACTTTCAGCATATGTGCAACAAAATTGGCGCCCGAACAGGGACCGGGTGAAGAAAACGCAAAGGTCACGGAAGTGGAAGAGAGCGGTTACGCTGTCCGTGGCGAAGCTGAGAGAAGATTAAAAGTATTAACCGCTGCTGCACAGGAATCGCACACAGATGGATGTAGAAAAGTTGCAAGATGAAATCAGTGGGCATCTGATTCACATGACAGTCGGTGATCTCATTGAGACTTGCCAGTTTATCAAGGCCTCCGAAGCAAGTATGGCAACAGGAAAAACCCGGCGCCACTATATGCGTCAATGAGGTGATAGATGAACTGGTCGAGACTGAAATTGAAGAAGCGGTGAGACACTTTCTCCAAGCAACTAAGAGATTCGTCAGTGAGCTAGAGAAAAAGAGGGACAATGCTGAAGCACCAAACACCAGTGAGAAAGACCCCCAACCAGAACAGCAATTAGCCAATCTGAAACAACAATACCACGCTATGCAGGAGAAGTTCCAGGAAACGTCCAGAATGATTGAGGAACAAATAAAAGAGCTGAGTACTAAAAGACAGGACTCAAATGACAGCCATTCAAAACAAGAACCTATTCCAGTTACTCAGAGACTTCACCATGGTAACTTGCCAGAGGTGACAATCAGAAAGGACTTTAAGATTGCTGGTCAGATAGGTGAAAAGGAACAGAAAGACAAGTTGTCCTATACAAACCTTATGCACCAGATTGACATGGGACTACAAAAAGGATATCTTGAGTCAGAGATTGTGGAAGCTGTGGTAAAAGCCATTAGCCCCGGCCTTAGTCTCAGAGGTATGCTGGAAATGAAGAATGGACTGACCCTAGTGCAACTTAGGAGAATCCTAAAAAGCCATTACAAGGAAGAAAATGCTTCCGAACTGTACCAACAATTGATAAACATCTCACAGAATAGTAAGGAAACTCCTCAGAATTTCCTGTTCAGAGCTATTGAATTGAAGGACCGCCTGTTGTTTGTCTCACAAGGAGAAGGTTCGGATGAACACTTCAGCGCTGAGCTGATACAAAAGAAATTCCTAAGGTCAGTGGGTACTGGACTGAGAAGTGACCATATCAAGTTCCAATTAAAGCAGTATTTAGATTATCTGTCCATTTCAGATGAGGTGCTCATAGAGAAAACAAATGAAGCCACTAATATGGAGATGGAAAGGGAACAGAAGCAAAAGAAAACTCAACCCAGCAATTCGATGAAAGGGAAAGAGTGTCAGTCCAATGTCTTACAGTGTCCTCAGGAACCAGATGTCCTGACAACGACTGCCGACACAAGATCAAGTAGCCCAACCATCCAACAGCTTTCAAAGAGCAACGCTGAACTGGAAAAGCTGATACTCCAGATGCAAAAAGAGATGATAGAGATGAAAACACTTCTCCAAGGTTCGAGAACTCGATGAGATTGTGAACTTAGAGGGCCTCAGTTAACAATGGGCATGAGCAATGGAGGTTGTCAATCTTGTAAAAGAACTGGTCGGAGAACTGCCTGTGACCATTGCTTCCACTGTGGTCATTCTGGACATATAGCAAGATACTGTAAAATGACCAGTCCCAACCAGTTAAACGGGAGAGGGTTGCTGTCAAGGGACCGACAGTAACCTGTGCGAGAGCCAACCCTGTGTCCCAAACTGCAACTCTTGTCGGTAGCAAAGCAACAAGTACTCAAACCACCATCAGTGCCCCTGCTGGAAGAGTGAGCCCAGATCCCTTGCAAAGGGTACCCACCCGCAGTAACCAAAGATTCTACCAGGTGGCTGAGGAAGTGCCAACTCATGTGGACGGTGTTACCATGAGACAAAACAGCAAGTTACTGAGTCTCATTGGAAAAAAGTGCCTTGTGACCTGTGAAATAGATGATACTCCTGTCCAGGCCCTATGGGATACTGGCTCTCAGGTTAGCATTATCAATGAGAGCTGGAGACAGCGGGTTCTGCCAAATACGGTGCTCCGATCTTTTGAAGAATTGCTTGGGCCCGGAGTCGTCCTAGGTAAAGCAGCTTATAATGTTATTGAAGAACTCTTCAAGGAGACATCTGCCAAGGGAAAGAAAGCCATTCCAGGTTTTGTAGACATACTAGGGACAGCATTGGAACTGTCGACTACCAAAACAGAGATCCTTGTAAGTCTACTACAAGCCAGTCACAGGGAAACTGGTGGTGCTACACTAAAGACTGATACTAAGAACCAAAGAACTCCGGCAAACACAGGGACGTATCTCAGGTGTAGGGCTCACGCCAAACCAGCACTGCAAGATCAGACAGTTTTGTTTACACCTGATGAGGCCCATCATTGGCCTGATGGACTGCATGTAGGTGAGACATTAGTATCACTCCAAAAGGGACGATTTTCCAAACTATTCCAAACTATTCATCCCGGTTTGGAACACAACTAAGCGGGACATTATTTTATCAGGTCAGACTAGGTGGGGTGCCTCGAGCCCATAAAGACAACTTACCCAGCTCAGGTGAAACTGAAACAATCAGTGAGTGTGGCCACTCACTCAGTAACTCATCGGCCACCGACATCCAGACAAGGGCCGGAAGGTCAAGTGGAAAAACTAAACATGAGTCAATCACTGGTAAGCGATGCTAATCGAGAGGAGGATCAACAGGTAGTGAAGATGATGTTAAGGGAGGAATGCAATGCTTTCGCCAAAGATGACTCTGATGTAGGATGTATCCCTTCCCTACAATTGCAACTTCGCCTCAAAGACAACACACCTGTTAGGAGTACTTACATGTCTGTACCGAAACCACTGCACCGAGAAGTGAAAGAGTACCTGCAGGATCTACTGAATCGTGGATGGATTGCGGAGTCAAAATCTCCATACTCATCACCCATTGTGTGCGTAAGGAAGAAGGACGGTAGTTTAAGACTGTGTTGTGACTACAGAGAATTGAACCAAAAGTCCATCCCTGACAGCCATCCAATCCCTAGGATCCAAGACATGCTGGACAGCCTAGGAGGAAGTTCATGGTTTTCGGGGCTAGACCAAGGGAAAGCCTACCATCAAGGATTTGTGGAAGAATCCAGTCGACCACTGACTGCATTTATCACACCTTGGGGTCTGTATGAGTGGATCAGAATACCCTTTGGCATTAGCTCTACACCAGCTGAATTTCAACGCAGCATGGAAACCTGTTTAATGGGACTGAGGGATGAGATCTGTCTGCCGTACCTAGATGACAACCTGGTTCACAGCAGATCATTCCAAGAACATGTGGAGCATGTCAGGTTGGTACTGCAGCGATATCAACAACATGGAGTCAAGTTAACAGCTAGGAAGTATGAACTCTTCCGAAACAAAGTCAGATTCTCGGGCAAGATTGTGTCCAAAGATGGTCATTCCATGGATCCGGCAGACACTGCGCCTGTGCTGGCATTGAAGAACAACCAGCCAAAGACTGTTGGAGAACTCGGGAAACTACTAGGATTCCTTTCCTACTATCGCCCTTACGTCCAAAACTTTTCCAGAATTGCAAAACCCCTCTATGAATTACTGTCAGCGGATACAACACCTGCTGCATCATCAGCACCAACTAGCCAGTCCAGGAAGAAGAAGAAGCCATCACCAAAGCTAAGAGGTCAACTACCCTCTCATCAGTCTATAGTCTGGACTGACCACCACCAGGTAGTGCTGAACCGGCTTATTGAGGTGTTAACTAATCCTCCAGTGATGGGTTATCCTGACTACAGCAAATCCTTTGTTCTACACTGTGATGCCTCGCAAGAAGGACTAGGAGCTGTGTTGTACCAAGAGCAAGAGGAAAAGTTAAAGGTAATTGCTTACGGGTCTAGAACTCTCACACCTGCCGAGAAGAACTATCACATGCATTCGGGAAAACTAGAGTTCCTAGCGATGAAGTGGGCCATATGTGATAGGTTCCGAGACTACCTATACTACTGTCCATCCTTTGTAGTATATACTGACAATAATCCCCTAACCTATGTCCTCACTACGGCTAAACTAAACGCAACAGGTCATCGATGGGTCGCAGAATTAGCTGACTTTAATTTCACCATCAAGTATCGTCCAGGAAAAAGGAATGCGGACGCAGATGTACTTTCCCGTATGCCATTAAGTCCTGTACAGTACATGCAACAGTGTTCGCAAGAAGTTGACCCCAAAATCGTCGGATGCATAACCCAAGCACTTCAAGTACATCAGAAGGAAGAAATGCCTTGGCTGTGTCCAGTAACCATCGCCCATATGACATCAACAATAGATGGTACCCAAAATAAGGTAGCTCAAATACCCAAAGGGACCATTAGGACAGCCCAAAAAGAAGACTCTGTGATTGGCCCAGTGTGGAAGTACAAGAGCCAAAACCGATTCCCATCAAAACAGGAACGGCAAGGTGGACCACTTGATCTCTTCATACTAATGAAACAGTCGACCAAGCTATACCTTGATGAAGATGGAATCTTGAGACGGAAAACATCATCAGGTTCTCAACTAGTGTTGCCCAAGTTGTATCATCATTTGGTGTTCAAAGAATTACATGAAGATATGGGACACTTAGGAGTCGAAAGGACTGTAAACCTGATCAGAGAAAGATTCTTTTGGCCACATATGCAGAGAGACGTTGAGCAATACATCAACCACCAGTGCACTTGTCTGAACGACAAAACGCCCACATAAGCCTACTAGAGCTCCATTGAACAATATTGCCACCACATATCCTTTTGAGCTGGTCCCCATTGACTTTCTCCATCTCGAGACTTGTAAAGGAGGTTATGAGTACATATTAGTGGTAATCGACCATTTCACCAGGTTTGCTCAAGCCTACGCAACCAAAAACAAGTCAGCAAAGACTGTTGCCGACAAGATATTCAGTGACTTTGTCTTGAAGTTTGGATTTCCTACCAGAATTCACCATGACATGGGTAAAGAATTTGAAAATCAATTGTTCTTGGCATTAGGGAAACACTGCCATATCCAGAACTCTCACACAACTCCATATCATCCAGAAGGCAATGGACAATGTGAAAGATTTAATCGTACCCTGTTGTCTATGCTTCGGACCCTGTCACCAGATTCCAAGAAAGACTGGAAAAGTTCACTTGCACAGGTCGTACATGCATACAATTGCACCAAGAGTGAAGCTACAGGTTATTCTCCATTCTTTCTACTGTTCGGAAGGTCTCCAAGATTACCCATAGATAGCATGTTTGACACTCCAGTAACAGAAAAATACAAGACTCACTCTGAGTATGTGAAAACGTGGACAGATAGGATGACTGAGGCCTACCAAGTTGCTTCAAAGGTAGCTACTCAAGCTGCACAAAGAGGAAAAGGACACTATGACAAGAAGACTCATGGAGTTGAGCTTGCGCCTGGCAGCAGAGTTCTTGTAAGAAATCTTACTGAAAGAGGAGGACCAGGAAAATTGAGATCGTTACGGGAAGATGCCGTACATGTTGTACTTAGGAAAAAGTGTGAAGATAGTCCGGTGTACGAGGTCAAGCCAGAAATTGGAAAAGGCCGAACAAGGATTCTACACCGCAATTTGTTATTGCCATGCGATTACCTACCCATCGACAGAGATCAGAAGATACCTGACAGACACAGTGCCAGAAAACAAGTACCAAAGATGGCTCAAATGCCTAGACGCATATCTGAGGAAGTATCAGAAGATGAATCCGACCATGAACAAGAGCAATGGAGATCTTTCATTCCTGTAACTCAAAGAGATCACGCAAGGAAAGACACAGAATTAAATCCAGAAGCAGCAGTGTTCTACCCTTGTCAGTTTGAAACGAGTGAGGAAGTTACAGAAGAAAGTACAGCGGAAGTTCAAGAAGAAAGTACAAAGGAAGCTACAGCGGAAGTTACAGAGGAAGCTACAGTGGAAATTACAGAGGACAAGCCTGTGGGTCAACCTGAACAAACTGCATGTTCACCAGGAGATATATAAGAAGAAAATCCTTCACCAGGAAAGCCAACAGAGACAGTTGACTGTGACGAAGGAGAATATGAGAACACTTCGGATGCCCTTCCTCTACGCAGGATACAGCCCAGCAGGAACAGGAGACAACCAAAAGTTCTGACTTATGACACTTTGGGTCAACCCAGTAGTGCTGCCAGAAATGCAGCTGTACATGTCATAGACTGTATTCATACACTACCCGTTTGCCCTAGATGGTATTTAAGTCAAGAATGTTTTGCTGAGGACTCTAAAAACTGGTAAAAACAGTCATATATATTATGATACGGTCTCTTAATTATCACTATGTTACAGTTGTTTACTTATGTCGAAGATGTTAGGTGTTATTTTCTGTAGTTAACAGAAGGACATTTCTTGCACTCTCACTGCAGATTTTCGAGGGTCAAGCAAAAATAGCTTCACGTGATGGGACTAGGTAGTTAAGGTAAAGTCGGCCGACAACAAAATGGATAGAGAGTATAAGGTGGTTATGCTGTTTTGTATTGATAACGTACCATGGGTATCCCACCTTAAAAAAAAAACAAAGGACAGAAGTAATAAGATGTTCCCTAGTTCTCCATCAAACCTCATCTTCTTAATAGCCTACACAAACCTGTGTTGTAAAGGTTTACTAATTGGTTGGCTTAACAGTGGCGGCCGGCCGATAGGGGGCGCAGGGGCGCCGCCCCCCAAAAAAGAAAAAGACAAAAAAAAGATTAAAAAAAAAAAATTTTTTGCCCACAAGGGGCGCCCGCCTCATTGGTGCCTATGGGGGGTGGGGTTTTCCACCCGCAGAGGCGCCGATAGGCGGCCTTTTGGGGCGTAACTGTAGCGCAGAGCACTGCGCTACACCACCCCCCTTTTGGCACCCGCCTCATTGGTGCCTATGGGGGGGGTGGGGTTTTCCACCCGCAGAGGCGCCGATTGGCGGCCTTCTGGGGCGTAACTGTAGCGCAGAGCACTGCGCTACACCACCCCCCTTTTTTGATGTCTTGGATCATGATTGGTCCAGACTCCAGCCTGGACCAATCATGATTCAGAACATCCATGCTGACCTCGTTGGGGGCGGTGCTGGTGCGTGCATCAGCCACTCACCGTCACCGCCCGGTCACCTTCCCGCCGCCGCAGAAGAGGAGTCGCGAGGAGGGGAGAAGCCGCCGCCGGGAGCCGAGCAGAAGAGGATGGACGTCGGAGTCGCGAGGAGGGGAGAAGCCGCCGCCGGGAGCCGAGCCGTCGCCAGGTAAGTGTCTCAGGGAAAGTGCTGACTCGTGATCCGTGGTAGATTGCGCTGTCGGCAGTGGCTAGCCTGTGATTATCAAGAGATTGGGAGGAAATATGCCGCCTCTCGCATGAATGTTTGTAAAGGATTTTTACACTAAAATCCCTCTTCTCTGCACCCCAACTGTGTCTATTGGACACAATTGGATCATGGTTAAGGCAAGGCTCTATTTACTTCCCCGGGGCATGGTGGCACATGATATCCCCTGTGAAACACAACATGGCAGTGTGTTTGGGGCTGTCCTGCAGCCATTGCCAAGTTTTGACCAGTGGCTGAGACAAGCTAAAAATTTGCTCCAACCCCCTGTTTTTGCATCAGTGCCCATGTGAAAGGGACCTCCTAGGAAGAAGAGTGGTCTAATGATTGCAGACATCTCAAGTCTCCTGCAAGTCGCGGGAGACTCCCGGTTTCCGCCCTGAGCTCACGGACACCCACGAGCTCAGAGCAATATCCCGGCTGTGTGTCAGTCACTGAGTGTCATGACCCATGTCGATGATGATGAGTCAGCCTGCAGTGAGTGTGAACGGAGCTGCTGTAAGGACGGCTCACAGGCGGAGTGATATCACATGCACTCCGCCTGTGGGAGGAGCGGCAGAGAGGAAGCAATGGCTTTGCTCTCTACTTCAGCCGCATTCGTCCACTCCAGGAGGCATTGTGGCGCGTGCGGGATCGGCCACAACACAGTGACCAACTCACCTAACCCAGAGGCCAGTACGCACCAGAGAGCAGCAGCAGTGACCAGACCAGCACCAGAGGCCAGCACCAGGTACCAGTGACCATTACCAGCACCAGTGACCAGGACCATTACCAGCACCAGTGACCAGGCCAGCACCAGTGACCAGTACCAGCACCAGTGACCAGGCCAGTACCAGTGACCAGCACCAGCACCAGTGACCAGGCCAGTACCAGTGACAATTACCAGTGACCATTACCAGCACCAGTGACCAGTACCAGTGACCATTACCAGCACCAGTGACCAGGCCAGTACCAGTGACAATTACCAGTGACCATTACCAGCACCAGTAACCAGTAACCACTACCAGTGACCACTACCAGCACCAGTGACCACTACCAGCACCAGTGACCATTACCAGCATCAGTGACCAGCACCAGTGACCA
Source organism: Pelophylax lessonae (assembly GCF_965119305.1). Lineage (NCBI taxonomy): Eukaryota > Metazoa > Chordata > Amphibia > Anura > Ranidae > Pelophylax > Pelophylax lessonae. Next base: position 738,149,551 of record NC_138768.1, read on the forward strand.
TTACCAGCACCAGTGACCATTACCAGTGACCAGCACCAGTGACCAGCACCAGCACCAGTGACCAGGCCAGCACCAGTGACCAGGCCAGCACCAGTGACCACTACCAGCACCAGTGACCACTACCAGTGACCATTACCAGCACCAGTGACCACTACCAGCACCAGTGACCATTACCAGTGACCAGGCCAGCACCAGTGACCAGTACCAGTGACCAGGCCAGGACCAACACCAGTGACCAGGTATACTAATTACATTTTATTTCATTATTCTCTGGTTGTGTTAAATTGGGAAGGGGGGGGGGGTGCGGTGGTGGTGGCGTGCGTGGGGGGGGGCGGCGTGCGTGGAGGGGGGGGCACCTCCCTGAAATGAGTTTTTGCAGCTTGGGATGTCTGTGATTGTATTTAATGATTTTAGAAGATGTTTTTCAAACAATCTTATTGTTATTTAGACCAGACTTGTCCTGTAAATAAAATGCATTTTCATGAATACAGTAAAACCTTGGTTTGAGAGTAACTTGGTTTAAGAGCGCTTTGCAAGACAAGCAAAATTTTCAAATAAATTTTGACTTGATATACAAGCAATGTCTTGATATACAAATAGCCTCAAGTCACAGCTGAGTATAAAAGAGAAGAGAGGCGCCTCTAAGTGTAGCAATATGGTTAAATTTAATGAAGGTACAACATTTAGCAACTCACATGGTTGATGATTGGAACAGGCACATCTAAGGATGCAGGCATCCAGGCTAAAGCTGTCCACATAGACCATCCTCCGCACCGCCATCTACGTCATCCCTTCAATGCTGCTCCTCGCTTTCAGATCGCTTTACTGCAGGGTGGTCTTCCCAGTCAGGATTACAGACTGGCAGCCGGCAGTGCAGAAAATAGTCTATGTGGACAGCTTTATCTCGGATGCCTGCATACTTAGATGCAGGCCCATTGCTACAAGGCAGGCAAACCAAGCAATTGCTTGGGGCCCCGAGCTGGCCTGGGGCCCCAAGACAACGACTGGTTAAGAATAAATGCAACGACACTGTGTAAGACTGTGAGCGCCCCTTTGATCGTCAATGCAGTAAAGTGCAATGACACTGTTATCGGGATCTCCCTCAAGGGGGCCCCTCTCTGCCTCAACAGGTTTGTAAAAAGTCTGATAAGATCTGCAGACACCAGAGAGATCCCTGGCCTACCAGCTAGACTTTATGCAGAGCATGGTGTATGGACCAGCCCATGGACAGTGCAGACTGACAGCTCCTATAGCAGGGCTCTAAATGCAATTAAAATTCCTGCAGCAGGTGTGGATGAGTGAGGAGCAGATAGCATCAGGGTGAGTAGCTGCTAGGACCCTCTGCTTCTACATCTGCCGAGTGCTGACAGGTCTGAAAACGTCTTTCTTTTTTTTTCTATCTCCCTTCTAATCTTAGTCTTCCTATGTCTCTTTTTGTTTATCTGTCCCCCTCCTCTCTCTCTCTCTCTCCTTTCCTTATTATATCTATCTATCTATCTATCTATCTATCTATCTATCTATCTATCTATCTATCTATCTATCTATCTATCTATCTATCTATCTATCTATCTATCTATCTATCTATCTCATATATATATATATATATATAGATAGATAGATAGATAGATAGATAGATAGATAGATAGATAGATAGATACTTAAACTGTATGGCTATGCTGTGGTTCCTGTAGACTTTGCGTGTGTGCGGGGGGTCGGGGGGCCTCCATGTCCATTTTGCTTGGGGCCCCCAAATTCCTTCAAACGGCCCTGCTTAGATGTGCCTGTTTTTTTAGCAGATATAGAGTCAGAACATTGAAGGAAATCATGGACCGTTTAAGGAAAATGATAAACACACTTGGCAAGCGTTTGTCCTCAAACAAGCTCTTAAAGTGTGTTTTGTTGAACACAGCGGTTGAACTCTTTGCTTGTCTGAACTCTCCCTCTTTTGTTACACCAAGTCAAAGCTATTATTGGGATATAGAAAACTTTGATCACTTCTACACTTCTTCACTACAAGGTGCACACTCACAATGTCCTGAAATCACATACACCGATTTAACAGAAAGCTTAGCCACATTGCCAGCTTTAGATGGGAGCTCCTTGCCATGCATGGCTGCAGAGGAAGAACCAGCGAGTAATACTGAGCCACAGGCTACACAACAGATCTTCTATTTCTTGGTTCCTGCAGATTTAATTTCACATGTTGTCATACAGGATTGTGATACAGAAATCTTGTATGGCTTACTGAATTGTGTACAAGAAATAGATATTACACCTAGTATCCTCTGGGACAGTTATGATCTCCACGAATCAAACAAGAAAAGGAGTTGTGTGCTTGGAAACGAAACCATACAAACCTTGGACGATGGTGATACAGAAATCTCCTCCTTGCATGATTTACTGAGCTATGTAGATGGAATAGATGCTACTCCTACACCCAGGGCCGGTGCTAGACTATTTTACGCCCTAGGCAAGACCAGCTACTTGCGCCCCCCCCCCCCCCAAAAAAAAAAAAAAAAAGGGAAGGGGTTAAATACTCCTCTGTGTCATACCCAGTGACCCTGATCTGATGGTTCCTCCATGTTATGCTTTCATACCCAGTGACCCCCCATGTTCCTCCATGTCACACCCGGGGACCCTGAAGTCCCTCCGTGTTACACCCAGGGACTTTGATGTTTTTCCATGTCACACCCTTGGACTCCAATATTCCTCCATGTCATGCTGTCATACCCACTGACCCTGATGTTCCTCCATGTCACACCCAGGGACCCCCGTGTTCCTCCATGTCATGCTGTCATGCTCAGTGACCCCAATGTTCCTCTATGTCAGACCCTGATGTTTTTCCATGTCACAGTTGGGGACCCTGATGTTCCTCCATGTCACACCTGGGGACCCCGATGTTCCTCCGTGTCACACTTGGGGACCCCAATCCCCTATGGCACACCCAGGGACCCCAATTCCTCATGGCACACCCGGTGACCCCTATCCTCCAAGTCACACCTGGTGACTCTGATTCCCCATGGCACACCTGGTGACCCCGATTCCCATTCACACCAGGGATGCTCCATGTAACACCCAGGCACCAGCTCAGTGCAGAGAGTCACTTCCTGCCTGGGGTAAAGGCCGTTCAGCTACAGCTGAAGAGGATCATCATGCAGGCAGCACTCTGGTGGGCTCCATTCCTGCCTCTTGGGGCCCCTCCAACAGTAGTGGAAAGCCAGGGCCTGATAGTTCCACCACTGCCCAAGACACCTGGCATCTTTCTCTGCCCCTTCTACCTCCCCTACCGCCACCTCTCCCCTCAGCTCACAATAATCATTCATGATGGAGAGAGATTGCCGACTCCTGGCTGCGCCCCTAGGTGGCAATGCGCCCTAGGCGGCTGCCTAGTTTGCCTAGTGGAAGCACCGGCCTTGCCTACACCTAGTATCTTCTGGGACAGTTACGATTTCCACGAATCCAACAAGGAAAAAACGTGTGAGCCTGAAAAAAACTGGAGCACATCAAATGAAGAATTCTGCAGCTTTGAGGATTTGATGCTCATGGATGTATCCACACTATCCGAAGAGAGAGCGGAACCAGTATCTTCTACGCCATGGATTAGTAGAAGAAAAAAGTGTCTTGCATTTTTTTAGGACTCGGCTATGTACATCAGTAATATGTCCCGTTAATCTAAAGGTATAGGGGACCTAACTGTAGCCCATAGCCAGAATTTAGATCTACAAATTTACCAAGTCACAGCTACGATCAGTCAGCTATTGTCAATCACCTACTCCACTAGGCACACTGGGATTGATTTTGCTAGAGCTAGTGCAAACTTTGGTGCAGCTGTGCATGGTAGCCAATTGGCTTCTAACTTCAGGCTGTTCAATTAAGCTTTAACAAAAAAAAACTGGAATCTGATTGGCTTCTATGCAGGGCTGCACCAGATATTGCACTCTCCAGTTCTGGTAGATTAACCCCAGTTGGCTCCTGATCATCTAGCTTTCTCATCACCTATCTGACACATAAACCTTCACAAAAGCTCACTGATTAAGCACAGAAGATTGCTCCTGATCATGTCTATGTTTCTGATTGGTGTGTACCTCCTTGTTTTTGAGCCCCCCCCCCCCCATCACTATGGTCAATATTTATTGTGGGAACCTGATCTAATCGGGTCTAGTTGCCTCTACTGTAAATGTCCTTGAATATTTTTAGATTTCAGAGAACCTGCAATCGTGCACTAACCTGTCAAGTGTAGACTGCAGAATTACATTTTCATGGTTCCTCTCCTAGGTTGCCCTCCATGGACAAGCACAGTTCAACTTAAATGTCCAAGTAAAGGACCAGTCTCTGCTTAGCTGTTGGGTATAATCCCAAGTCAGAGCTTGCACATTTGTCTCCTGCTCCTATGTGATGGCACTGGCCCCCATAATAAGGAATCAAACTATCGGGTATTTTAGTTACTCATGGCAGGGGAAAAGAACATGATATGGTACTGGGAGACTGGTCTTTAAAAGCAAACCAGTGTTTTTTTTGCCTGAGGTCTGGGTTGACCACTGGGAATCTCTATTAAAAGCCATACCATCAATATCCCATATTTCACTGTTGAAGTTTTGATTGCATGCACATGATTTTACACTTTTTTGCACTCGCACAGGTGGTATAAATGTACTATGACTTTCTCACACCTTTTCATGTGTTTGTTTGGTGTAATGGTGTTTTTTTTTTTTTTGGTTTAATTGCGCCCCCTCCTGCACAAATGCACTCTTCACAAACCTACAAATGGTGGTTGGCTCTTAATTTGCTTATAACTAGTGATGTCGCGAACATAAAATTCGCCGTTCGCGAACATCGGCGAATGTTCGCGAACCGGCGAACATTGCGAACCGCCATAGACTTTAATAGGCAGGCGAATTTTAAAACCCACAGGGACTCTTTCTGGCCACAATAGTAATGGAAAAGTTGTTTCAAGGGGACAAACACCTGGACTGTGGCATGCCGGAGGGGGATCCATGGCAAAACTCCCATGGAAAATTACGTAGTTGACGCAGAGTCGGGTTTTATTCCATAAAGGGCATAAATCACCTAACATTCCTAAATTGTTTGGAATAACGTGCTTTAAAACATCCAGTGTGTGTATACGATCAGGTATGATGTTGTATCGATCAGGTAGTGTAAGGGTTATGCCCGCTTCACAGTGACAGACCCGTTTAACGCACCGCAAACAACCGCAAACAGACCAGAACCGACCAAAATGGGACAGGAACTGGGCTTTAAGGGTTAGGGTTAGGTTTAGTGTTAGGGGCAAGGGTTAGGGTTACGGTGAGATACTTAGGGTTAGAGTTAGTAACCCTACCCCTACGCCTCTAACCCTAACCGTCTAACCCTAAGCACTAAAAATAACCCTAACCCTAGCCCTAACCCTAACCCTAGCCCTAATTCTAATTTTTTTTCTGGTTCTGGACATGCTGCAGAGCTGAAACTTCACAGGTACACTTTTTAGACCCCCAGACACTGAATCACACAAAAAAAAGTTCTTAAAAATTGTAATTTTTTGATAGAGAGCCAATTATTGGAAAAATTTAAAAAAAAAAAAAAAAAAATTCTTTGGATTTAGCATCTGGGGGGTCTAAAAAGTGTACCTGTGAAGTTTCAGCTCTGTAGCATGTCCGGAACCAGAAAAAAATATGAATTAGGGTTAGGGCTAGGGTTAGGCTTAGGGCTAGGGTTAGGGTTAGGGTTATTTTTATGGCTAGGCTTAGAGGGTTAGGGTTAGGTTTAGTGTTAGGGGCTAGGGTTAGGGTTACGGTGAGATACTTGGGGTTAGAGTTAGTAGCCCTACCCCTACCCCTCTAACTCTAACCCTCTAACCCTAAGCACTAAAAATAACCCTAACCTTAGCCCTGACCCTATCCCTAGCCCTAACCCTAGCCCTAATTCTATTTTTTTTTCTGGTTCTGGACATGCTACAGAGCTGAAACTTCACAGGTACACTTTTTAGACCCCCCAGACAATAAATCCAAATAATTTTTTTTTTTTTTTAAGTTTTTTTTTTTTTTTTAAGTTTTCCAATAATTGGCTCTCTATCAAAAATGACAATTTTTAAGAACTTTTTTTGTGTGATTTAGTGTCTAGGGGGTCTAAAAAGTGTACCTGTGAAGTTTCAGCTCTGTAGCATGTCCAGAACCAGAAAAAAAGATCATTTTTTCAGTAGAGCAGGGATGGTGGGAACCCCTTTTACACCTATATGATCTTTTTTTTCTGGTTCTGGACATGCTACAGAGCTGAAACTTCACAGGTACGCTTTTTAGACCCCCCCCAGACACTAATCCAAAAAAAGTCATGCCTGCCACCGTATATATCAGTGGTGGGTGGGACTGCAGTGGCACTGCAGTGGGCACAGTACACTCTGTGGACCTGACAGTCACTGGCACCCAGGCAACTGCAATTATAAAAAAATATATATATTTTTACTTTGCAAGCTGCTGTGCCACCGTATATATATCAGTGGTGGGTGGGCACGCAGTGGCACTACAGTGGGCACAGTACACTCTGTGGACCTGACAGTCACTGGCAGCCCAGGCAACTGCAATAATAAAAAATATTTTTTTTCTTTCAATTTGCAACAAGATGCTGTGCCACCGTATATATATCAGTGGTGGGCAGTGCACTGCAGTGGGTATAGTGCACTCTGTGGACCTGACACAGCACTCACTGCAATTATGACAGAGGAAAAAAAAAAAATTTTTAAAATGCAAGGTACTGTGCCTGTGCCACCCGAAATGAGTGTGGTGTGCACACAGTACAGTCTGTGGTGGGTCTGTGGCCTCTCACACACAGCGGGCAGGCAACTGCAGTGTACAATAGATAGATATAGATATATATATATATATATATATATATATATATACTCAATTACCAGCCCTAAAAAGGGCTTTTGGGGACACTAGAGAGATATATATATATATATATATATATATATATATATATATATATTTATATATATAAATAAAAAAAAATACTCAATTACCAGCCCTTAAAAGGGCTTTTGGGGACACTAGGTAGAGATATATATATATATATATATATATATATAAATTACACAAATACCAGCCCTTAGAAGGGCTTTTTGGGGTGCTGTCAGGATGCTGTCCTTACAGCAGTAGTGGACCAAGAACACTGACTAGCAAGACCAGGAACACTGACTAACAACTGTCCCTAGCTATTAACAGCAGCAGCAGCAGCAGCAACACTCTCCCTGCTCTCACTAACACACTGCTTCAGAATGATCTAAGATGGATGCTGCCCTTGCTTATTTATAGGAGGTGGGAGGGTGTGGGAGGGAGGTATGCTGATTGGCTGGAAATGTGCCTGCTGACTGTGAAGTTCAGGGTCAAAGTTTGCCTCAATGATGTATTATAGGGGCGGACCGAACATCGCATATGTTCGCCCGCAGCGGCGAACGCGAACATGCTAAGTTCGCCGGGAACTGTCCGCCGGCGAACAGTTCGGTACATCTCTACTTATAACCTGTAAAATAGTTGAAGGATCACTTATTTTTTTTTAATAGCTGACACATGAAAATGTGTGGTTTTATTATATGCACTATTGTTAAACATGTGAACACTACGGTTTAAAAATCTGTGTAGTCTGACTCTGTATCTTATAATAACTAAACTATTAGATTTTTAAGAAAAAAAAAAAAAAAAAAGATGTGCCTGTTTTATTTATCAACCATGTGAGTTGCTAAATGTTGTACCTTCATTAAATGGAACCATATTGCTGCACTTAGAGGCACCTCTCTTCTCTTTGATACTCTGTAGCTCCTGCTGGATTTTGCTTCTAATCCCCTTGTGGAAGCGGCTATTTGTGGATGGACATTTTATTGGTTATGTAACCTATCGCAATGCTATAATCTTTTTATATGGACTATAAACTGAAGGACTTATGAATAAATGGTTGTGGAACGAATCATCTGAGTTTCCATTATTTCTTATGGGGAAATTCGCTTTAATATAAGAGTGCTTTGGATTACAAGCATGCTTCCGGAACGAATTATGCTCGCAATCCAAGGTTTTACTGTATTTCTAAAACATTACTGAAGATTATTCTGTGTATGTAGAAAAAAAAAAGAAAAGGAAACTAGTCTATGTTTTTGGTATTTAGGCCATCTAGTGGTGCAAATGGAGAATGCAGACAAACCATTTTTGTGTTTGCTGTAATACATTGACAACATTTCCTCAGGCTGTTGTTCCTTCATTCTTCTTTATAGTGTAAGCTGCCAATAAATAACAGAGCACCACTAAATGTGGAAAACGTGATCCGATTGTCTTCATATGTCATTTGACATTTCCTGACCTCTGCTTACCCCAGAAGAAACATTAGCTATTAAGCAATTATTTGTTATTATTTTCTCCTTAGGTCTTTCAGCCAGTGTAGTCTGTAGGACAGCCGTAGACATATGGTGATGTTTGTTTTTGGCCAGATTGGGCAGCCCCATCAGTATACAAGCAGTTATAGTGGCAGTTGCAAGGTATAGTTAAGGAAACATTTTACTGTGCATGTGAAGTACAGAAAAAACAGGATACCGCTCAGGTGTAGTATGTAATGCAGGAGTCTTCAAACTATGGCCCTCCAGTTGTTCAGGAACTACAATTCCCATCATGCCTAGTCCAGTCTGTGAAAGTCAGAGTTTTACAATGCCTCATGGGATGTGTAGTTCTGCAACAGCTGGAGGGCCATAGTTTGAGGATCCCTGATGTAATGGATTACTCACAGGTGCTGGCCCCGCCTCGCTACTGCAGTGACATAGAAATGAGAAGAAACTGGTTGCTCCCCGCTGTTGTAATCCAATAAAACGTCCTTTATTCTTCAAACATAGGACAATAGGGCAGGATAGGTTACAGTTGACATGTTTCACACATTGGAGTGCTTAGTCGTAAGTTGAAGGGGGCATGTACACTGGTAACTGCATTGAAGGGGGCATGTACACTGGTAACTGCATTGAAGGGGGCATGTACGCTGGTCACTGCATTGAAAGGGGGCATGTACGCTGGTCACTGCATTGAAGGGGGCATGTATGCTGGTCACTGCATTGAAGGGGGCATGTACGCTGGTCTCTCTCTGAATTGAAAGGGGGCATGTACGCTGGTCACTGCATTGAAAGGGGGCATGTATGCTGGTCACTGCATTGAAGGGGGCATGTACGCTGGTCTCTGCATTGAAAGGGGGCATGCTGGTCTCTCTGCATTGAAAGGGGGTATGCTGGTCTCTGCATTGAAAGGGGGCACGCTGGTCTCTCTGCATTGAAAGAGGGCACACTATACCTTAATTACTGAAGGCCCCTTTCACACTTTTGCGACCTCAAAGTCACGCAATTTTTTACAGCGTTTTTTGCCGCAAAGCAATGCCTATTACATTTTTCTGTTTGCGCCCCCCCAAAAATTTTGAGCACCAGCCGCCACTGGTTGGCTATATGCAACAATATCTCACCAGGTACATGAGCGCTCTGGACCTGGTGGGAAACTGTGACATAACTGGGAGTAGATGTCACAGGGAGGATGGTTCCTCCAGTAATTGGATTACTACTTAACCTTGGCTCCCAATGGCTATTGTGAGATGGGGCATGGAATGGTTCTAATACTAAATCTGCATATGTCGGGGACGACATCAAATTTTGTGGGGGAGAGTGTAAGGGATGTCAGGTACCCCATAAAAATAACACATTTCCGTTTTCTGGCATTTCTATTAATTTACCAGTAGATGGCAGCACAAAGCACAACTGCAAGCAAGGCATGAGAGGAACTAAAAGTTAGATCTTTCGTTCCTGGGGAACAGAATAGAAGTGCTGTGTCCCTCAGAATCATTCCTCACTCATGTCCTTGTATTTGCAGAACCGTTTTCAATAAAAATAATTCTGGTTTCACCCGGTCCGATCCCTTCGCACATTGGAATTATTGACCATACTTTCAGCATATGTGCAACACCTGCATTTCACATAGAAAATAGGTGCATGCAGCATTTTAAAATTTCAGTGGCCTTGAAATCCATCCTGCTTTTGCACCATGCGACTTACTTGAAGTTCCTGCACTGGCAAGCTTTCTGCGTTTTTAGGTATGTGGGCCATGCATTTAAAAACACAGTGCGTTTGCATGACACAGTTAACGCAAATGCATTGTGTTTTTAAATGCATGGCCCACATACCTACAAATACAGCAAACTTGCCGGTGAAGGAACTGCAGGTAAGTCGCATGGTGCATGATGCCACTGAAATTTTAAAATGCTGCATGCACCTTTTTTTTCTGCGGGAAAGCAGCTCATTCAAATGAATAGGATGCTGTGCCTTTGAAAATGTGGGCCCCCAACCTGCATACATGTGAATCAGGCCTAAAGTAGGCCCATCAAGCATTGTCTGGTCTGGTGGTGGCCCAGAGTCATGCAGCGTGCTCTCTAATAAATAAATCCTTCTGGACACAGCCTGGCAGTGGCGGCTGGTGCTCAAATTTTTTTTTTTGGGGGGGGGGGGGCACAGAAAAATGTAATAGGCATTGCTTTGCGGCAAAAAACGCTGTAAAAAAAATTGCATGACTTTGAGGTCACAAAAGTGTGAAAGGGGCCTTCAGTAATTAAGGTATAGTGAGCACCCCTTTCAACGCAGAGAGACCAGCGTGCCCCCTTTCAACACAGAGAGACCAACGTGCCCCCTTTCAATTCAGAGAGACCAGCGTGCCCCCTTTCAACGCAGAGAGACCAACGTGCCCCCTTTCAATTCAGAGAGACCAGCGTGCCCCCTTTCAATGCAGAGAGACCAGCGTGCTCCCTTTCAATGCATTGTGACCAGCGTGCCCCCTTTCAATGCATTGTGACCAGCGTGCCCCCTTTCAATGCAGAATGACCAGCGTGCCCCCTTTCAATGCAGAGACCAGCATGCCCCCTTTCAATGCAGAGCAGTGTGCCCCCTTTCAATGCAGAGACCAGCGTACCCCCTTTCAATGCAGAGACCTGCGTGCCCCTTCCAGGCTGCTGTCGTGTGCATTACCCCCCACTCCACTCCCAGGGGGGGGTGGGAGTAATGCACATGACAGCATTTAATCCAGTTAGTAAATCCTGACCATTCCAGGCTGCAGTGCCTGGATTAAATGCTGTCATGTGCATTAACTGCCCCCCCCTCTCCACTAGCGGTGGTGTTGAGGGGGGTGGCTGGGAGGGGGGCAGCGGAGAGCAGTATAGGGGGACAGTATGGGGGGGCAGCATGAAGGGAGGGGGACAATGGAGGACAGTATGGGGGAGGGGGACAGTATGGGGCGGGGGAGCAGAGTGACAGTCAGTTGGACACCTGGAACACTATACTTGCTGGGCAGTGTATTTCCTGATACTCTGCTGTGGCAGAGATTGTGTGTGTATCTACTTGAGCAGCCTCAGGGCAGGGAGCATTACTCCTACCTGACCAGCGGCAGGGAAGAAGCGGGAGTTGAAGCCGGAGTCCGGGGGCGGAGCTAGGAGGCGGTCCTAGGAACAGATGACTACTTGTCAACATCGTGAATACAGCTAGTGCCAAGCTGGATAGGAGGTTCGGTGGGGCAGCATATGGTAGAAATTTAGACCGCCCCTGCAGCCACTGAAAGCCCTGCAGGAGCTAGGAGGAGAATGGAGGAGATCGGTTCTCCTATATGTCGCCCCTCCTGCCTATACACCCTCGTGCTAGCTGTATCCAGTGTGGACAAGTGACAAGCAATAAACTTATCCGTACCTAGGACCGCCCCCCCAGCTCCGCCCACAGCTCCGGCTAAGGCAAGCTACGGTATGTCTAAACTTGACAGAGGACCTGTGCGGGCCCCCTGCAGGCTGCTGTCATACACAAGGAGGGAGGGGAGGAGGGAGAAGAGGACTTTGACGCTCCTCCCCTCTGTCTCAGCTCACCGAGCACCGCACCGTCCTGCTCTTCTGTGCACCCGGCCATCCCCCGCCGCCCGGGATTGGTCCTGCTGCCGATTTACGGCTTAAAGACGGCTCTGTCCACGCCGAGGGATTGCAAATATGAAGCCTTGGTTTCAAGGGGTTGTACCGGGGTTATGCCTGCAGCTACAGGGTTCACCCCAGTACCGTTCTTTGGAGCCGGCGGTTAGCTTTCCTGCAATAATAACCGATGTGGCTGAGTAGCCGCTTGGTTGTTATTAAAGGGAATGGGTGGGGACACAGCTTGCCCAACTCTCCAGTCCCACCGGGGGAAGCGAGCTACCAGCTGGCATGTCCACTGGCTGGCCAAAGAGCCAAACAAAGCCAGATTGGGCTCTGATCGGGTCTCCCATGTAGAAACCGGGGCGCGATGTCATGACATGACTTTCGGTTACTGGAGCCTTAAAGTCCCCAGATTTAAAAAAAAGTTACAGCATTCAAAACAGCCAAACTTGGTGTTTTGAATACTTTTAAGTGCAGAGGAGGGGTTTGGGGTCTTTGAGGACCCAGAACCCTACATAAAGAGTACCTGTCACTGTCTATTACTGTCACAAGGGATGTTTTCATTCCTTCTGACAGCAATAAAAGTGATCCAAACATTTTTTTTTTTTAAAAGGGACCATGTAAAAAAAAAAAAAAATTATAAAGTGCCTCGTCCGCGAATGCATATATAACCACTTCTGGACCAGAAGGATTTGGCCCCTTAATGACCAGGCCACTTTTTTTGATTCCGCGCTGCAATACTTTAACTGACAACTGCGCGGTTGTGGGACGCTGTACCCAAATAAAATTGATGCCCTTTTTGTCCCACAAACAGAGCTTTCTTTTGTCTTTTGGTGGTATTTGATCACCTGTGCGATTTTTTGACATGTGCTATAAAGAAAAAACGAGCGACAATTTTGAAAAAAAAAAACAGTATTTTTCACTTTCTGCTATATAACATTCACAATAAAAAAAAAATTAACAATCAAATTTTTTCATCATTTTTGGCAAATTAGTATTCTGCCACATATTTTGGGTAAAAAAATCCCCTAAGTGTATTTTGATTGGCTTGCGCAAAAGTTATCGTGTCTACAAACTAGGGGAAAGATTTGTCCTTTTTATTTATTTTTATTTTTTTACTATAAAACGGCGGCGATTTGCAATTTTTAGCGGGACTGTGACATTGCGGCGGACAGGTCGGAACCCTAACTAACATTTTTGACACTTTTGGGGGATGCACTGTTACAGTAATAATGGCACTGGCAGTGAAGGTGTTAACACCAGGGGTGGTAAATGTGTACCTAGGGAGTGATTCTAACTGTGGGGGTGATCCCGTAGCCGAAGTGCGGGGGAGAATGGGCGCGAGATTGCGCCGCCGGTGATGCACGTGCCCAGTACCGCTCCCGTGAACCGTGGTAATACTACGGTGGTACGCGTGGGAGAGACAGCCTGCCGCAGTAAAATTTGGCAGCTGGTCCGGAAGCAGTTAATTTGCACCGGCATATGTAAACGGTGTTCAAACCACACATGGGTATTGTCTGCGATCATTAGAGTGAGAGCAATATTTCTAGTGCTAGACCTCCTCTGTAACTCTAAACTGGTAACCATTACAATTTTTTAAAGCATCGCCTATGGAGATTTTTAAGCACCGTCGTTTGTCGCCATTCCTCTAATGTGTGCCGTTTTAAAGCGTGACATTTTAGGTATCTAGTTACTCGTTGTAAAATCAGCTTTCACATTATACAAAAAATTGGACTAACTTTACAGTTTTGTTTGTTTTCTAATTCATGAAAGTGTATTTATTCACAAAAAATTGCGTTTGAAAGACCGCTATGCAAATATTGTGCGACATATAATATTGCAACGACCGCCATTTTATTCTCTAGGCTAAATTTATATAATGTTTGGGGTTCTAAGTAATTCTCTAGCCAAAAATACAGATGTTTACTTTCCAGCAGCAAATGTCAGAAAAGGACATGAAGGGGTTAACCCTTGAAAAGCTGTAGAAACCGAATCTGACAGCAGCAATGTTACTGAGAGAGTGCAGGGAGTGTGACAACACTTTGTATACCCTTCATGTATGTGTGATCATTTTCTGCCTTCTAGTGATGGTATTTGCATTGAATAGAGCTTCTCATCTTCACATACATCGATGTGTGCTATTATATTCTCTCATATACATGTGTTTCATGTGTCACTGTTATCTCCAAACTGAATGGCTGCATCGTTTCATGTTTCACTGTTATCCCCAAACTGAATGGCTGCATCGGGGGCGCGCACGGGGGCGGGATCAGGCTGTAATGTTTTCTACATAGATTCAACGGAAAGATAATGGGGGCGGAGTAATGGTCGGTGTACTGCCAATAGTTTCAAACAATGACGTCACTTCCGCCGCGAGTACGAGACTTCCACTGCAATGCGAGTCGATGCCCGTACAGTAGTATATCGGCTGGAGAGGCAGAGCTGGGAGGGCTGGAGTTCCGATCACGTCGGAAACCCCTCGAGCTGCCAGCCTTTTGTCAAGAATTAGGTATGTCCCCAATTTCCCCTCCCTAACTGGTTGGCTTTCACTTTACTGATGGGTGCTCAATCAGGAGTTCCACGAGGCAGACCGCAGAGGTCGAGGCAGAACCACCGCCCCAGACACAGGAGGTCGCAGGCTCCCCAGAAACATGAACCTTCATTCCCACCACACCTTCGCTCCTTATGGGAGTGCTGAGTATATCTCCCTTACTTTGCTATACGAATTGTATTGGATAGAGATTCTGCTCACTTGTGCTACAATTTTTTTTTCCCGCTTTTTTTTTTTATTTTCTTTGTCGCTCTCTCCTTCCCTTCACCACCTCAGATAACTGAGTCCTTTTCCGGGAACTGGTGGACAGATGTCAGTGATGGCTCCCCCAGGTGCCGATGGGTCTCTGTGCTGCCCGACGGTGACTGTGGACTAATTGGTACCTGCTTGCCTTCCATTAACAGTTAATATGTGAATTGTTTTTGGGGGGGGGGGGTGTCACACTCTCCACCCCTCCACTGCCTCAGATAAATGAGTCCTTTTCGGGAGCCTGGTGGACGGACAGTGGAGTTGGCTCCCTCGGGTGCCGATGGGTTTCTTTATTGCCTGATAGTAAATGTGGTCTGATTTGTACCTGCATTCCTTTCGTTACCAGTTTATGTGCATATTGTATGGGGGAGGGGTGTTTCCTTTCCCAGGGTTGTTAGACATGGGGATTGGGGCTACTGTTCCACCCCCCTCAGTGACATCCCCTCGGATATAACAAATGCGCAGACTGACTTTCTGCGTCTGCCTGCAGTCCTCATGCTGTTTGTTTACATTGTGTTGCTATCTACATTGGAGAAGTTTAGCTATATGCTAGCAGCTAAACC
Source organism: Pelophylax lessonae (assembly GCF_965119305.1). NCBI lineage: Eukaryota > Metazoa > Chordata > Amphibia > Anura > Ranidae > Pelophylax > Pelophylax lessonae. The sequence goes on from NC_138768.1 coordinate 738,164,854, forward strand.
TTTTGAGGTTCGGCTTGTGTTAATACGAGCTGTGGGGGTTGCTGCCGGTGTCGTGTCGAGGAATGCCCTCCGTCGGATAATGCCCGGGTCGGACTGCGCATGCTCCGTAAGTGACGTCACCCTGTCAGAACAGCTGATCGGCTGGGGTTGGCGCGTGCGCAGTCCGTCGGGGGCACAATCCGACGAGAGACAGAGCGGGGAAGAATCTAATGTCAGATTCTAACTCGCTCTGTACGATGATTACACATATGAACATTCTAACTCGCTATATGTAACTAATATATATATAGTGTGTGTATATATATATATATATATATATATATATATATATATATATATATATATAGTATATTATATATATATATATATATATATATATATATATTATAGTAGTATAGTATATTATATAGTATATTATAGTATATATAGTGTATATATATATATATATATATATATATATATACACTATACTATATATATACTATACATATACTATATATAGTATATTATATTATATATATTATAGTAGTATAGTATATTATAGTATATATATATATAGTATAGTATATATATATATATATATATATATATATATATATATATATATATATATATATATATTATATATATATACTATATATTGTATGTATATATATATATATATATATATATATATATATATATATATATATAGTTACTATATATAGCTATATATAACTCATTAAAGGGGCACCCTGAAATACTATGATCAGTACTCATATAGTATATTATAGTATATATATAGTATAGTATATTTATATATATATATATATATATATATATATATATATATATATATATACTATATATAGTATGTATATATATATATATATATATATATATATATATATATATATATATATATATATATATGTATATGTATATGTATATATATATATATATATATATATAGTATATATATATATATATAGTGTGTATATATATATATATATATATATATATGTATGTATATATATATATATATATATATATAGTGTATATATATATATATATATATATATATATATAGATAGTTACTATATATATATATATAGCTATATATAACTCATATGGCACACATTAAAGGGGCACTCTGAAATACTATGATCAGTACTCATATGGGACACATTAAAGGGGCACCCTGAAATACTACGATCAGTACTCATATGGGACACATTAAAGGGGCACTCTGAAATACTAAAGGGGCACGCTGACTGCAATAATAAAAGGGCACTCTGACCGTGGGTCATAAAGGAGCTATGTGACTGGGACACATAACGGGGCACTCTGATAGGGACACTGATGTAAAGGAGGACTCTAACGGGGACACTGGATGTAAAGGGGGACTCTGACGGGGACACTGGATGTAAAGGGGGACTCTGACGGGGACACTGATGTAAAGGGGAACTCTGACGGGGACACTGATGTAAAGGAGGACTCTAACGGGGACACTGGATGTAAAGGGGGACTCTGACGGGGACACTGATGTAAAGGGGAACTCTGACGGGGACACTGATGTAAAGGGGGACTCTGACTGGGACACTGATGTAAAGGGGGACTTTGATAGGGAAGCACTAGATGTAAAGGAGGACTCTGACAGGGACACACTGGATGTAAAGGAGGACTCTGACAGGGACACACTGGATGTAAAGGAGGACTCTGACAGAGACACACTGGATGTAAAGGAGGACTCTGACGGAGGCACCGACACAGGCCAAATTACGGCGGGGGGACATGAACTGCATGACGGCGGGGACACAGGGTGGAAGACGGCAGGGACAGGGGCTGAATGACGGCGGGGAAAGAGGCTGAATGACAGGGGGATACAGGCTGCATGATGAGGGACACACTGATGAGGCACAAATGAGGAGGCACTCATTGGCATGATTTAGACACAGATGGGCATGAGACACAGGTGGGCATAAATAGGGCAGAGATGGGCATGGATGAGGCAGAGATGGGCATGGATGAGGTAGGGGCGGTGCCCATCGGTGTGTACAGCGTGCGAAGAGAGAGCTAAACCAGACATGCAGCGTTCTGTTGACAAATGATCGCTCTGTCATTGGATGGAGCGATCACATGGTAAATGGCCCCTGTCGTTGGCCCTTTAACACAATCCGTGGGAAGCGCGATTCGGATGTCTCTGTACGCCCTCCCAGAATAGGCCGACCACGCTGTAGCCATCATTGGGCTATGCCCTGGTCGACAAGTAGTTAATCCCCATAGTCTTAGCTATCCGATATTACCCGTAAAGCGGGCTTTGCATTACTTATGTTCTGCAATATTTGGCCAAACTCGATCACAATGCCAGTCTCTGTGAAAATTAGGCATTGCCCCCAAAAAATGTGTGTGGCTACTGGAGGTCCTCTAGTATAAGTTTGCCAAGTATGGTGCCCTGAACCCCCGTGGTTTGGGCTCTACATTTATAGAAGCTTGGCCTGCTATGTTAATCTATGGCAGAGTCTTAGTCTGGGAATTTGAGGGGCTACAGCTCGGACCCCAAATGAGTCCGGGGGCCATATTTGGCCCAGAGGTAGGGGGGTCCTTCCTTTACCACCCCAAACATTTTGGGGTTTGTTAGCTCAAAATTTCCTGATCAACTTTTTCTAGGGCCCCTTGAGAGTATGTGGCCCCCGGGCCATACGGCACAGCAGGGAGTGCTGGATACCATTGGACTATTCTGCGGTGGTCAGCTAAAGTCTACCCCAATGCAGGTCCCTGTGAAAATAAAGCATTGGCCCCAAACAAATGTATGTGACAAATTTGGTGCCCCTGAGCACCGTGGTTCGGCTACCACAGGGCCCTACATTTAAGCTAGCCTGGCCCATTATGTTAATCTATGGTGCAGCCGCGATCAGGAATTTGAGGGGCCACAGATCGGGCCCCAAATTAGTCCAGAGGCCCAGAGGTAGGGAAGGTCTTCCTTTAACACCTCTACATTTTTGAGGTCGCTAGCCTGAAGTTTTATGGTCAGCTTTTTAGGGGGCCCCTTGGGAGTGTGTGGCCCTCGGCCACTAATGCGGAGTGGGGATTGGTGAGTACTGCAGGAATCTCTGGACTCTTAGCTATTTAACAATATTTGCAGAGCCTGGCTCTGCAGTTCCTATGTCCTGCGGTGGTTGGGCAAATTCCACCCCCATGAAGGTCCTCATGAAAATTAAGCATTGGCCCCAAAAAAATTTTGTGGCCCCTGGGGGTCCTCTAGTAACCCTATACCAAGTTTGGTGCCCCTGGGCAACATCGTTCCGCTACCGTGGGGCCCTAGATTTAGGCTAGTTTGGCCTAGCCTATGGTAATATATGGCGCAGTAGGGAATTTTGGAGGGGCCACAACGTGGGCCCCAAACATGTTCAGGGAACCTGGACTCTTTCAGGGCCTGGGCTGTGGCCCCCTCAAATTCCCACCCCCATCAGAGTCATGGATTAACATAACGGGCCAATGTACCATTTTTCTAGGGCCCCTTGAGAGTGGGGCCCTAGAGGGGCCCCACTCTCAAAAGAGGGCCAGTGTATCCAGCACTCCCCGCTGCATGGTACGGGCCGAGGGCTGCAAACTCTCAAGTGGCCCTGGAAATAGTTGACCAGTACATTTTGGGCTAGCGACTCCAAAATGCTTGGTAAAGGGAGCCCTCCCCTACCTCCGTGCAAAATATGGCCCCCCAGACTAATTTGGGGCCCGAGCTATTTCCAGGGCCACTTGAGAGTTTGCGGCCCTCGGCCCGTACCATGCAGCGGGGAGTGCTGGATATTGCAGGAATCCCTGGACTCTTAGCTGGACTCTTAGCTATTCAGCAGTATCTGTATAGCGCTGCTCTGCAGTTCCTGTATTCCATAGTGGTTAGCCAAATCGACCCCTATGCAGGTCCCTGTAACAATTAAGGTCCTAAAAAAAGCATGTGGCCCCTGCCACGTTTGAGGCCCCTAGCCACCTAGGGGTCAGCTAGTATCCCTGTACCAAGTTTGGTGACCATATCCCCCCGTGATTTGGGTACCACAGGGCACTAAATTTATGGTACATTGGCCCGCTATGTTAATCCATGACTCTGATGGGGGTGGGAATTTGAGGGGGCCACAGCCCAGGCCCTGAAAGAGTCCAGGTTCCCTGAACATGTTTGGGGCCCACGTTGTGGCCCCTCCAAAATTCCCTACTGCGCCATATATTACCATAGGCTAGGCCAAACTAGCCTAAATCTAGGGCCCCACGGTAGCGGAACGATGTTGCCCAGGGGCACCAAACTTGGTATAGGGTTACTAGAGGACCCCCAGGGGCCACAAAATTTTTTTGGGGCCAATGCTTAATTTTCATGAGGACCTTCATGGGGGTGGAATTTGCCCAACCACCGCAGGACATAGGAACTGCAGAGCCAGGCTCTGCAAATATTGTTAAATAGCTAAGAGTCCAGAGATTCCTGCAGTACTCACCAATCCCCACTCCGCATTAGTGGCCGAGGGCCACACACTCCATACTACTATAATATATATAATATAATATACTATATATAGTATATGTATAGTATATATATAGTATAGTGTATATATATATATATATATACACTATATATACACTATAATATACTATATAATATACTATACTAAATATATATATATATAATAATAGTGTATATAATATATATAATAATAGTGTATATAATATATATATATATATATATATATATATATATATATATATATATATATATATATATATATATATATACACTATTATTATATATATTATATACACTATTATTATATACACTATTACATATACTATTACATTACATATAGCGAGTTAGAATGTTCATATGTGTAATCATCGTACAGAGCGAGTCAGAATCTGACATTAGATTCTTCCCCGCTCTGTCTCTCGTCGGATTGTGCCCCCGACGGACTGCGCACGCGCCAACCCCAGCCGACCAGCTGTTCTGACAGGGTGACGTCACTTACGGAGCATGCGCAGTCCGACCCGGGCATTATCCGACGGAGGGCATTCCTCGACACGACACCGGCACGGAAGCTTACCTCCTGAAGTGTCGTGCCCTTCCACTTGTTCTTTGCTGCCTGCACTGGCAGTTATTCTCCTATTGGAGCTTTGGTCTTCTCTGACTCTACCTTCTTCTAATCGCTAACCCCTCTTTATTACCTTCCCTTAACCCTGGCCCCCCCCTTTTTTTTTTTTTTTCTTCCTCCTCCTCTGCTTCTTTTTCCCCTTTTTGTGGTGCTCTTTGGTGTGCGTCAGCAGCTGGGACCTGTGTCTTCACTATGGCTTTGAAGGTTCTATCCTGGAATGTGAAGGGTCTTAACTAGAGATCGACCGATTATCGGCAACACCGATATATCGGTGGCCGATATGCACTTTCCCTGATATATCGAAATAGGCCTTTTGATTTACCGATTATTGCAGATATTTGTGCTTGTACCGGGGTGATGCCTGCAGCTAGAGGCATCGCCCCGGTACCGGTGTCCATAGCCGACAGTCGGGTGACTTGTAATGACAACCAATGCGGCTGAGAAGTCACCGGGCTGTCATTAAAAGGAGCGGGAGGGGACGTTCACCCCCCCCCCTCCATCCACCCCTCCCGCCGCCTTCTGCGGCTCACCCGGGTCTTCCATCCCACCAGGAGAGCCAGGCATCCTACCTGCACCGCCGCTGTCTGACTGGGTCTCCATTTTTTTCTAATTGGGCGCCGAGTACCCGGAAGTGATGTCATTAGATGACATCACTTCCGGGTACTGGCGGCACCGAATTAAAAAAACTTGGCGTTTTTGGATGCTTTTAAGTGCAGAGGAGGGGTTTGGGGTCTTTTAGACCCCCAGATCCCTCCACCACAGTACCTGTAGACATAAAAAATTTTATTGTCGAAAAATATCGGGCGATATCCGATGACAAAAATATCGGTATCGGCGTTAAAAAAACGATATCGGTCGATCACAAGTTTTAACTCCCCTGACAAACAGTCTAGCTGTCTAGCGGATGTGTGGAGGCAACGCCCCCAGGTGGTGTTTTTCCAAGAGACTCATTTTCGTTCGGGCAAAATTCCAAAACTCTCTAACAAACATTTCCAAACAGCCTATCATAGTGTGTCCCCCTCTTCCAAATTTAGGGGAACGAGGCAATTTTTGGACCTCCATGCAGACCATGACATGGCAGCACCCGCGGCGATGTCCGGGGGTCCGTGTCGGGGCTTCGTTCTAAGGTAAGTTACACATAATGGGCTAGTATGCGATGCATACTAGCCCATTATGCCTTTGTCTTGCAGGTTTTTTTTTTTCTCTAGGGTTTACAACCGCTTTAATCACTCTTGCAAGACCCACTGATCGGGGCAGATGTACTTAAGGAATTGCAATGCTTCTTCGAGGCCAAAAAGCACTCGGTGGCTAACCCTCTCTCCTTATGGGCAGCTCACAGGTGCTACATTAGAGGTTGTGCTCATCATGCAGGGCGTAGGGTGAAAACTGAGTGGGCAAGAACTCTAGAGGGTCTTTTATCCAACTTGCATGAGAGAACAACGCCACAAACTAAATCCTGACCCGGTTGTTGAAGCGAAGGTTACGCATTTACGCGAGCCGATTAGGGAACACTCCTCATTTCTAATGAAGGCCCGTTGAGTTTTTTATGAATTCGGGGATAAATGTAGCAGACCTCTTGCAAATGCCTTACGTGCACATTGTAACTTATCTTACATCCCCGCTATTTCTACCCCTTCGGGGGAGAAAAAGTTCCACTCCCAGGCCATGGCCGCCGCTTTTCGTGACATTTATACCTCGCTCTATCTGCACCCCTCCTCGTCTACCGCCTTCGCACCAGTTAGAGCCGCCAACATTGGGGCTTACCTTGATGCTGCGGGTCTCCCTTCTCTTACGGAGGAGGAAATGGAGATGCTCTCCAGGCCTATATCTGGGGAGGAGCTTTCAAGAGCCGTCACAGGGACTTCTGCTGTAAAGGACGCCAGGACCTGACGGGTTCACAGTTGCCTATTCCAAATTTTTTAAGGATTAGTTGGCGACTTACTTCACTGATGCCTTTAATGGCTTGCTGAATGGTTATACTATGCCCCCTGACCTCTTGCACGCCCGCATCACTGTCATCCTGAAACAAGGCAAGGAACCCCTACAATGTGCCAGTTACAGACCCATTTCTTTGTTCAATTGTGACTTGAAACTGTTCACCAAAATCATTGCAGAGTCCGGTTATGCAGCGAATTATCCCTCAAGTTGGATTTGTTTGTATAGAGGGTAGAGACAACACGATCCAGACTCTAGATGTTATGGCTAGAGCCAAACACCTTGGCATCCCACTGATGTTACCATCTACTGACGCCGAAAAGGCGTTCGATAGGGTGAACTGGGCATTCCTACTGGCCACCCTACGCCACATTGGCATGCTAGCTCCTGTGCTGTCTTGGATCTCCGCTATCTATGCCAACCCAACGGCCACAGTCAAAGTGAATGGAGTCAGCTCTGGCCCCTTCAATATCCGTAATGGTACGAGGCAGGGCTGCCCCTTCTCCACTTCTCTTCATATTGTCATTGGAGCCCCTCCTACACCATGCAACCCTGACATTAAAGGATTGGACACCGGCTCACACCACCATAAAATCAGGGCATATGCAGATGACATGTTCTACATCGCAGAGCCTCGTATCTCTCTCCCAGTACTGCTAGCTGAAATCCGGCGGTATGGGGACCTATCGGACTTCAAGGTAAACTTGCAAAAATCTGAAGCCCTCAATGTCTCCCTCACCCCGCACTTCCTCAGTAGCCTTTGTGGCAATTTCCCATTTCGGTGGGCGTCACACCATATCCAATACCTGGGGACCAAAATTCCTGCTAACCTGCAACTCATTTACAAGCATAACTTCCTTCCTTTACGTTCTACTTTCGGATCTGGATAAATGGAAGGTCATGGCCATATCCTGGTTCGGTCGGTGGAACGTCCTAAAAATTAACATTATGCCACGGCTTTTGTATCTCCTGCAAGCTTTACCTATCAAGATACTGCCAGACATTTTACACAAACTCCGGTCGATGTTTGTACGTTTGTTTGGCAAAATAAACCTTCCGGGATTCGGATGACACTCTTGCAGAGATCCAAGTTCAGAGAAGGTATAGGCCTTCCTGACCCTGCTCTTTACCGCACGGCAACGCATCTGACCAGAGTAGTGGACTGGTGTAGACATTCCTCCCTCAAACTGTGGGTGTCACTAGAACAGGAGCCGGTACCGTTGGCCCAACTTCCATGGGTAGAGTCATGCCGTTGCCGATCCTTCCCTCTGCATCCCTTGATCGATCCCACACTTCGGGAGGTTCACAAATACTTTAAGTGGGGGCGGGAGTGTCGGGCTTTCCCTCACCTTTGATGCCAATTATTGGACATCCGGACTTTGAGCCGAATCTTACCAATAAGACATTTCTCCTGCGGCCTGGGCAGGGATTGGACAGAGCATCTCTCTTTCTGGGCCCATCTGGCTGGTACCACCCCTCTGCGCTTTATGGCTCCTTTTGATTCCTCCATTCTGGGCAGGTGGAAGCTATGGCAATTGCCCCATTTCCTTCGCTCTCTCCCGAACCACTCAGATTTCTGGCACCAATTGACCCCCTTTGAGGATCCTTGTGTGGGTGTTGGTCCCCTGCGGAAATCCCTCTCCTGCTCTTACAACATCCTACAGTCTATTTTGTCTCATACTGACCCACCGTACTTGCCCAAATGGGAAAGGGATCTTCACGTCTCGTTCACAGAGGCCCAGAAGTCCAGAATTCTTTTCTTCGCCCATAAGTCTTCTTTATGTAGCAAATACCAGGAAATCTCATATAAAATCGTTTCACGTTGGTATCGTACCCCCTCCATCTTGGCATCAATATTCCCAGGCCTCATCCCATTATGTTGGCACTGTAACGCACTCCTGAGTACACTTTTTTTTCACATATTTTGGGAATGTCCACAAATTCGCCCGTTCATGCATGGGGTACTGGCAATTGTTTTCAAACTTACGAGCTTCTCTTTCAGACGACCCGGCTGCAGTACTTAACCTCACCCCTGTGTCTAGCCGAAAGTACAGTAAATCTTTACTGAAACATCTTCTTAACGCTGCGAGGGCGTGCATTCCAAGTGTTTGGAAGCAGCTGGCCCCGCCTAACATTGGCCAGTGGTTCTTTAGAGTGAATGATATACAGCGAATGGAGGGCCTAGTTGCTGCCCTCAGGGACCAATCGGTGATGCACGGGGACTGTTGACTTCAGTGGGATTCGTTTCTCACCTCCGATGAATATCTGACATATCTTTAGTTGGACCCTGCCGGCAGAGCGGCAGGGTTTTAGGCCACCGACGGCACCGGAGTACCCCCCTCTCCCCCCTTTTTTTTTTTCTCTTTTTTTTTTTTTTCTCTCCCTATCTTCAACCCTGCCTCTCCACTTCCTACCTGCCACTCCATCCCCTGCGTTTCTTTATCCTGCCCACCTGTCTCTTTTTAGGGCACGTATGTGCAGTTTCATCATTTTTAATGGAAAAAAGTGCTTCATGGGTATGTATAGCCTGTCAAGAACGTGAGCTTGTTTTGTTGGTTCTTCATTTTGCGTACAGGGTGGCACGGGGGGTCCTTGCTGGGCCAAAAGATAGATCCCGGTGCGACTTTCCCCTCACCCCTGGTACTATGGTTATAGGTCTTCGGTGTTCACTCTCCCTACGTTATATTTTTGGGATCACAATACGGTTTCATTACCCTTTTCACGGGACTTGTATAATAACATTGTTTAAGACTGCCTCCTCTAACGTTCTGTGTTCTGTAACCTTATGATTCATGATGGAAGTAACATTGTACTGTTTGTGATCCCTGTATTTTTTTATCGCATACCTCTAAATAAAAAGTTAAAAAAAAAAATACATTTTCATTTTCTTTCCACATTTTCCAAAAACTTGTGGAAAAAAAGACTCATTATGCCTCCTAGAATAAACGTTGGGGTGTTTGCTTTCCAAAAAGGGGTCATTTTGTTGGTAATTCCATTGTCCTTGTGCTCCAGGGCCTTCAAAAGTGTGATAGGTCGTTGGGAAATTATATGTGTAATTTATGCTCCTTGAACCCCTGACTGTGCTCCTTGCATGTTGGGCCTTTTTGTGTGGCCAGGCTGTGTAAAAGTGTCACATGTGGTATTGCCATACTCAGGAGGAGTAGCAGAATATATTTTGTGTAAAAAAAAAAAAAAAATGTATTAATTTTCCCAAGAATTGTGGGAAAAAATTACAACTTCAAAAAACTCACAATGCCTCTTACTAAATACCCTGGCATGTCCACTTTCCAGGGCCTCAAGAAATTAGATAGGCTGTCGGTACATTAGGTGTGATCAATTTTCAATGATTGGCACAATAGCTTGTAGACTAGAACTTTCACACAGACTAAATAATATCCACTAATTTGGGTTTTTACCAAAGATATGTAGCAGTATACATTTTGGCCCAAATTTATGAAAAAAATTACATTTCAAAATTTTATATTAGAAACTAAAACAAAATTATTTTTTTTTTTTTTGTCTTTCGTTCATTGACAGACACAGCTCCATTTCTTCTTGACCCCGTGGGTTATGCTCTTCGCCTAGAACACTAGGCGGAAAAAGGGTTAACAAAAGTTAGCAAAGCTTAACTACGCCTATGGGGAAGTCCCAGGAGGTATACTCTCACTTCATGCTTTAGGATCTGTTTTTTTCTGCATAGTCAGGAGTAAGAACCTTGCTGGGATCTCTTGTCCTGACATTTTTTTTCCTTTTTTTAAACTGAATTTTCTTCTTTTTTTTTTCTTCTTTATTTTCTGTACCTGTTAGAACCACAATCAATTGCCGAGTGAAGGACTGGATATTCTAGATCCTTAAGGTCGCCCCAGTTTGGCCAGGGAGCGCGCGCAGGCATCAGCTCCATGCTAGGTCGGCCACGCCATAGTACTACTGGACAGTGAAACACCTCACGAGGATGCACACAAACTGGTCGCAGCATACCTCTAGCCCGCAACACCCCCCATTCCAAGATGGGCAGGTGATCTGCCCGGAGTGGTGCCCACCTGATTCCATGGTGTGGTAAGTAGTATCCCCCCCCCCTCTCCCTTTGTGGTCCCTCGGGGTGGACGTGGGCCCCTCCTCGGGATGGTCGGTCCCCCGGATTCCCTTACACCCCCCCCCCCCCCCCCCGGGTGAGGTAGGAGCTGGCTTGCCACTTGTTTCTGTAACAGGGGGTGGATGTGGTGTTGCTGAGCAGGCTGTCTGGATCGCACACGGGTCTTTTTGCAAGTTTCCAGCCCCCTGGGGGTTAGTAACTGGGGCAGGGATGTCCTCTGGGCTCCCTGCGGTGGTTATTGGGCTGGGGGGGGAGCGGATGTCTCATCCGTGGGCGCCTCACGAAGCCAAAAATTGAGGCGGTGGCTTTACGGCCTACTTGCAGCTGACAGTGTCTGGCCAGGCTGACAGAGTTCCTAACCAGGCTGTCTGAGCTGCTGATATGGTGGACAGTGCTGCCGACGGATGTGCACCTCATGCGGCCGGGTCGGGCCGAAAGTTGGGGACGTGGCTTTGCGTCCTACTTGACTGAGCTGGCTGTCCGAGCTCCTAACCGAGCTGTCCAAGCTGCTGATCAAGCTAACAGAGCTGCCGGCAGACTCACGACTCATGCGGCCGGATTCAGCCCCAATTTCAGGCTGCGGCTTTGCTGCCTTCTCTCGGCTGGGTGTCCGAGCTGCTGGCCAAGCTGACCGAGCTGTTGACCAGGCTGTTCGAGCTGCTGACCAGGTTGATAGAGCAGCCCTTGATAGAGTTTGCCCTTCCCCCCCCCCCTCAGGGGCGTGGACATATTGGCTGCCTGGCGTCCCCCTTAAACCGCGGGGGGACCGTAGGGGCTGCATTTTTTTTTTTTTTTAGAGAAGTGTAGCAGCAGCAATTGTTTGGGTACTCTGTCTGCGTCATGGCGGACCCCTTCTTCCCCCTTTCTAGGGGGCTATGTCCTTTTATGTCCTTTATGGTGGACAACCCTTAGGTCTAATAGGTGGCCCTTTTGTGGACCTTTAGCCGGCGTCTCCTTGTGGGACTGTGGTTGGTGACCTCCCCTGCTTGTTATGTTCAGGGTGAGCTTAGCATATAGCGACTCTACTTGGTCTGCGTTCACATACTTCGGGTGAGGATGATTCCTCGTTTACTGCACATGCAAGGGTGCTGGTGGATGCACTGATTGTATCAGTGCAGGAAACTTTAAACATAGGTAATGCAGCTGCTGCTGCGTCAGACACACCGGTCCCCTCGGGGACCGCAGATCCCTTAAAGCAGCAAAGGTATTCCCTTTTCCTGCCTAATGTGACAAAATTGTCAAGAGTCAGTGGAGTTTTTCTAAACGCAATATGGAGGTGCCTAAGCGTCTTATCGAAATGCTATCTCTTGAAGAGTCTCTGAGTACATGGGCAGTCTCACCTGTGGTGGACTCTCAGGTCTCCAGGCTGAATAATTCTGCCCTATTTCCGTTGAAGGAGCATCCGATTTTTAAAAGATCCTTTTGATGGGAGAGCGAGACTTTGGTCCGTCACATGTTTTCTGTGGCCAGTTCAGTCGTTAGACCGGTGTTCATCATAGCATGGTGTCCCTGACTTTCCTGAGTAGGCAAAGCTTTTGCGCCAGGATCTGGATGGGGAACAGATTCCTCATGCTTTTGCAAAGCTGGTAGACTAGTTGGTCCAGGGGTCGCAGTTAGTCTGTGATGCCTCTCTGGATGCGGCTCCCTTAGTCTCTGGGCTGTCCGTGACCGCAGTGATCCTTCGGCGCTTGATATGGCTAAAATACTGGTCTGCGGAAAAGACCTTCCAGATGGCTTTATGTGATCTTCCCTTTGTGGGTGATCGTCTGTTTGGAGCCTCCCTGGAAAGACCTCCTCCAGAGGTCCCATGAGGATCTGGTCTGGTA